>NC_064765.1:37188923-37546255 GCF_011397635.1 Epinephelus fuscoguttatus | reverse complement strand
ACACACACACACACTGACTATTTTCCACTGTACACACAGACAGGAAAGGTAAAGAAAGGACAGGAGTAATGCTCCTTTAACAAGAGGTTAGGGCTTGGGCCTGCCTTATTTGAAGAGAAGCTCACATCAACGGCCTTTCTGGGACCTTTTCTGCTCGATAGGCAGCATTTAAAATAATCCACCTCGTTCAGCATGATGCTAATGCAATTCCTAAGACTCAACGCTCACTCTCCCACTACAGTGACAGTGGGCAGGCCCTCACTGTACTTCCACGCACCTTCACTGGCCAAAAGTCAGTGGCCTGGGCTGAATTAATGTAGCCCAACTGGACAGTAAATCAAGGGGGCTTGTCACCTCGACACCTGTCACTCACGATGCGACAACAATGATTGGAAGCTGATTCTAGAAGTATGGGCTGTAAAAAATCAGCCCATTGAGATAAATCCTGTGTTTTTGTGACTATTTTAGTGCTGCTGCTGCTATAGGTTCCACCAAATACAATCAGTTCAGTCTTAAAGGTTCAATCTTCTCTTACTATATAATGACGAAAACTCCGTCTGTGTCTGTGTCTGTGTCTGTGTCTCTGTTCCACGTTTTTCTCCTCACTGACTTGGTCAATCCATCTGAAATTTGGTACAGTGGTAGAGGGTCATGGGAGGATGTGAATGAAGCAATATTACATCAATTGGCCAATTGGAGCACCTGGACGTCAAAAGCCCTGGCTCCCAGCAGCTGGCGATACAGATCCGTAGACACCTCCACCTGGCATCCGTAGCCAGCTAGTCTTGCTGCTGGCTGGAGCATTTCGATGACAAAAGCCCCGGCTACCAGTGGATTGGTGGTGCAGTTCCGAAGACACCTCCGCCCGGCGACTGCCAACCTCACTGTGGTGTGGACACCCCAACTCAACTTCAAGCCTTCAGTTCTGCGAAGCACAGTGTAGGCTCCCTGCTGCTCCCTATTGTAGACAGTTTAGCTTAACATTTTGTCAGTACACATGGGACTCACACAAATTCATCATCCCAGCCTCTGACTCCTTGGCATGTAGCAAAATCGACCCCCCTGTAGCTAAGCAAACAGAGCTGTGGCACCCTAATTTAAATACCTCGCTCAGGGTCTGCAATCTCATCCATGTTTCCCCAGCTGGCTACCAAAATCTCCAGACAAGACTAGAGCAAACCCTGGATAGGTCTTTAAGGGAAGGTTCCCACTTCTAATACGTACATCCTTTCCAGTATCCACAAGATTTCCAAGAGGAGATGGCTCAGATTCACAGCTTCAGTCACTTTCTTAATGCCAGAACAAACAAGAGGGAAGGACGTCTCCATCAGCTCATACAGTCAGTTATCACATCACCCACTTTTTTTTTTTTTAAGATATTTTTTGGGGCATTTTTAGCCTTTATTTGATAGGACAGGTAAGTGTGAAAGGGGAGAGAGAGAGAGAGGGAGTGACATGCAGCAAAGGGCCACAGGCTGGAGTCGAACCCGGGCCGCTGCGGCAACAGCCTTGTACATGGGGCACCTGCTCTACCACTAAGCCACCGACACCCCCATGTCACCCACTTTTGAGCTACCTAATGTTAGCCTACTTATTTGCAAACACTTTCTCATCATGTTTAGGCCAAGCTACCAAGCTTTTAGCTACACCAGGTGAAACTTAGAATGTAATTTTCACAGCACAGGCCAGTGACGATGCCCCAGTTAACTAAAGCCACAGTGTAAAAAACGTGCATAGTAGCTGTGGGAGTTTAAGGTCTCTTTTTACAGTCACATAAGGTGATTTCCTAATCAACAAATAACATGACAACAGTAACAATACTATTAACATGCTTATGTTAGTAGCACTGGGGCAGCAGTAACTCAGTCTATAGGGTCTTGGCTTGGGAACAGGAGGGTCACTGGTTCAAGTCCCCAAACATGGAGCATGAACTGGTAGCTGCAACGATGCCAGCTCACTCCCTGGGCACCACCAGCACCCCAGGCACTGCCTGCCCCCTGAGCAAGGCACCTGACATCCTTCCATCCAACACACGTATAGGTCCTGTTTGTGCATGCATGTGTATTTCAGGCCTGTTTGTATATGAGACCAGAGTGAAAGCACTGAATTTTCCGCTCAGGGACTGATAAAGGATATCTTCTTCTTCTTCTTCTATTACCATAACCCTATGACATTTTACATTGCATAAATTAGCCTAGCAGCTATCAGAGTTTACGATACTCATATGATTAATTATACACAGGATTTAAAATGCTTTCTTGTCTTCACAATTCACTGTGTCTCATCAGTAAATAAAAAGTAGACCAAAGTTTTGTTTTCACTGAGGGAAATAGTTTCAGCTTACAAAAATAAAAAGGAGGTCTGCATCCTGTGATGTGTAGTTACATTTCTGGGGAGGTCCACATCAGGCTATGGTGTAAGGTATGCATCTACACATAGCATACACTGTAGGTATTGAGTCGATTGGACACAGAGGTATAAATCCCGCTTAAGAAGGACTGCTTGTAGTGTTGGTTATGCCGTTAGTTAAAGTAGGATTTACTGACTGGGGCTTCCCATTGAAGTTAATAATTAAACAAAGACAAGCAATATGTGTCATGATGGGGTACTCCTGAATGATTTGAATACTATTTGCATAAGTTGTATGGTTTAATGCTGCCTATCACATACTTCAGCACTGAAAGCTAGAGGCAATCTTTTTTCCCCAAATCCTCAAATTGCAGTGCCTTGAAAATGATAGATGAGTTCACTTCATCATTAAGTCACATGTCTCAGAACAACAAACACTTGACCTAATTATGTCTACAGTGGAAAAACATGTAAATATGCTTAGCCGTGGAAACACATTTCACAGCTCTTTGTCTTGGTTATGCAATGGCACCGATGTATTGCTGCAGCTGAGTAAGATGGCTTTGGTTATCGAAGCTCAGCTCTTTCTCGCCTCCAAACGAACTGATTGAGAAAGGATTAGCGTGCCTCAGTGCTTCCCCCAGGCCTGTGAAAAGACACTGCTGGGGATTTGAGGATTTGCTAATAGCAGGGCCACATCCTGCACAAACAATTAACCAGGGAGAGGGGAAAAACAAGTCATAAGGAAATTACCACTGAGTTAGGAGCAATCCTTAGCAGCAAGTTTCAAAGTTGGAGGGAGTTCAGAGCACAAAGATATTTTTCTATCTCAAACAGCAAAGATTACTGAAGATGCTTTGAACACAGGCTTGTTACAGAAAATACAATTAGGACAGAGGAATCCATGCAGGAGTAAACAGCTACTATAAAAAAGTTTGGGGCTGGCAGATATGATCTGCACAAGAAGACGTGTTGATGTATCCTTTACTACATTGCCTAAAGTGTATAATGATGTGGGATCCAGTATGTTTTCGAGAAATATTCCATTTACTAACATGCACTGCAAGTTTGTCTGAATTTATTAACAGTTGTGCAACAAGGTAAAATATTGATACAGACCTCTTGTCCATCACGTTCTCACTGCCAACTCATCAAATACAGCAGCTTGGTCAGTGGCCAGTGCTTCAGTCAGTACATTTACATCCACAGTTAAGTCGAGCTATGGTTATAGCTCAATGAGTCCATTTAACTGGACTACTGTCCTTGTCCCAGTATATAAGCATGGGAGGGGAATTGATTTATTGACCGAAGTATGTCCACCTCCACTACGATAGGTGGAGATATGCCCCCTTTCAGCTTGTTAGTATTGGACCTTTTTCTAGTTGACCTATTACATCACAGATCAAATAATCGACAAACAAAGTTAACTACGGTTAGTTAGCGGCAAATTGATACCATGGTGGACAACTTCACAGATCTGTACATTTCATCCATCCAGAAATGCACGGATCTGAATGTAGATTTCACCATGTTGTTACCTGCTTCTTTTGCTATTCCACATTTAATGCTATTCGACATCTGGGTCAAAGCCCGGGGTGGAAACTTTTAGAAATTTGATTCAGTATGATTTCAGTCGGACTAACATGTTTACATGTATTTTAAAAATCCGGTTTTAGTTAGACTAACACAGTCAATTTTCACCTAATGTCATGTAAATGTACTGACTGATGCTATAGGTACACATTTAGCATCAGTTTTCATTCAATGAGTCAATCAATTTTATTTATAAAGCCTGGGCATAAAAAGGGGCAGAATTCCAGGTGTGGCAATGTTGTGGAATAAAAAACTAGACACTGCGATAAATTTAAGGCTGGGGGTGGACTGGTGTATTGCGGTGTATTGACACAGCATGATAAGGAATTTGTCATTTTAAATGTTTACACTCCATATGAATGCCAACATAATGAAGACAACTATATAAATAAGCTTGCTTTTATTAGCTCCTATTTACAAAATGAGCGTTTTTCTAGTATTTCTATTGTTGGGGATATGAATGCTGACATTTCAGACAGGAGGTCAGTCTTTGCGAACCATCTACATCATGTCTGTAGTAATAATAATTTAATACTCTCTAGTAGTGAGTTTTTGCCATCCGAAAGCTACACACATATAAGTGAGGCTTGGCACACAACATCTTGGTTAGACCATTGTCTCTCTACAGCTGATGCTCACGCCTCCTTGGCACACATGGAAATTTTATACAATATATCTACTTCTGACCACATTGGAGATGTGATGATGGTTATTACATACCTGCAACGTCAAAATGTGCGAACAATTTTAATCTTGATCTACTGGACTGGTCCTCTCTTTCAGATGAAGAAATTGCTTCCTATTATGAATGCACTGATCAATTGTTGTGCAATATGTATCTACCTAAAGAGGCACTCTTGTGTAAAAACAGTAATTGTACAAATACTAAACATAGAACAGATATCTCTGCAGTGTATACAGCTATTGTCAGAGCTTTACTTGAAGCCAGCAAGCCTCACCTAATGTATAAGAAGAAGGGAAAAGTAAGGTCTGGCTGGAATTCATATGTGGCTGAATTCTACACTGAAGCTTGTGAAGCAACTAAATCCTGGGCAATGGCTGGTAAACCAAGACAGGGGCCCATTTTTGAATACAAGAAAAGTACAAATGCAAAATTTAAATATGCTATACGTTTCATTAGTAAAAACGAACAAACTCTGAGGGCTGACTCCATGGCCAAGAAACTTCTAAATAGTAATAGTAAAGATTTCTGGAAAGAAGTGAAACATATTAATAACACCAAACCTTCCTTGCCATGTACAGTAGATGGAGGCTCTGGTGCAAAAGCTATTGTTGAGCTCTGGCGACAGCATTATAGTAAACTGTTTTAGCTGTATCCAGATGGAAGGCTATCAAGTACATAATGTTGAAAGTATAGATGCAGTTAAGACTCATGAGGTTTATCAAGCTATTAAAAACAGCAGGTATGGATTCTGTCTCTGCTGAACATCTTAAATTTGCAAGCACAAAGTTAGCTCCACTTCTTGCCCTTTGTCTCACTGCTCTCATGGTTCATGGCTTTCTTCCAGACTCTATGATGACAGTCTTGTTCCTGTGGTCAAGGATAAAGCAGGAAAAGTAGCCTGCTTAGACAACTGAACAAATTCTCCTGGAGAGGATCAGAAAATTAATTATTACTACAGATAATCAATTTGGTTTTAAATCAAGGCATGGCATGGATATGTGTATATATGTTTTAAAGGAACTGCTGAGTAATTATAAGAGAAAAAACTCATCTATTTTTATGTGGTTTTTAGATGCATCCAAGGCATCTGATTGGGTCAACCATGGGAAATTTTTCAAAAAATTGAGCCAAGCAGGTGTCCCTAAATATATAGTTAGAATCCTGGTCTACTGGTATGCTCAACAGACCATGCAGGTTAAATGTGACAACTGTATGTCTGCTCCTTTCCAGGTCAGTAATGGAGTTAGACAGGGGAGCATCTTATCTCCTATTCTGTTTAATTTCTACATGAACGAGTTATCTAAACAGTTAAACTCCTGTAAAACTGGCTGTATGGCTGGCAGTATGGTGGTGAACCATCTTACGTACGCGGACGACAGTGTGATTGTTAGCCTGAGCTCAGCCGGTCTTCAGCAGCTTCTTAATGTGTGTTCTATGTATGGGGAACAATATGATGTAAAGTATAACAGTCCAAAAAGTGTTATTATGATCTGCTGAACTAAGGAAGATAAATATAAGGCGTTTCCTGACTTTAAACTGGCAGGTAATGTTCTGAACATCTGCAGTGTAGTGAAATACCTTGGACGCGTGATCACAGACCAGCTGACAGATGACGAGGATATTTATCATCAGTGTCGTATGTTGTATGTGCAAGCAAATGTCACATAAATTCAGTTGTTGCACTGATGGAGTGAAGCTGACTCTGTTTAAAGCATATTGTTCTCCTTTGTACACTGCACATCTGTGGTTGAATTATAAAAATCGAGCCTTCAGAGACTGCAAGTGGCTTATAATGACGCTCTGAGATTAGTGCTAAAAAGGCCCAGATGGACCAGCGCTACTGAAATGTTTGTGACTGCTCGAGTAAACTCTCTGGAATCTGTTTTGAGAAACTTAATGTATAGGTTTATTTACCGGTTAAATGATTCTGAAAATGAAACTGTTTTGGTACTGGTAAACACTGTGTACAGTACCAGTGTCTCAGCTTTGGGAGCACTGGTATAAGTGCCTTTTAAAAATAGGTCACTAGACTATTTTTTTTATTTTGTTTTTTATTGTGTTTGTTAATCTTTTGTATTGTGTGTGTTTTTATGGACCCTGAGTCTGGAATAAAGTCTATCTATCTATCTATCTATCTATCTATCTATTACAAATCACAATTTGCCTCACAGGGCTTTACAGCATACGACATGCCTCTGTCCTTAGGACCCTCACAGCGGATAAGGAGTTATTAGTTAAATATATCATAAATAATGTAACATGATATTGTAGAGAGAGAGAGAGAGGGAAAAAAGGAGTATTAACAATTAGAAATAAAATAAATAATATAGTATAATATAATGTAACATAATGTATCATAGTATAATACAATACAAGATAATCCAATACAATACAATACAATATATAATATAATATAATATAATATAATATAATGTAATATAAGGAAAAGGTATAACATAATATAAGGTAAAATATTACAAAACCCCATATATATTATACAATGCGTAACAACACAGTACAACTATATCATAGTAATTATGATAATGACCCCTTTAATGATAATTAATAGTTTATAACTTTATATCAATTTATATAGGGATAGCCATGGCAATGGCCATGGTACTGGGGGATGAGGTTGGACCCGGGCATCAGGGAGGCGACTGAGCGGCCCCCCACCGGGCCCAGAGCAGCGCGACCGGGGGCCCCAGCAGGAGACAGGCGGAGCGGGCAGTGAAGGGAACCCCCCTCATCTCCCTCCTTTTTTTATTTATTTATTTGTTTGTTTCTTTTAATTAATTTAAATTTAATTTTACATCGTTTTTATTTTATTTCAGTTTTAAGGCGATCTTGCCTCGGGCCGCCCCCAGACCCAAAGGTGGTTGCTGGCCCGTGGCCGATCTAGCCTCTTGTGCTCTATCCTGTCTTGGACAACTCCCAGACCCTCAGGAGGGAGTCTGCCCGCTGGGGAGTGGCATTGTTGACTTTTTTTTTTTTTTTCCCTTTAAATAGAATTTATTCTTATGACAGATGGAATGAGGAGGGTCCCTCCACCCCACTACTTCCCACTTCTCAATAGGTTTTGATTGGTGTATCTTTCTGAGAAGTACGTTCATGACGGACACTTTAAAGTCGATAGAATTTCCCACAGGTTTAGGCATTATTCACTGTTCCGAGATATATCTTGCTATGGGCTTTGAGTGATTCAGGACAGGGACAGCAGCTCATCAGTTCCTGAGGACTCAGACACTGATGAAATGATGAAATAAAATGTGGTGTCCTCCTCATCTAACACATTCTCACCCGAATTCATCAAATACGGCAGCTTGTTCAGTGGACTTACAGGATATGGCAGGACACAATGCAAATCTATTAAACAAGCACAATAGAGGCTATGGTATTTGTTTTATCTGTAATTTGATTTATTATGAAAGCTTTTGAGTGGAGGAAACCAAAATCCAGCTGATGAAAACTGGACTCAATGAGATTCACATCCTTGAATTCCTTAGGAGGCATCACTTAACAACTTTCCCCTGTGCAGAGGAAGATAAAATTGAGGTACGCCACGCCAGGAAAAAAAAAAAAGTATCAATATCAGGTAATAGCATGAGATTTTGCTGTTACTGAGCACTGTGGATAATTCTGTGATAACTATGCATTCCGCAGGTCTACACCAAAAACGATGTTAACAACTCTGTTGAAATCAGCAGGGGGAGGCGTGTAGAAAAAAACTGTCCCTAAGTGCCTCCCCGTGCAGATTTTAACAGAGAACTGTTCAGAAGTTCAGGTCAAAAAGCACTCTGCAACTGATACGTTCTTATCTGAGTGGTCTGATTAATCAGGCTTTCCTCACAAACTGTTTGCATGTTGAAAAGTAATGCACCGAAATTCATCCATCTCCCATGCATTTTGAAAGTCTGCAATCATGTGACCTCTGCGCTGATGTGAGTAAACAAGGAAGCAGTCACAAGTGACCTCGTAAGGAAGCACATTTGGGTGGTGGATGGGCCACAAAAAAATTGGACTTTCCTCAAGAACTTGCCCCCGGAGATGTGTTTGGAACTGAGTGAATTTCAGGTGAACTTTGAGTCATTTTAAGGTCAGTCCTTACCGTGTTTATTTTCCTAAACCCCAACCACAGTATTGTCTGAACCTTGTACTGATAATATGTGATCAGTAGGCAATTTGAGGTGGGATGAGCAAGGGCATCCCTCTTGTTAAACCTCCACTCCCCTCATACTCCCTTTGGTAGCAGAAAAAACACATGGGCTCTGTGGTGGTGAGGTGGCAGGTGAGTAGGCCCTGCCTTTCGACCCTCTACAGCCAGGTCTGAGAGTATCCAATAATCCAGTAATATTTTCAGGTGATTTCCTGATACTAATCATTTTTCTTTTTTTCTTTTTTTTCCTCTGGCATGGCAGCAATACAACTCCATACTGTTCTGCTTAGGGCTAGGATATTCATAATATTTCAGTAAGCGTTGCATATGATTTCTTTTTTTGACCCCTTAACAAAGCATTGAATTGCCAACTTCAGGGGTATGGGAGGATGATCATGATTTTGATTTGGAGAGCAGCAAAAAAAAAAAAAAGAAAAAACTGAATGCTGTTATTCATTTAATCCATTTCACCATTGGATGTCTGCCTGTTTCACAGTTTCAGTAGAACACATAAAGGAACAAGATCAGTTCTGGTCTGGACTGGAAATTCTCCCACACAAACTGTCCCTGTAGTACTCAACACAAGTGTACTTCAAAGCTGCAACTAACTTTGAACGATTAACCATCTCACTGAGATTTGACAACTATGGTGACTTTAAAGAACAGCTGCTAGGTGTATTATCTGTGAGTAACTAACTAAACAAATGTATGTGATTACAGCAGATAATCATCAGTTGAAAACAACTGGTTAAAATGCAAACAAAACAAAAGCCATTTGAAGATCTTGTATTACTGTTGTTTAACTGATCCAGGATCCAAATTAAATGTGAACACAGCCATTTCATATTTTGCATGTAGCATGTTTAATTCTAACACATGATTCCAGCTCAGAACAGCAGGAGTTTGTTGTTATTTTATTGCTCTCTGCACTATGAATATTAATAGAAGTTTTTTGATCACTAGTGCTTTGTGCAGGCCTAGCTTTTGTAATGCCTCTGTGTAGCTGATCAGGGATTAAAAGGGAGTCTAAAATGTGCAACAGACAATATGTCATGTTTGGTTTGTTGAGAAGTCGTGATTATGATGTGATAACATGATTAAACAACTGTCTTTTCCCCCATTTAGTTTATTGATCTTTGAACAAGAATTTATGCAATGGACAAACATGTTTGTGTCAATCATTTTTCTTATTTACTTCTATAAGACTAAAAATTGGTTAGGTATTTTAAAAAGAATTAAACTGATTATGTCTACCTGTGTGTGTATCCTGTAAAATTCACCTAAAGTCACAGTTAACGCCTATACAAGGCATCTTCAGAGTAAACTGAAAGCTGTTCCATGTTTAGTATATGTACATGCATGGTTTCGTTAAAAAGATAAAACTTGTTGGGGGGGGTTTTCAGAATCACTCTATGTGCTGTCATTTAGTTTCAACATACTGAAATTAAAGGTTTTCTTTTTTATCTTTGCCTGAATATTTTCTTGAAAACAGATTCTGCAGATGACTAGGACTGGGAGGTTTAGTCATTTCTTTTGTGAGTAAAAGAATTCACAGCATGCAGTAAAGTCTACAAGAGCTCCAGTAAAGAAGGTTTACAGTGAAACTACATCTCTGGATGAACAAGCCCTCTATGAGGCATGAAAACACTACATATAACTATTTTATTGTGTTCATAAAAATACGGTTTTATATGCAGCTGCATGTGCAGCTGATTATAATTACACTTAATGGGTCACCTATGATCCACTGACATGGAAGAGGCAGAGAGTAAAAAACACATCCCCACACTACCTCAGGGAAACTGATGCATTTCAGCATCAACACGGTGATACAGACAGTGACTGTGCCAAAGCAACACTTTGGTGCACTCAGTTTCACTCTGTCAAAAAGAAATAGTGTTGAAATTGCAGCATGCATGATTTTCACACAAATACCCTGAGCAGTGCATTCACATTGTATTGACTGCTCTCTGAGAGGCCTGCATTGACATTGTTAACAGAAATCTGTATCTGATGATCCCTTTGTATTTTTCAAATATTACAGAATCTATTATAGATGTAAATTAATTTGTTGATTCTCACTGTTTTAGTATTTTCAGCAGTATGTTCAAACTATGTGAGATTAATGGCTCAGCAGTAGTGGTATGCCATATCCAGTTTTGGTTTTTCTCAAATTGTAATGTATTACAAATTACTGGTTACCTTCATTTGAACGTAACAAGTTACTTTACAATATTAGTCTCTGTGTATAGTGATGAGTTACATTACCTCTGTGTTACTTTGATGAAAATGCACACAGAAGAACTAATGTTCATTTTAAATGGATGAGGGTCATGTTGTTTCAAAGCAGCTAGTCAAAGCACAGAAGCTCCAGTTTATTACAGTTCATTTCAGATCCAGTGCTACAGGTCTGACCCATTCATGCATTTGCATACAGTGGTTACCACTTTGTATTAAAATAAAAAAAAAAAGATACAGAATGATTAAATAGCCTAGACCTTTTAAAATAAACGAATAGCCTTGGACTCAGGGAGGGTCAGCCAGAGGCTCAGCATCTGATAATTATGAGATACGGATATGTGTGGGCCTATGATATGAAACACAATAAACAAATATTGAGGTTAGCACAACAAATGGATTGGCATGCCAGTCAGTCACTATGACTAGCGTAAATTAAAACACTGAAGCTGGAAGAACCGACTCCTGGTTCCTTGTGTCCCAGTCAGCTACAGCAGCACTGGAGAGAGAGTTATGCTTAAGAACACTACTGTGTGCCGGTGTTGTTCTACAGTTGTAGGGGGTGTGAATGGAAACATATCCAACATATACTAACATCACCCAGGCCAGATGTGCTCATCATCAGGACAAGACAAAAACAAGTCAGGGGCCAGCTCCGTATCCCCGCTGCTTTCAGGCAGCCCTAGGATGCAAAAGCAGAACAGGATATGTTGTCCACGTTATATTCATGGAAACACACTGAACACTATAGCACACGGTATGGCATCACCAGTGTTGGGGGTCATTACTTAAAAAAGTAATGTATTACATATTACTTAGAAGGAAAAAAGAAGAAAAGAAGGAATCCCTTACTTTACTTGATTACTCCCTGGAGAAAGTAATTAGTTACAATACTCGTTACATTACTAGTTACTCTGTAAAATTGTGCTTGTGTGTGCGCTTGCGCGAGACCGTGAGACATGGGCATCGTGTGCAGTCAGAGCTACAGGCTACAATGAGGCTAAAAACACAGGAGTTCAAATGACATTTTTCCAAACAACTTTTCATGTCGGGGCTTCAGGACACTTGGATCACTACGGACGAGCAGTATGGAGATATTTTGTGGTTTCAATTATGTGTTTTTGGACGTTTGAATCTGGGGTGCCGTCAGCCTCCATTAGGTGGAGTTGTGTTGCTACCTCCTCTCCCCTTGGATCTCCATAGGTGTTGTGAGGACTCTAAAACTTCACCTGAGCCTCCCTCGGCATATGGGTGAGTAGATAATGGCTGAATTTTAATTTTTGGGTGCACTATCCCTTTAATTTCTACGCAGAACTTGTGCTCACTATTGCTTTGCAGTTTGCACATATTTTTTATTGCCACAATATAAAGAGCAGGGTCAGGGAGGAGACAGTGGACCAGAGGCCAGTAGTGTTGTCACGATACCAAAATCTTTGTTTTGGTACCAATACCAATATGAATTTTGATACTTTTCGATACTCTTCGGTACTTTTCCTAAGGAAAAGTCCTTTTGGATACAAACCTTTAGAACAATAAATAGTAGGGGTGTAACGGTACCAAAAAAATCATGGTTCGGTCAGTACCTCGGTATGGACGTCACGGTTTGGTAACTCAAATGTTCCACCAAGTTTGTGTTGTCTCGTGTTGTCTCCCTTTGCGAGGCAGATTTTCTCTTGTCTTTTTTCACGTGTGCCAGCTGCGCATGTTGATACAGGTGTTGTCATACACACCACTTGTGCAATCTGTGCTCCATTAGGAACAAGAAAGGTGTTTGTGTGCATAATTGAGTAAAATAAATTAATTAAATTAATGAATTGAATCAATTTCAAAGTACTGGTATTTTCCAAATGCAGTATAGTACCGTTTGGAATACTCTAGTACCGCGGTACTATTTTAGTACCCGTATACCGTGCAACACTAGAGGCCAGCAAGGATGATCATGCAGGGTCTTCACAGGTGAGAAGAGATTATAACTGGCTGAGAGAAAATATCTATAGCATAAGTGACTTTGAGGTTAATTTCCACAGCTATGTCACCACTACTATTCCTAATTCTATTTATAAATTTTGCTTTGCACATTTATTACCTATATTTTTGCAATAGATAGAAGAGGGACAGGGAGAAACCAGGCAGGTATTTGGCACTAAATTATCTGGCTACTTACCCTGTAGATGCTCGAGGGTCATTCTGTGTCAACTCAACTAGAGCTTGGCAGCTAAAACTTTAGATTTTGATAGTATATAATTTTAAAGAACTAAAGTCGGTCCCCTGGTGCTGTACTGTGGCTGTTTGTGGTTATGTGGTTCTTTAGCTGCTAAGGAGAGGTGCAATCGAATGTGAGAGGATGATGAATCACTCAGTAGACCTCTGAACAATTTGTCCCCCTCACTTCTGAAATGATGGCTACGCCCCTGCTAAAATGATATACTTCCTGTGTTGCATATCTGTCACCATCTTTACTACCACGTCAAGTTTCCGATGCATAGCACAGACATCACAGTGATAACTGCACAGTACTTTGTTAGAGAGAAGTGGACACCACTGCACATTTTTTGGCAAAGTCGTCCCACAATTTCATTTTATCCTCATTTGTCAACATGTCCTAATCAACAAGATGGGCTCCACCACAATTTCCTTCAATCTTCAATGTAATTTTAAACTCATTAGGCTGAAATGCCACTTTTCACTTTCCTTGTCATTTTCTCATTTCCTCATTTGTTCTGATGTCTCTGTGCAATATATTTTCTACTCTTTGGCAGAGAATTTACACTTGCTGATGGAGGCTTCAAACAACAATGTTAAGCTGATGACAGTGTGACAATTATTGTTATGCTGTTGATCCCAGTGAGGCAATTTATAAAATCTATCTCAACATTTGAGGCTAGATCCTCATTTGTGTTTACGAGCAGCAACTGTATTAAACCACAGCCAAAACCACTCAAAGTGCATAAGGTTGTACAATTTTTATCATAAAAAAGAGAGCAAGTGTCATGCTCTGATTGTCACTGAATATGATGAAACAGGCATTAAGTGCTGGGGTGCAGTCAGATGATCAAATTCAGCTGTGTGTTTCTATTTTGTGTATGTGGCCTGAATATGTTGTCATTGTTGGTGATAACAAATAGAGAACCTACCACAAAAATAATATTGCTGTTTTTTTTTTTTTCACCATGACTTTGTTGAAAGTGTAGACATCTAATTTTTGTAGATAGTGTTAAAATAGTGGAGTGAGTTTGACACCTTGCAGCCTTCAGTATGCTGATCTGTGACCAAAGCTTGGACAGTGTCTCTCACTGTTCTCAACCCACTCACCAGAATAAATGTTGGCATTGAACATTTGAGATTTGTACATTATTATGTAGTCGATACACTAAAACTTTGAATTTCTTTACATCTGAACACCGCTGTGCTTAACATGTGGTTCAGTTTAGGCACAAAACCACTTGGTTATGGTTAGGAAAATATTATGTTTTGGCTTGAAATACCTGTGTGTGGTGACCCTATCCTGGCTGGAAACACAGCAATGTCTCAGTAAAAAACATTTGCATTTTGTGGCAACCAGGGACGAGCAGCTAAAAAAACACCCATGTTTGGCAGATAAAAAGTTGCTGGAAACACAACAATGACTCGGTGGTCTTGAACAGTGGTCTGCAGCTTGGCAGGTGGTGTCACGCCATCCACCATCTCCTCCACCTCCTGATGACAAAATCAGCTCATATACTATGTCACATTAGAAATGTTGATATGATATGTATGAAACATGCAAAAGTAACCTATGTATGGTTTAAAGAAACATCTTCTGGCAACTCTGCTCATCTTTTCCCCAGCTGTATGTCTGTTTTAATTATTGATTGAATCACAGATGTTGCATAGGACATGGCTGTCCAAGTACTTGTTTTCCTCTTCAAAAAGGCAAAGGACAGCTATAGACTGGGACTAAAATCAACTGATAGTATGATAGACGCCATCCTCTCTTCAGAGATAGTACATAAAACTGTAAGTTACTCTGTAAAACAGTGTGTCGATTGACTGAGATGGACACGGATGCTCCACATTTAAGAGGTCCTTTGTGTCCACAGCTGACAAATTTATTAACATGTCTTGCATGACATAGTATATGTATTTTTGTCATCCAGTAGAAACATAACTAAATATATTTAGTCAAGTATAATTTTGAGGTTCTTGCAAGTGGCAACCTTTGAGGCTGAAAAATGAAGCAAATGTGGAAGTGCCAAAAAAACCAAACAAACAAAAAAAAAGAACACTTGAGGCTGGCTCTTAAACAGAGTCAATCCCCATAGACACATATGTTAAAATGCCCAACTTTACAGCAGGAATCAACATGTGTACAGCCTGGAACAAAAAACAGTTTTCTATCTATCTATCTGTTTGTCTGCGTGTTTGTCTGGCTGTTAGATGGTAATGGTAAATGTGTCATGGTAATATAGCATAGTAATCACGTTTCAGTTGGACCACAGCTGCACAGTAGGGCCCTGCTCATCTCCCACTCGTTAGAGGTGATATTTGCAAAGCAACTTGGTTTTGAGGCCTGTCTCTATCATTGTGTTGCGGATGGAGGATATACTCATTTATCTGTGAAAGTGAGTGTGTTCACACTCTCTCAGCAGCTGTCACAGGCCTAACTAGTCTTAATGCTCCCTCGTTCTACTGGAGATCACGGCAATTAAACCCCACTGAAAGGAGAGATTTGAGGGAGAAGCAGAAGGGCAAATAAACGGCAGTGAAACAGCGCTGAGGCACATGCCAGCTAAAAGTAAAGGGGTCAGTAGGGAGTGCTCACAATCCACCATTCACAAATAATTAACCCTGTTTGTGAAACACTTAAATGTGGCTCGGCCATTGGAAAATATACATATTAAAGTTCCACCTTCTGCCTGAGGGTCCCTGCTGGTAAGGAATAAAAATAGTGAGAAAGCAGGAAATGGACTGTCAAGTGTGTGCTTCTAAGGGGCTGTGGAAGTGTGACATCTTAGTGCCACCTAGAGGAGCACCAGTGTACATTTCAGAGAGGGTGCCTGTAGTCATCAGTCAAGGAAGCAACTAGATATAAGAAATCTAATTATTGATATCCATTATTATCTAGTGTATCTGAAAGCTCAGAGTCATAACTATCCACCTCTCCAAGCATGAATGGATAATGAGACATTTGTCCCATGGACACAGATATGTAAAGAGCTCCCCAACAACCAGACTGAAACTGATGTGGCTTCACCATTAGTGGTCATATTTTAGTGTAACTCTGTCTCTGTTGGTGTTTTGCTTCACTTTATTTTCATTTAGCATCTTTTTATTATCGTTTTATTCCTACTAGGCACTAGAAGACTTCAGTAAGACTTAGAAAATATTTTTTAAAGACTAAAGTCTGACTCCTTCTCATAAATAAAGACAATCTGCATTTTTAGTCACACGCTGTAGAATTTTGCAAAGACTGGGGATCTTGCAGGGTCACTATTTACAAGATTTCCCACCCTGCTCGTGGTGGAAAATCTTACTCCAAACTACCTTTAACGATATGACACGTTATCAGTTCCTTACTTGTCTACAAAAGCACATAATTCTAGAGACACGAGATAAAAGGTGTCATATGTGGACAGTATTCCTGTCAATATGGCATCAATATAATCCAAGATAAACTGTATTTGTGTACAAACTTTACATTTTAGATTTTTTTTCCTCAACTTGTTACCAGCCTCCGTTCATTAGCTATGCTATTTTAGCGGAAGGAGACTGTAGGAATTTGAGGTGTAGCATGAAGATTTCTCACTAAAATAAGTCATACACGCCAAATTAAACATCGACTCTTGGTCACTCAAGCTAGCAAACAATGTGATTTCTTCCTAATGGAGACAGACATAAAGTAATAGGCCTAATATTAACAAATAGCGGCGGGGCTTTTACTCACCACAACTGCAGAGGCTCCCAGCTTCATTGGAAACAAACTACATTATAGACGGTCTGTTATTTATTAATCCATCTGTGTGTTTATATATTTACTTTTTATCGTTGGCTTCATAAAGTTAATGCATGCCGCCGTCATTTCAAACTCAGCACTTCCTGAATTTGTTTCAAATTAAAAGCCCTTTATAACCTCGGCTGAGAGAATCCCTCCATTTTCTAAATAGGCTTTTATTGGGAAACATTTGTGGAGGAATCGGTGACTCGTATGTTTGTGTACGGTACTTGAAATGTTGCTCCTGCCATCTGCTGGCGCTTTTTTTTACATTACTACAACATTTCGGCTGGCACATGAACAGACACAGAACATGACAAGAATAACCCAATGACATCATGCACGTCGTGAAAGACGACCGGGGATAATTCGTGTGTACCATCGTGTAGTGTGTCATGTCTGTCGGCCAAGTCACAGCACAATTTTATGACTCCACAATCCTGTAATGTGACATAGTGACTGTCAGAACGGGCAGAAAAGTCGTGTACACTCGGTGGATAGTTGGTGTCGGTGGATAGTTGTGGGTGGTGGTCACGGAGATGGCTCATCAAATTTGAAATGTTACCCTCTTCGCTGAGACTTTTTTTCTGCATTTTCTGCAGACAGGATGACTATCTCCAATTACTTTCCCCTCAGCATCCTTATAAAAACCCAAAATACATCCAGACTTCAGACTTTGTCCTTTTACAGGGGGAAAAAATCCCTGGAGCACTGTCCTCCCGCCATGTTGTCAGAGGCCAAACATAGCAAACTGTGCATGCATGCCTGTGTCTGAGTACTGCTGCTGCTTTTCCAGGCAATGAGCAGTATCAGTGTGAGTTTTTCAAAGTGCGGTAATCAAACACGGTTTTAAGGATAACTAAAATTTGAAACAGTAATACTAACCGTCGGGAATTTTACCGCGGTTTATCATTTTACTGGAGCCAAGTCTAAAAACTTATGATAATATTAAACATGTTTGATTTTAGTTGGAAAGTCAAGAGGAAAAAAAAGCTGAACTGCACTGAAGAAAACCTCTCGTGACATTGAAAATTTGATTTAAGGCTAGCATTAAATTAAATGTCTTTGGAGTGGTTTGGCACCTCTCTGTGCATCTCTTTGCAGTGGATTAATTTACTTTCCAACAAGATATGTCACTTCCAGTTCATGCTTTGGACAAGAGGTCCCACGACCACTTGAACCTCTGTGCCTGGTAGGCATGTTCAGTAATCCATCCATGTCGCTAAGGCCTTATTTATTTCCCTCATTAGTACAGTCATAGATGCAGCTGGTGTTTCTTCCTCACCAGCATGCATAGACAGTCAAAACTTCACTGTAAACAGTAACAATGTGAACTCCCCGAGGTAAACCATCCTCAGAAATCATTCCTCTCTGTGATGCGATTTGTAATGGATGCTTACAGCAGAGATATTCTTAGGCCTGTCGTTAGCCTGTGTTGTTTAACAATGTGTTTTCTGCTTTGATTCCCCCGGAGACTCATTTGGACGGAGGGGATCGTACAGAATGCATTCGTCTCTCCTTCCTCACTTCACTGTGGTGGAGTGAATTATTTTCTGCTTCTCTCTGAGCATCTGCTTTTGATATATTTCAGCAAGGCACTTACTTAACCTTCCTGATAGACATTTCAGATGGCTTTGTAAAGTTCTGACAGAAGTTTGGCTGTGTTTTATATTGATGCAACTATCTGGCTAAAACAATGGAAGTATTTATACATGAGTGTGTATATCTGGATTTATGTAAATACAGAGTAAAAACTTAAGCAACTAGAAACACGGAACTGAGCTTATTCTATTAAATAAGAGACACATGCTATGTTACTTATGCCAAGTCAGTTTTTCGAGCTCTTCAACACCAAAGCAGCATGGCTTGAAATGTGTCTATCTACAGAATATTAGGGACCCCTGCTGAGCTGCAGACCATTGTTCATCAACAAACAAAAAAAAACAGCTGTTTCTTAGTGAGTCATCACTGTGCTTCTGGCAGCTTTTTAGCCACCAAATGTGGGTATTTTTAAACAATTTCATTGCTGTTTTTTCCCAGCTGAGATAATGCCACGAAAAGCAAATGTTTTTTATTCAGACATCGCTGCCTGTCCTGCCAGGATTGTAGCACAAAGGCAGTTGTTTTTGGGCTGCAAGTTCACCAAAAACCTTTGGTATAGTACCTTTAGAACACTAAGCAACCCATATGGACATGCACGTAGACCTTAGATATGATTAGACAAAAACTTACAGTTGCATGCAAAAGTTTGGGCACCCCCGGTCAAAATTGTGTTTACTGTGTAAAGCCAAGCAAGTAGAGGATGAACAGATTTCCAAAAGGCAAAAAATTACAGATGACAAATTTCTTTTTACACAAGATTTTTTTTTTTTTTTTTTTACACAGTTGCAAAGTAACAAAGAAGGAAAAGGGCCAAAAGCAAAAGCTTACCCTGCATGGTCAGTACTTTTTAGCACCCCTTTTGGCAAGTCTCACAGCTTCTAACACCTTTTTGTAGCCAGTTAAGAGTCTTTCAGTTCTTGTTTGGTGGATTTTCAACCATTTGTCATTGCAAAAGGCTCCTAGCTCTGTGAGATTCTTAAGCCGTATGACACAGGACTTTCTCCCAGAACCTTCCCAAGAAGACTGGCATCCAGAATCATTAGAACTTTGAGTCATTTTAAGGTATGTCCGCACCCAGCCTGTTCTCATTGAAAAGTCGGCATATTCTGCCGCTTTGTCAGTGATTTCAGTGTCAGACACCAACGGCAAAAGCTAACTTTCACCATGGTATGATTCACCACAAGGCGGCGTCAGTTTGTAATGCCACTTTGTTATGTTACCCTGCCAATCGCCTGAGAACACCTGTTGTGGTGTTATGATATACTGCTGGACAGCATCAGTTTGAAACACCGCCAGTAATGAGGTGACATAAGGAGCTGGAAAGTCCTAGGGCAGGTGGTAGGGGTGGTGGATTTGTCCAACAAACCCAAGACTTTCACCGGGGAGCTGCTGTCTGTTCCCATATGAATCCATCCATCCATCCATTTTCATCTGCTTATCTGAGGCTGGGTTGTGGGGGAAACAGGCCAAGCAAAGCACCCCAAACATCCCTCTCTCCAGCAACACTTTCTAGCTCCTCCTGAGGGACCCCAAGGGCAGATGAGATCTGTAATCCGTCCAGCGTGCTCTGGGTCTGCCCCAGGGTCTGTGATCTCACTACCCAGAGCTCATGACCATAGGTAAGGGTTGGAATGTAGATGGACCAGTAAATCGAAAGCTTCGCCTTCCAACTCAGTACCCTCCTCACCACAACAGACCGGCGGAGTGCCTGCATCACTGGAGAAGCCACGCCAAACCACCGATCCATCTCATGCTCCATTCTACCCTCACTTGTGAACATGACCCTGAGATACGTGAACTCCCTTGCATGAGGCAGTAACTCTCCGCCAACCAGAGGGCAATCCACTGTTTTCTGGCAGAGAACCATGGCCTCAGATAATTGGACAACCTTGGTGGAGGCCAACACCCATCAAGAACGTGTTTGACTTTACGCCTAGAATGCGGACACAGCTTTTACTTAGGTCATACAAGGACCACATTGGCTTGTAGCAGCAAGACCGTTACCCTATACTCCCACAGTATTCCCCACAAGACCCCCCGAGGGACGCTGTCGTAAGCCTTCTCTTCTAAGTCCACAATGAATATGTAGACTGGATGGCCAGCTCCCACGACTCCTCCAGCAGCCTCGCAAGGGTAAAGAGCTTGTCCACTGTTTCATAGCCAGGACGGAATCCACATTGCTCCTCCTGAATCTGAGGTTTGACAATGGGTTGGAGCTACCTTTCCAGCACCCTGGAGTGAACTTTACCCGGCAGGCTGAGCAGTGTGATACCCCGAAAGTTGGGGCACACTGTCCGGTCCCCTTTTTTGAAAATGGTAACCACCACCCCGGTCTGCCACTCTGCAAGCACCGTCCCCAACCTCCAAGCAACACTGAAAAGATATGTCAGCCAAGACAGACCAACAATGTCCAAAGCCTTCAGCATCTCAGGGCTAATCTCATCCAAACTCAGTGCCTTGCTGCTGGGGAGCTTTTTGACTACTTCAGCAACCTCTGCCAGGGATATGGGCGAGAGTTCCCCCGAGTCTTCAGGCTCTGCCTCCTCCACGGTGGATGTGACAGCCGGGTTCAGGAGGTCCTCAAAGTGGTCCTTCCAATGCCCGACGATGTCCCCAGTTCAGGTCAGCAGGGGCCTATATCACAAAGCAGGATTAATGTCTTAGCGAGGTAACTTCAGGGTTAACCCTGGGTTTTCGGTCTCACGAAGCCGGTTCAGTTCTTATCGGGGTAGATCACCATAGTAACTTACTCTGAACGGCTATCCTGCTCCGGAGCAGGGTAAGTTCAGTGTTGAATCTGATCCTATAAAAAGCACCATCCACTGGCCAATCAACTGTTCGGGAAAAAATGACTCCGCTGACAGAAATGCAGCCCAGTCATGACGGGAAGTTTAATTCATTTGATTGATTTTGATTTGAAAGTTTATTTTGAACATTAAAAAAGAAAAGAAAGCAACAACAACAGACAATGAAAAGATTGTTCAAAAAGGAGTGGAAAGAAGTCGAACTTTCATCCCACCCCTTCATAAGAAAGAAACTGATCATTTGCGAACACTTAAAAGCACCATTAATTAGTGCCAACATTTTGTTTTGTTGGAGGAAAAGATCCCTGTTAAAGATAATGGACCTAATTGTCAGCTTTGCTGCTGGAAATGTGGAAAGTAGCCTATCATGTCTACACTTCATGGTGTTTGAGGGATTTTCCTTTTTGTTTTTTAAAGAGGGAGACTAGGTATATTTTTGCGCAGCTGTTAAATTCTAACACAGCTCATTATCAGGATGATTTTATTCAGACTATCAGTTTGGTGTTGATATGATGTAATTGTGGCGTCAGCTTTAAGCTTTATTGTAGCATATATAACGTTAAGACAAAGAAGACCAATTTATCAGACGCAATGATGTTAGACGATAATTGTAATACACGCAGTTCATCTGCGCAGCATTGATTTAATGGGATTCAAGGGTGTGATCAGTGTCAGATGTACAGGTACAGGTACTGCAGCTACTTGAACCAGTGATGAGTCATTTAACCTACACATCATTTTATTTGCTACCTTGTTTTGTCTTGATTTTTCCCTCTCTCCTCCTCTATTTCTTCTTTCCTTACCCATTTTGTTTTTCTTCTCTATTATGTGATTTCATTGATGTTTTGACAGGGGAATTTCATTGATAAGCTTTTAGTGGCTTCTAACCTCTCCGGCACTTTTCTTTTTTTAATCTTGTAAATGTTATACTGTCTGTTTTTAACATTATGTGAAAATAAACTAATCTAAACTAAAACTAAGCATTATTCATCCCGTTCTGCGTTGCCATGCATGTTTCCTCCTCCTGCAGCTGCCAGTGTTGGCCTTTTCTGTAATGTTGCTTTTCTCCTCCTCATATTTTAGTAGAATTAATCTCTGATCCTCACATGAGAAATACTTGAGTTGATATCCAGCATCGTGATACCGATTATCCTGATTGCCATTGTTAGGGTTAGTCAACCCAGGATAGGTCTGGGTAACCCAGGAAAGGTTGATCTTGCTTCGTGATACAGGCCCCAGTTCTCCCTCTCTGCTAAGCACAGCCTGAGACAAGCCCTGTTTTCCCTTCCTGGGGCATCTAATGGTCTGCCAGAACTTCCTTGAGGCCAACCGAAAGTCCTTTTCCTAGCCTCCCTGAACTCCTCCCAGACCTGGGTTTTTGCTTCCTGTATGAATGTGGAGCCAAACCATGATGTTTTTTTCTGAACCTAACCACTTGATTTTGTTGCTTAAACCTAACCATATGCTTTTGTTGACATCCCAGTGTTGGTTGAGGCATCCCATAGCGTCAACAACAGATACAGGTGGACACCTAGCGCATAATATATAGACGTGAAAGTTCACTGACAAAGCGGCAATATGTGATGACTTGGGATGAGAACATGCTGCCTCACCATGTTTCTTTTCTAAAACCTAACCTAGGTAACGTTACGGAACGTCATTCGTGGGGTGCTGATTTGTAGGATATTATATGAACTGGTGTGTGTGGATTTTCAAAGATACCATATGAACTGTTGTATGAGGATACATTGCATTTTTGCATTTCATATGTAGCTCATATGTTGAAACATTTTGTTTCTTTGCATTTCAATTTTCAATTTTATGTTGTGAAGATGGTGTCGTTACTATGTGGGCAGAAATAGCTCTTAGTTATGGTTGAGAAAACATCATGTTTTGGCTTAAAATATCAGGTTGGTCTCCACAAACACAGCTTGCCAAGTTTGTACGCCATCCACTATGTCCTGGTGAGGACCTTATGGCTGAAAATCCATTTCCTTTGGCGGCACCAATAGTTAGAAATTTCCATTTCTAAATAAATTTTACCAAGTACATTGTTATAAAGTGTACTCAGCACAGAGTGTACCTTCTCCCCTGACAATGACACATTTCCACTTTGTATTTAGTACTCTCAAGACAAATAAAATTGCGAAATAAAAGAATGACAAGCAAAATCAGTGGTATATTGTAGTTCCATTTCCTACCTTTCTATTGTGAGGTGTGATTAACGTTTCAGCTTCTACAGCGGCTTGGTGAAGGACCATCTACTATAGCTCTCATTACGCTCTGAATCTGATGAATGCAATGGAAGCTGTTAGTTAGTTCTGGCACTTTGCTCACATATCAGGGTAATTCAAAACTTTTCATTGACAATCTGTATGTCTCTCTGTCTCCAGTCTCATTGGCATGTGATGAATGAGATGTGACCTTAACTAATCTCCTGTGTTATATATACGTGGCTTTTTTGTGTGTGAGTGAGAAAGTGTTAAATCCCTTCAAAATGTTTTGGATACAAGTTAGACAGTTTAATGTGATTCGCTTTTGCTCTTCATTTGACATCAAACACATCTCAGTGACAACTGGAAATCCCTATTTTCCGTTTCAAATGCAGATTGTGTGAGAAATATCACTCACTCCCTGCTGTGAGTAGCCTGGAGAGATGTAACTGCACTCTGGTTTGAGAAAAAAAAAAAGATCAGAGTGGGATAATAAGCGAAATATCCTACTCAACTACCTACACTTACTTCTTCACTGCACTCGTTGCATTGTTATAATAGTGTATGTGACTGTGAATGTTCTCTGTGTTTGTGTGAATGGAAAATGAAAAGCTACCACGCTGTATTTCCGAAACTTAACATCCATTAGCAGGGGGTGTGTAAAATCAATGACATAAACTTGCTTTACATTCTTCACTGAAAAATGTTTGCGGTAGAATGAGTTGACTGAAGAGCTCAGTGACATGTCTTTTGGCATCGGTGTCTGACGCCAACCCTGGAAAAGACAACACTTACTGTGATACTATGTCCGAAATCTAAGATGATCTTGTCTCATATCATGATATTGATATACTGTAATATCGTTATGTTGGCCAGCCCTAAGATAAAAGCACCATTCACAGTTTTTAGAGTCAATCTGATACTTTTCATTTCACTGAGGACAACTACAACATGAAGCGGGTCAATGATGGTTTCCGTAGCAACTAGTCAGCCATGTCCGCCTGTTACTGTAGCCTATAACACATCCTGCTGTCTATGAATGCCACAGTTTGAGACATCTCTCCAGAGATCAAATTGTATTTTCTGTTGCTTTTTTTCCAGACTGAAAAAGTAACACTGCCTGTTTGTGGGTGGTTTCACAGGATTTTTTAAGGGTGCCTCTGGCAGATCTCTGCACCAAACCTATCAGAGACTAACGTGGTAAACATTGCAGTGATAACATGCCCTCTGGTTTTTGCTTATATCATAGATTAAATCAGTGAAATTACAGAGACCACAGAATTCAATTTTAATTGCTTTGAGTACAATAACACAACTTAACCCCCCCTCCCCCATCACTGTCATATCACACCTTAAATAATCTAATAATACTGCTACCCTTCTTATAGTGATATTAAAGTAAAATTATTACCAAAGTAGGCTGAACATTTTTAATCTGTTCATCTATATTTGATCTTAGTATTTTGATATTTAATCTCTATTTATTGAATTAAACAGATTTATTATGATCATTTACTGTGTTATCAGTTGATATGTGACTGAATTGTTTTCATAGCTTCATTTTCTTCAAAGTCAGCTGCTGCCCTCTGCTGGTATACATCATTCTGTACAACACAAGTCTGTAATCTGAAAAAGTCGTGCTGTATAGAGAATCACTTGTGACACCATATGGCCTTCAGCAGCAACCTCTGCTGCTGAGGTGCAGCAGAACAACTTCAGTGCATAAAAATAGTCATGTCTGAAAGATCTGACATGTTTCTATGGTGACTGCACTCTTATTGCTGTAAAACAAAATGCATCTCACTGCTGTTGGGTCAGCTGCTGATATGAATGTTTACATTCTGGACTGTTGGTTGGTTGTAAATGACAGTATAATCACATCCCTAATACAGCCATCTCATAATTACCAGTAAAAAAGTTACACACAGTGGCACATCTTTTTTTAACTTACATATCTATTAATTTGATTCAGTACCCATACAGTGATGCAGACAAGGGCATTATTTCATTTGAACATTGCAGGGGTCATACATTAAGTTGGGGAGGTCTTCCCCAGGAAATTCTGAGCCTCTGACACTTCGTTTCCTGCATTTTGGTACATTTTTCTGCATGAATTTATGGTGGAAATGTCTTGATTCATGTAAAGGAAAACACAAAATTCAGGCTGCAGGTGACAATTCAAAATAAAAATATGATGGAATATAATGCAGTGGGCTGAGACTCATCGTCATTCTGTATTGCTTTGAGATAGTTATTCTCCTGTGGATTGATTTTTCACATTTACTTTTATTCCTGCTGAGTCAACTCACGTTTTACAGTGTATCAATGAAAGTGTGTTTTACAGTGAGGTTTAAATGGTTCTGGATGTACAGAGCTGGAGCTTTTCTGACACAAAGATGCACTCTGAGGATCATTTCCAGAGTTGTTCAGTTAGACATGAAATCCACAGAGTGCTGAAGAAAAAAGACTTTTTCTGGGGAAGTTTGGTTCATTTACATTAAATTCAGCCTCCTACAAACATGTTTTTTACAAGCCCTAAATGCAGGGCTTATTTTTATGACTTCATTAAAAAGTCACATGCTTATACTTAAAATTATCCTCTAAAAACACTTTAACTATTTCTAAAGAATCCAGCTGCAGCACCATGCTCCTTCTCTTGTCCTCTGCGCTCTTTAAAAAAGTGGTTTACTCTCACAACAGTTACAAACAATGCCAAGGCTCAGGGCAAACACTATCGTTAGCTGGCTGTACATGAAGGCAGCTCAGGAACACGTGGATGCTGCTCTGCAGGGAGCTCCATTTATGTTCATTAACTTGGCTGTGACACCAAGGGAGGTTGCAGAGAGAGGGGCAGAGGCTCCTGCAGTCTCACAGAATTAAAACCCAAAGGCGGTTGTCGGGCATACAACACGGATTTAATTGAGAGTTGATGTCATGGACCAAATTTAAAAACTAAAATATAAAATTAGGAAAAAAAAACAAAACAGAAAACAAGTCTTGCAATAAGGGCACTTATCTCGATAGAGGGCAGGGCAGGGCAGGTGCTTGAGCACCACCTGGGGTTTATCTGTGCACGTGCCTAACTGTATTGATTATTGATGTAATTTCTGCATTTGATCTCTACCTGCTTGATATGGGGCCCAAAGGAGATGAAGTTAGTCTGTTGATCATCCAACACTTCTAGCATACATGTGAGCCAAACCAGAGGTGACTGTATCTTAAAGGCCCACTGACTGTCACACACCTGAGTGTGTGAAATTTGTTCTCCGCATTTGACCCATCCCCTGAGGGAGCGGTGAGCAGCAGCAGCGGTGCCGCGCTCAGGAATCATGTAGTGATCTACTAACAAATATTGTGTGTGTATCAGAACACACACACTGTAGTTTATTTAGACTCAGTCCCACACACAACTATTGGCTGCCACAAATATCAACGCCTTTTTATCTCAACTTGTCAAATACCACTGCTTTGTCAGCTGACAATAACTTGAAAATATGACGCACTAGGTACCCTCTTACGTCAGCGTTGGACATTTTGGGAAAATGGGTCAATTTATGCCAGTCACATGCATTGTGTCTTTTCCAAATTCACTTTCATTTTCACAGGAAATGTACAGTTTCTGCTTGCTACATGCAGTCTTATTCAAAATAAACTAATAAACATTGGGAAAACACTTTTTTTACCTAATTTCCTTAAGTTTAGGCAACAAAAGCATGTGGTTAGGCAAAAAAAAAACACATTATGTGCTGAATCCAGATGTCAGGACTTCACCACACTTTGTGAGCACATTCACAAGAAATGCTGAGGGCTGTCCAAATCTACAATGCAACCAGTCCACAAGGGGTCTCAAGCCTCCAGAGAGTCCACTTGGGGTGCAGACTTTATCTGACTTCAGTGATGTAATAAAAACAAAAGCCTATTAAAATGCTACTTGAACTGTGTAGTATGTATGGGCTGCACAGGGAATCAAAATGCATTTTACAATTGCAGCCTAACAGGCTGCACAGTGTAATAGGCTTACAAACAAAAGAAGGTCTTCTAATGTAAGTAATACCTAATTTATTGAGTCACAGTCCTGTTCTTATTCGCAAACATTTCTGTTTTTGAATGTGTGTGTAGCCCCCCTACTTACTCTCGTCTTAGCTCACCATCACGCCATGACCTTGACGCACACACACTAGTGTCATCTATACTCTGACTGCGTCCTGGCTGTAGATGACTGAGTGGGGACGCTAGAGGGCACCAGGTGCTTTTCTTTTTTGCAGTGTAGTTTTTCTAAGCCACAAAGAAGACAACGTTGCTAAGAAAGATCGTGTTTTGGGAAACTCAGCCCTGCAGCCCAAAACATTTCCTAACTGTATTGGCTCGTAGCGACATCACCTAAGCAACAGTGGATGGAGTTTAACCAAGCGACTGTTAGACTACAGCTTCACAAAACAACTGAACGGTATAGGAAACAAGCAAACATCTTCTACAGTGGAGTCACTCGCTGTCAGACAGCTAAACGTTTTACTATTGTACTTGGATACAAATATTGAAAATGAGCTAAAGAGAACATTTGAAGAGCTACATGATGATGTTGAGTCTGTCGCCCACCGCAGACAGTGTCTGTCCACAGCAAAGCTTCCTCGGGATAACAATGGATATCATGTCACTGGATATAACGTTACTGGGACTAAAAATCTACAGAAGCGCTACCACTTAATGTAACGTGTTCTCTTTGTTGTTTTCATGACTGCCCAGAAATACCTGAACAGCCAAGCTGTGGCGGCACACAGGTATGTGATGTGTCAGAGGAGAAACGAGCCGTTCACATTACTCTCTTTGTGGCAGAGTGTCTTGAAACAGCCCTGGGTCAGGATAAATCACACACACTCATATTTCCACTGAGCAAAATGGTTTTTAGCTAACAAAAACAAACAGGAGGTCCGCATCGCTGTGACGTGCAGTTACATTTCTGGAGAGGTGCATGTCAGGCTACGGTGTACGGCGTCGATTTGATGAAAAAGTATAAATCCCACTTTAGATTTTAAGTACTAAGGAAAACCACCAACAAAAAATTCCTTTGTTTGCTCTGTGACTAATGACTGGTGTTGCTTTGTTGCTGTTTGTCACTGTCTCACACTTTTGAACTGACCCATTGACCTGCAACTGTTAATCTCAGTGCCATATTTCATATCCTGCTTGTTAACGTCATAGTGAGGTATGTGTATGTATATGTAGGGTTTGGCGTGGGGGGGGGTTACAGCGACATATGTGCCCCCTCAGCGACCATGTCACAATTTATTATGTGCCATTTTTCTTCAAGCCATGCCACGTTTACGGCATCTGCCACAGTGGTGACTGGCCAGGCTTAAAGAGTATTATCAGGAGAATAGTTTTGCATATATTACAGGGTTAAGTGCAAACCAATCTGCTTTATCCAAACACAGCAATCCAAACAGAGCGCCGGGCCTGGGAGACTGATGAGTAACACACTCGGCCAGGGCCCCAGCAACCCCTGACCCCCCTTTTCCACCTTCCCATCACACACTGAGCTCACACTGATTGGCTCTGATTGCTTGTATAAAACACAGCGCTGACTTTTTGATTATATTACATATGGTCACGCATGGATTGGTGCCCCGTGCTGCAGAGCTCCAGATTACTGCAAGGACACACTGAGGGAAAAAGAGTGAGCGGCTGTGATTGTAATGACTCCAGGAAATATGTAACGCACTGGGATGGTCTCTGGTGTTCATGACACAAGTGTATTTTGTCCCTTTTTGCTGGTGGTTTGCAGCTTGTGAGGCCCAGCGCTGATCCTGACCAAACGTAACCCCCCTCGCAGGTTACCGCGGGTTCACCGGTGTCGCATGTCAGGAACTTGCATTGTGGGTGAAGTGGCACAGGAGGGCTTCCAAAACAGACTTTCAGCAGGTCAGAGGGAAATTGTTTTGGCGTTTTAAATGGAACACCTCCGTAAGCAATCCACGCTGACCTCTCATGTGCCTGCCTATCCTCTCAGTGGAGATAGAAGGCTCGGGGTTTGCGGTCGGGGCGTCAGCCCAGAGGGAGCACAGCAGATAGGGTCTAATCCGCGAAGCCCTCGGCCAAAGCTGATTTCCCACGTAGCCCCATCAGCTTGAATTACAGATTTAAAGGACAGGACCCTTCTTGTATCACTTGCCTTTTCACCTCTTTCAGCTCTGTTATTTCCCGGTTTTAGCATTCTCTATCCAACAAGAAATCACGGACGTCTCAAGTTACAGCTGCAGACTGAGCACAAAGACTTGTGGGACTTTCAAAAGTTGTTTTGAGGGGGATACATTGTGTTAGTGTGAAGCACTGCAGCAAAATCACTGTTCACAACACACAATTTAAAGGTTGTCTCACACAGATAAAAACTAAACTTTCTGACCTTCCTCTGGTGGTGAAGATTGTTTCGGTGTTATATGTCCGGGATTTAAAATTTCTGTCTGAAAATCAATTTAGCAGCAGCATCTCAGTGTCCCTGTTGAAGGTTCATTCTTAATCTTGGAGACAACAGTGGTCAAAACAATCCCACAGCAAGGTCCATTTAGTAGCTCTTCTGGAGCTTTCAATACAAATTCCTTTTTTTCTGAGCACCTCGAGTTGTAACTTTAGTTGTCCCAGTTATTCCTGGACAGAGGGCTGGGTAATATGGCCTATAAATAATATATTCCAAGCCATATTGGAATACATGATATTTAGCTTAATATTTTAAAATCTTCCCTGAACTCCTGTTGACTACTAAAATACTTAACTACTGTTATCATAAAGTTAAATAAAGTACTGTTATGATATATTTAAAATACTTTTCTAAAAAGTTAAAATACTGTTTATGCTCTATGTACAGTGACCTTGAGTGTCCTGAAAAGTGCTGATAAATAAAATGCATTATTATTATTATTATTACTAAAGTTAAATAAAAATACTTTTATTAAAAAGTTAAATAAAGTACTGTTATAGTATAGTTAAATGACACTTACAATAAAGTTACATTAAGCACTTTAATAATAGTTACATTGTACTTTTATAATGAAGTTAAATTAAGTACTGTTATAATAAGGTTAAATGAAATACTTTTATGAAATAGTTAAAGTACTGTTACATTAAAGTTGATTCAAGCACTGTTATAATAAAGTTAAAGAAAAGAAGTTAAAGTACTGTCATAATAAGTTCATTAAAGTACTGTTATAACAAAGTTAAATTAAATATTGTTATAATGAAATTAAATAAAATACTTTCATAAAAAAGTTAAAGTACTGTTACAATGAAGTCAAATAAATAAAGTACTGTTGTAATAAGATTAAATGAAATACTTTAATTAGAAAAATTTAAGTTATGTTATATTAAAGTTGAATAGAATACTTTTATTTAAAAAAAACTTGAAGTACTGTTACAATAAAGTTAACTCAAGTACTGTTATAATAAAGTTAAAGTACTATTATAATAAAGTTAAAGTAGTGTTATAATAGAGTTAAATTAAGTACTGTTATAATAAGGTTAAATAAAATACTTTCATAAAAAGTAAAGTGCTGTTACAATTATGTCAGATAAAACACTTTTATAAAAAATTTAAGGTACTGTTAAAATCAAGTTAAAAAAATTTTTATAAATAAATTAAAGAAGATTTATAATAGGCTAAAGTTAATTAAAGTACTGTTATAAAAGATAAAGTACTGTTATAATTAAATTAAATTTAATAAAGTTCTGTTATTATCAAGTTACACAGCTACTTTTATAAAAATTTAAAGTACTGTTACAATAAAATACTGTTATAATAAAGTTAAATAAAATATTTTTATAAAAAGTTGAAGTACTGTTACAATAAAGTAAGTTTCCTAAAGCACTGTGACAGTAAAGTTAAATGAAATATTTTTACAAAAAGTTAAAGTACTGTTATAATAAAGTTAAATAAAATACTTTTATAAAAAAAAGTTAAAGTACTGTTATAATAAAGGAAAATAAAATACTTTTATAAAAAAAAGTTAAAGTACTGTTATAATAAAGGAAAATAAAAAATAAATAAAAATAAAATATTTTTTACAAAATCTTTAAAATACCGTTACACTAAAGTTAAAGTACTGTTAAAATAAAGTTAAATAAAATACTGTTATTAAAAAAAATTGAGGTACTGTTATAGTAAAGTCAAATAAAAAAGTTAAAGTTGTTGAGGGGTAATCTTGTCCCATTCTTCTTGAATTGCTGCTTTTCATTCTTCTAAATTCTTTGGTTTATGCTTTGAAACAGACCTTTTGATAATCCACCACAGATTTTCAATGGGGCTCATGTCCGGGGATTGAGCTGGCCACTCTAAGACCTGGATACTGTGCTCCTGCAGCCAAGTTCTACTGGCCTTGGATGTGTGGCAAGGGGCATTATCTTGTTGAAACATCCAGTTTTTACCTCGACGGAACAGTGCACGCGCAGAAGGGAGCATGTGGGTTTGGAGAATGGTACAATACTTGGTAGAGTTCAATGTGCCATCACAGACAGTGAGATGACCAACACCAGCAGCACTCATGCATCCCCAAACCATGATACTGCCTCCACCATGCTTGACAGTAGGTACTGTACATGCTGGAGATAATGCTTTGCCTGGCCTTCTGCATACCCTCACATTAGTAGGAGGAAGATAAAGCTGGAAACTGGACTCATCTGACCAGAAAATCTTCTTCCACTTCCTGGCTGTCCAGTTCTTGTGTGCCTGGGCCCAACGATGCCGGGCTAACCTCTGTCTCTCATTGATCAGGGGCTTCTTGATAGCCTTGTAGGACCTTAAGCCATGATCTAAAAGTCGGCCACGTACAGTGCGGGTGGAACACTGGACACCAGTTTGGTTTGACCACTGCTGCTGAAGCTCCTGTGATGTCATTCGGCGGTTTTGCCTGCACATGCGGATCAGGATGCGGTCATTTCTTGCTGAAGAAACCCTTGGACGCCCAGATCTTGGTTTGTCTTCCAAGCTGTTGGTTCGTCTGTATTTCTGCAGAGTGTATCCAACTGCTGAAGGACTGCATCTGCACTTCCTGGCTATCTGGCGGCAGCTGTACCCTTCCTGGCTGAGAATCTTTATCTTCAGGCATGTTTCCTGCATTAGGTTCCTTGTTTTAGCCATTTTTGTGTCTGAAGAACTTTCAAATGTGCTGGCTTTATGTAGACACGAAGCTTGGCAACAAAAATTGTGTCTTTTAAACAACGACCTTCATCACTGGTACCAAAATGACCCAATACTCAAAATTTCTTATGTATTTTTATGGAACCAATCAATTTTAAGTTTTTAATGGCTTTTTTAGGATTTATTCAGTATTTTGGCTGTGACTGTACTAAAAGAAATTGCACTTGAAGACCTAAGAGTGATTCTTAATGCAATATTTCACAAATGCATGGGGTGTCCGAAAACTTTTTTCCACCACTGTAGTTTTACAGGGCAACATTTTTTGCATCCAAATGGAACCAACCATGATACACCAATGTCAACTGTTTTCATTGGAACTAACTTATTTCTGGGGGGTACAGCAATGTGGTATTGTATTGTAGTTTCAAGTGACAAATTAAAAAAAAAAGAATGATCAAAATATGCGCAGCAGAGGCCAAAATGTCCTGATGTGCAAGTCAAACTCCCAAGACACTGGCTCCTACATTTCCCATAATGCAGCTTAATTGTTATACAGAGATACAGATGCAGGTGAAACAGAATAGGATGCAGCAGAACATGACAGATGGATTCTATGCAGGATGTCAGTGCAAGTGGAAAAAAGCTGGATATTAACACTTTGCTAAAAAATGAATAAGGAAATAAGAAGTTAACTGTCAAGAGTGTTTGTGTTGGAACAAAGCTTGCTCTTATAACATGTACTTGTAATGATGGTCAGTGGAGTTGACACACAACACACTAACACACACACACACACACACACACACACACACACACACACTGACACACACTCACACTCAGTGAGTCGAAACCAACAGCTGTGGAAACAACTGATTCTTGTATTTGATTGAATTCACATTGGAAGTTGAATTTATGGCATCACGCCTAAGCACTGAATGTCTTTTACAGAATTATGTGGTTCAGGAATTTTCTTGCAACAAGTTAAAATCAACATGCTTCATCTTAAACAATAAAGACATCATTTCACTTCTACTGAAAAAAAAAATGCTCATTTGAATCAATCGTTTACTTAAAGTTGAAGTAAGAACAACGAACTCTTTGGCATCTTTTGACATCTATAAACAGTTTCAAAATTCAAGACGGTCCTTGAGTTTTAAAATAAAGTGTTATTTATTTACTCTGTTTGTGTTGGTTTGGAGCTGTATTAAATACAGCATTTCATTGCTGAAGTTTTATATTTAATGTTGAAGAACTTGCCCTGTTTACAGTGGCACAACTATCATGTTTGGTAGCCAGCTGTCTCCTTTCATTCATACACTACAACTGGATATAATATTATGATGTCTTCAATAAAGCATCACACAGTTTTTGTATGGCTGGTTACTGTGCAAGCAGAGCAGAGTGTAAGAGGTCCCAGTCCAGCTGAGCAGAATGCACATGTGGTTACTTGCTTCTCCTAAACAATCACTGTAGGCATTCTGAAAACATATCTGTAACTGCTGTTACTGTCACCATGTGTGATTTAATCCTTTCACAGGCCCCAGGGCTTGGCTTAGCCCTTCAGCATATATCCCACACCATCATTTACCTCTGCATATAAAGACACTGCTAACAACCATACTGTACATTTATTCACTTCATTTATACTTCATATCATCTTTCAAATGACACAAACATCCCTCAAACACTATCAGCAATACAACAGATAACACCAGATGCATTGGAAGGCGAAGAAACAGTCTAGCATATCAATGCCATAACAACAAGCATTCATATTAAACGCTGGTTTACCCTTGAAAGTTTCTATGCCTAGTTTGTTTGGCAGAAAAATTCCTCATTAACTCCTTGAAGTCCAGTTCCCAAGGACTTATTCAATAAAGACTCCACTCTCAATGGACAAAAGATGGAACACAGTCGATTGGCCCCTCTGGTTTTGGAGTTACAGCCTCAAGTGAGGGTGTTCAAGTATCACAGGTTCTTGTTCACGAGTGAGGGTAAAATGAAGCATGAGATGGATCGGCAGTTTGGTGAAGCATCTGCAGTGATGCAGGCACTGTGTTGGACCACTGTGGTGAAGAGGGAGCTTTCAATTAACTGGTTCAACTATGTCCCAACCCTCACTTGTCGTCATGAGAGGTCGTGGATACAAGTGGCTGAAATGAGTTTCCTCCGATGGGTGGCTGGGCTCAGTCTTAGAAACAGGGTAAGGACCTTGGGCATCTGTAGGAAGCTTGCAGGAGCCGCTGCTCCTTCGCGTCAAAGAGGGGTCAGCTGATTAGGATGCTTCCTGGTTGCCTATCATTAGAGGTGTTTTCTGTCCTTTCCTATAGATGGCGGCTGTATTTGAGTCCCATGACAGTTGTTTATCGATTAGTGTCCCTAGATATTTATATTCATTGACAACTTCGATACTTTCACCGTTAATAACTACATGTTGGTGTGTGTCTCTGCTCAGTCTGAAATCAAAAATAAAATGTTTTCTTGGTATTCAGCTGAAGAAAACTAGCATGACACCAATTAACAAAGTCATTCACACATCCCCCACACATCCATGTTTCCGGGGTCTTATGGTTCCAAGTTCCCAGGGTCCTTTGTTTCCAAGGTCCTATATTTCCAAAGCCCCAAGGTTCCAAATTCAAATGTTTCCAGGGCCCTAAGTTTCTAAGGTCCTATGTTTCCAAGGATGTATGTTTCCGGGGTCCTGTGGTCCCTAGTCCCCTGGTCCTATGTTTCCAAGGTCCTATCTTCCCAAGGTTCTATGTTTCCAGTAGAGATCAACCGATTTATTGTCCGGCCGACATATTGGGCCAATATTTGGGTTTTTTAAAGGTGTCGGCATCGGCTGACACCTGGGAGCGTTTGGCCGATTTATTTTTTATTTTTTCTGGGGCCTGATTTACAGACAGATCTATCTATCTATACATGCTTTCCCCTCCCTTGCTGGGTGCCTAGGTTACAGCCTACTCTCTTTCTCTCTCCCATCTCCCTCCCTCCTGTTTGTGTGTTCGTGTGTCTGTAACCCCCGTTACTAGATTCGTGAACTAGATTCTACACAGGCAAATTTTAGAACTAGGCTAGAGAGCTAGCCTCATGGAGTTTGTCAATATGCATGGGCAGTTACTTCAGTCAACGTTCCCTTTGCTAGTCTGTTGTCTTTGCAAAGAAGGCTGCATAATAGGCATACAACAAAGTTACTCTTCTTTTACAAATTAAAGACTGCATTCCAATGACTATTTTTAATGGGTGATCGTTTTATTTTTTAATAATTATTTTATTGGCTGAGGCTGATGGCAAAACATCAGTATCGGCATCAGCCATAAAAAATCCATATCAGTCGACCTCTAGTTTCCAGGAACCTCTGGACCCCTGTTTCCATGGCCCTATATTTCCAAGGTCCTATGTTTCCAGAGCCCCAGGTTCCCAAAATCCTATGTTTTCAGGGTCCTATGTTTCCAAGGTTCTATGTTCCCAAGGTTCGTTATTTCCAAGGTTCTCTGTTTCCTGTGTTTCCAACCTTCTATGTTTCTAGGGTCTTATGGTCCCTAGTTCCCAGTCTCATGTTGCTAAGGTCCTATGTTCTCAAGGTCCTATATTTTTAGGGTCCTATGTTTCCAAGATTCTATGTTTCTGGGGCCGTATGATCCCTAATTCCCAGATTCCTATGTTTCCAAGGTCCTACGTTTGCAAGGTTGTATGTTTCCAGAGTCCTGCATTCCCAGAGTCCTATGTTTCCAGCATCCAACATTCCCAAAGTTCTATGTTCCCAAGGTCCTATGCTCCCACATCCTGTAGTCTCTAGTTCTGTGTTCTCTTAACACATTAACCCTCCTTTTGTGATCATGCCACTTGCTTCTCATTCTCTGTCCTTAAAATATCTTTATATAAATCAAAATTATTCCAATTAAATGGATTAAAATTTATGATTAAGAGTGTGTTTGAGGTTTTTGGATCCCCTTCTCCAAGTCTTTTTTTCTAACCTTAACCTGTTTTGAGATGAGAATAGTGAATTGTTATGGGTATTTCACCTTAACCTGACCTTTGACCTCCTTCCTAACCTTAACCTTTTTAGAAATGGGATTTAAAGCTGGTTCTAGCCCTTTTTTGTAACCAAGTTAGCCCTTTTTTCCTTTCTTTATTGGTTACTTACGATATTTTTCAATTAATTCATACTTTTCATCATTTTTTAATTATTTGATTTACTCCAACTATTTGGAGATTTTTTCTTACAGAAAGAGCAACTATATTTAGACAAAGACCTGTACCAGTGCAATTTTATCACTCTAAGAGTGTCCCCTAACCTTTGTCATGTTCCTGTTATGTGCCTTCTAAATGTGGAGAATGTAAGATCCTGGGAACATAGAGCCACATGACCCTGGTGCGACCACTCTCTTGAGGCACCATACTAACATTTGGGAATAGATGTCAGGTGGCTGAGTGGCATGACTCGCATGTGGCAGTTTGTGTCTTTGAGCTTTTTTGAAAAATCCTGTTAACTTAGGTCATTTTTAAAGTAAATCCTTTTCTTTAAAAAGTAAATGCCCAAGCTGCACTGCTTACACATACTAATCAGTGTCAGCATACAACACAACTGGCAACAAACCAATCAGCCTGCATGTCTAAGGACTGTGGAAGGAAGTTGGAGTACCCACAGAAAACTGACATGGGGAGAACATGCAAAGTCCACACAGAGGGGCTCCCCCACCCCAGGGTTCAAAACAGGAACCTTGTTGCTGTGAGGCGACAATGCTAACCACTGGGCCACTGTGCCGCCCCCTATATTATATATATTTCATTTTAATATTATTATTTATATATTATTAATGGATATTCAGAGGCCATTTGAGATTCAGGAGGGTCCTGGGCCCATGCATTAATTCGCCACTAACTGTCACCACAAGTGAATAGGGTCGAGGTGTGTGTAGCTGGAGAGTTGCTTGGTGTGACTTATAAAGGTTACATTCACACACTTGCCACATCCATGTAAATCATCTATCATATCAAGGCTGCAGACTGAAGCAGTGATGTTGATGCAGCTCTGGGGGAGCAGTTGAAGCCCACCCAAAACACACACACACACACACACACACACACACACACACACACACACACACATACACACACACACATATACACACATCCATCCACTGCTTGACATTTTGTTTTGTCACGGCCATTGTGGCAAGAGCTGTCACTGACAGAGAAACAGCGTGACCATGTTGATTAGGCGAACCTTTTGGGCAAGGAGTGGAAATATGCTGTCAGCTCATTACAAAAATACATAAGCTCTCACTTCCAATTACTCACTTAGCAGCAGGAGATTAGACAGGGGAGCTGCTGCCAACACCGCAGTCTTTCAGGGGTCAGTGGTTATGACTGTAGTTACAAGTTATATCAGCTTCTATGAACCTCCCCCACCTCACCCAGCCTCCCTCTTATCCTGTCATCCATCTTTAAACACAGCCAACCGCCCTTTTACTCAACTCACCTGAAGTCAAATATTTATACTTGTGTGTTAGCTGCCTTTTAAGTGAATTTCATAGTTCATGGAACATCACAGAGGTGTTTGGATGAATGTTGTCTTTTGCAAGTTCATAGGAGATAGTAAGGGACAACCTAGTTTTAGTTTCCAAAATCTAATGACCCAAATATGCTCTAACTGTCCATTGAAAAGTCCCTATTCAAAAAATTTGGGCCAAATATTAACTTTGAGGAGGGGAGTTTGATTGTTAAAGAGTTGCTTAATTGAAATAAAACATTTTAGGACGCCCCTTTACACAATCTTCTTTTTCTTTTTTTTTTTTTTGGTTTTATTTACACACACATTTCCCACTTTACACAATAAAGCTATAACACCAGAAACAAAATGATCACAACACTAACATATTTGCTAAACTGGAAAAACGCAACAGTCCAGTGGCGATGACTTGTGTCTGTCTCAACCTTCCAGTGATCACACAAAATATGACAACAGTTTCAGTCTAAAATTTCAATGCAGTTCATTAAGAAAGAGGCTAAAACATTTGTACAGCTGTGCAGTACTACAGAGCTGGTGATAATATTTTGTGGGTTCCTCATTTCACATCACACAAAATTATTTTATCAATTTTTAACCATTAAGTATATATACTTATATATAATATATAATGTAATGTTTTGCAATTGTATGTATCAAAATAATAATCTCTGCAGTGTGAAAATCTTGTTATAATCAATGTGATATTTTCCCTAAGATGAGTGTGCCCTATTTACTGTAATTATTGTATAGGAAATAATAGCAATGTTGAAGTTTGTCTTACTAAAAATTTAAACCACAAGCTCAACTGTCCCTGGTTTAATTTTCCCTTACATGTTCATGGTAAAGACATTTAGTGCTGACAGATATAGAAGTACGAGATAACAAGCTCCCACAGCCTTAAATCAAACATGAGAGCATGAACCTCTCCTTGACCATGACCACAAAGTTAGTGAGGATTCTTGGCTCAGGAACTGGCCTCAACACACCCTCATCCTTCTCGATACCCCCCAAGGGTCCTTCCTTTTCCAGTACGGATCAAATCTTTTAATGCCTGACGAGCCCTGTAAACCTGCTGTCTGTCAAGACTGACTTTGCTGTTTTTTCCTGATCGGTGAAGGAGAGGATGTGGAGCCAAGAGGCCTCAGAGAGTTGTAGCTTTGATGAGGGGGGGGCAACACCAGACTTGGTAGATATCATGTCATCTGCCTGGATAAACAAAGCAACCTTAGACGTAGGTCACAGTTATCTCAGCATTTGGAAAAAACTGTGTGATCATCATATGGGCTTTAATGAGGAGGATGGAGCTTGCTTTTTTTAAAGATATTTTTTGGGGCTTTTTAATCTTTAATGTATAGGACAGACAAAGCGTGAAGGGGGAAGAGAGAGGGAGTGACATGCAGCAAAGGGCCACAGGCTGGAGTCGAACCCTGGCCACTGCGGCAACAGCCTTGTACATGGGGCGCCTGCTCTGCCACTAAGCCACCAGTGCCCCATGGAGCTTGCTTTTTTGACACCTTGTTGTTCGCCAAATGATCTGGTCATCTGTTTCAGAAACATTTGCTTATGAGACTTTGCAGAATGATGACTCTAATTTGTCGATTATATGCTTTTTGCCTCGCCGGCTATGATGTCTGAATAAGGAATGATTCCTTCTAGTTGTGATGATACGCGTTCCTTTCCTTGAGCTCTTCTTGCTGCAGCCATGAAAATACAACATACAACATAATACATATACAAATCAACATTATACACCAAACAGAACAATAACGTTGACCTTAATTATGTGTTGGTCCACAACCTGGTGCCAGGCAGTGCATATAACTAAATCATCTCCAATACATGTACATATCCATGTACAAAGGTTTTAGAGAATGTGTTCATGAATTTTTTAAAAAATAAATAAATAAAAAACATGATAATAATAATAATAATAATAATAATAATAAAACAAATGAATAAATAAATGTCAGGTCAAAAATAATTATTCTAAAATTTAAATAAATAAAATCTACCTACGTATGTATCTTGATCTACCTTTGTTCATCATTTTAAATGTCAAACATCAGATTTCCACAAAGCCAGAGAAATAGACAGAGTGTGCTCTGATCTTGATTTGTCCAAGTTCATAGTTATCTTGAGGAAATAAGTTAAATAATTTCTCTAAAAAAAAAACAAAACAAGATTCTACGTGGGGCTCCTCAACGGATGAATAGAAACATTGACGTTTAGCAGGCAGCACTGGAGCGAACTTTTTTAGCTCCATGATGGTTGGGCTGTGCCTGAAACAAACTTGACTGTACGAAGACACATCTGAGTATGTCTGAAGGCAAAAAAGTTTAGACCTGTTCCAATGGCCACACCTGAAGGCTGGGTAAAAAGAGAGTGCTGAGAGGAAATAATCATTTCAACAGGAATGGGGCAACGGCCCATCATTCTGAAAAGGGCCACAATGGGATAATGCTGCAGACCGGCAATCTAATAGCAGTCCAAACCAGCACCCACCAACAGTGGAAAATTTTCACTATGCCAGACATATACAATCAGCATCCACTTTATTAGCTACACCTGTGTAATCTATTGCAATTCTATACAATGTATTCAGTGTAGAAAGGTTTCTTTTTTCAGACAATGAGTTTTTAAGGAGATGTAGTATACCTTGACATGTTTCGACTGTCACTGCAGTCTTCTTTAGCTTGTAGTTTAGAATGTTGTTTTGTTGTTCGAAATGTGTAAATTTAATTACATTGCATTCATTATAATTATTACTGAAGTCACAGGTATAGGTGGTGTTATACTACATTACATTGAGACATATCTCTATAATTTCTGTCTTCAGGAGAAAGGATTGCTTTTCTTATGGATGTTATGCAAATGTTATGCATTTCTAGGATTTGGGCATTAGGGGCTGAGCATGGACCTCTGCAGGGGAGTCTGGGGGATCCTACCCAGGAGAAAAATTTATGAGCAAGCTTTAATTTGAAGTTTTTTTTTGTTTTTTGTTTTTTGTTTTTTTTTTTAAAAAAAGCACTCTGGCATCTTATTTCCCTCTGAAACTATCTTTATTTTATTTTTTTATTTTTCTCCAGATCAGTTACGCATTGTAATGTTAAAGATATTAGTAGTTGTTAGAATAATTTGCAACTGCTATCATTACAATGTAGAGAATTTTGAGGTACTTTGAGTATTTCTGTTTTATGATACTTTATACTTTTATTCCACTACATTTATTTGTCTGCTTTATTTACTTTGAAAACTTAAATCAGTAATACAAAATATAGTCATGATTTAATGTCTTTATTTGATTTAAATATTGGAACAAATGTAAAAAAAGAACCAACAACTGAATGTTATGTTGATGTGAATGTGCATGCAATCAAATGCATACCAGCTGGCCAGGCCTTCAGAAATTTAACCAGTGCACTCAGGGCCAGTCCGCATATGTGCATGTGTCTGTGTCTGTGTCTGTGTGTACCTGTGTATGTGTGTGTGCCAGTGACGTAAGGTAGTTACAACTGGCCCCAGTGCACGCTATTATGACGGGCCCTAGTGCATGCTATTTGGTATTTATGCGCCTTAACTAGTTTTCCCATCATCTTATCATCTCATCACATGATCAAATGGAGACCTGACATTGGATAACACCAACATACATATTGCCCAGGAATCATCATTGCATATATGTATATGACAATAAAAAGAAAATAAGGACTTGAGTTTACTGAATATTTTTAGAGCTTATTTATTCATTTATATTTTATAACATTTTTTTATCATAGATCACGGCTGACTATTTTACAAAAAAAGAAAAGAAAACCATGGTGGGGATGTGTTTGCCATACATCTAAAGTGGCAAACTGAATTATTCACAAGGCCCCATTTTCAGCCCTACAGACTGTTGGAGGGCCTGCTGTCTTTATGGGCCCCCTCACCTCATAGGCCCCAGTGCAACTGTCCTGCCTGCTTTGTCTATATTTACGCCCCTGGTGTCTGCGTGTATGTGTGTGTGTGTGTGTGTGTGTGTGTGTGTGTGTGTGTGTGTGTGTGTGTGTAAATCAAGAAAAATAACAACAGAATAAGAAAGGAAAATCTTTAAAAGGACAAATCAAGTACATTATTTTCATCACCACCAGCACACAAAAGGTTAGGCGTTAGATAAAAATCAAGAGCGCAAACCTGAAAGAGAGGTTGTTGTTCCATAAAGTTACAAAAATGGTTGGACCCAGTCCAACCAATTCCAGCGTGTGAGCTAAACTGACAACTTAAGTCTCTAAAAGCAAAATCATCAGTATGTTTCTTCAGTGTAACACTTGTATTATGGTGTGTCATCACTATTGCAGACACAACTAGAGCTTTAGGCCTAAAAGGTTTTTGGGTGAGTCGACAATAATTAATATCTATATGTATAATAAAGGGAATGCACTAAAATTAATAACTCATTAACTCGTCTGACTTTTCAGTTCCTGAGTACAGTATAGATTCACATAAACATGTAGGTTAGATGAAAGATGTAACTGAAATCAATTTAAAAGGATATTTATTTGTAAATGCATTATTAGAGACTATACTTCAAATATATATGTAATGTATATATGTATGTAAATTAAATGTAGTACACTTACTGGATGTTTTAAAGACCTAAAACAGTGTTCTTTAAAGGTATTTAAAGGGTCACCGAAAGGATCAGTTCATCCAAATTACAAAAAAGAAAGAAACGCTTATCCTTTACAAGGTGGTACCCCAGCTGACATTGGGTGAGTGGCGGGGTACACCCTGGACAAGACTGCCAGACTATTGCAGGGCTGACACATAGAGACAGGTTCCATTCATGTATGCACACATGCATTTAGAGTCACCAATAAACCTAACCTGCATGTGTTTGGTTTGGGAGGAGGCCAAAAAACCCAAATACAGGGAGAACTCAGACAGAAGGGGTCCCAGCTGGCCAGCAGGTTCAGACCCAGAACCCACTGCACCATTGTGCCACTATATAATCACAAATGTGTGTCAGAGAAATTAGTCACTTGTATCTCGCAGAGCTCTGCTCCTTCCTTTACTGTATTACAGCTTTAGTCCACAAGAGGGCGGAAGCAGCCTGTACAAACACATCTCTGCAAAAGTTTACACACTTAAAGCCATGACTGTGCTGTATGCCTCAGTCGATGTTCACACTGTTCATACAGTCCTCTCCTCAGCAGAGAACAACAGCCCACTGGCTGTTTAAAGCAGGAGTTGGCAGCCTGACAAGCAAATCTAATGCAACAGTCAATTAGGATCTACTCCCTGCATGTCAGCCATAAGCAGATACAGCTGTTCCTGGGTGAAGCAGCAGCTTGGGGGGAAGCTGTGTACGACATACATGTTGAAAGATAGGGAACACTGAGCGCTGCCCTCAACACTAAATATAGGGAATCCACAAGTATAAGCCTTTCTCTCTTTGACACAGGAATAGTCATGGAAGTCTTGATATATATGGAAGTTTTAACAGGAGTGTCCCGGACACAGAAAGACAATGATAACTTCTCTGGGGGAGTCAGCTAAATGTATTTTCCCCATTGCTGCATCAGAGAGCATATCTCACAGAACAGAAAAAAATGCTACTTACCAGCAAATAAAGGCACCAAAGCAACAACCACATGGCACCAAGGATAAAGACAAAAAATAGTAAAGCAGGGTTTACCGAAGCCTTTCTGGGACCCCTCACCTCTCGACCCCGTAATAAGGCAATGTGTCGACACATAACAACCTTATCACCAGAAAAAATGCTGGGATCGTACATGCAAACCACAGATAGACCTATATTACATATATACAATTTTGTAGTAGATACACTGAAATTTTATTTATATAAATGTTGCTTACCTCCAAGTCTAAATTATGTTATACCATTTTGTTTCCCTCTGGGTGCCCACTCTTTCAATGAGACAATGTTTTAGGTTATTCTCTCTGCAAAGAGCGTCTTTCCCCAGTGTGGGGATATTTCTTTTCAAGAATTTAAGGCAATTTGACTGTCCCTGTGTCTCACTGAAGAGTCATAGAGATGTCTGTACAGGTAAACCTTCTGGCCATTCTCTCCGCAAAGGTGTCCATGTTGAACTGAAAAGCGCAGCAGGTAGGGGAGAGCGGGCACAACCCAACACATTTTAGTTTTAGCTAAATGTTATTAAAACAGTTTGAAATACATTTTTTTGTTTTGTTTTACTCTAACAACAAACACATCTCTGCTACAAATGAATAGCTATTTTTTTCTGGAACTTGCCTCTCTTTTACAATTGTTAAATTGTATCCAGCCTCGCCAACACTGGCTGAGAGTTGGTCACATAGTTCAAAACAGTGCTATGTTTTCGGCAAGAGGACAGTTATTAAGATGATATATGATTTGATTACTTACATAGACAGCTCAGTAATTGAAAAACAATTTACTTAAATTGTCCGAAAACAGTCTTTGTTACTGAACTCCGCTTAAACACGTCCAGTCTCTGTGGAATTTTGTGGGTCACTGCTTGGCGATATTGTGGTCAGCTGGCTGGATGCACAAAAGGATTGACCCTGTGTAACCACTTTAATTTACCTTAACCCCCTTCTGTTTGCTGTTGCCTTAACCACCTTATACTCATGTGTTACTTTCAGTAACAGTTCAACCTTATTTGTTCAAGCAAAGAAATCTCTGGTCTTTCTTTTTGTCATCTCTGCACTATTTTGCTTCCCGTCTGCATTGGCATGTGCATGCCCAGCATCAGTATGGGTGGAGATTATTTCTTAAGAAGTGTTGCAATGTTCTGTTGATTAGCGCTAGCTTGAATGATAAAAGAGCAGTGCACATCAAGATGGCCAGTGTTGTGTTATGCTGTGTACGCAGTATGTCGCCATTGAAGTGTTGCTCAAGCGCATAGATATGTCTTCATGGGCTTGTGTGAGTCTGCTACTTGCAACAAAGCACCTTGACTCAATGCCTTCCAATGTTTGGAGAGATTCAGCCATATGTGTCAGCCTCAGTCAGACCCAGACTCAGATGGCGAGTCAAACACCAAAATTTGCGACTCGCAGACATGTTGTTTGTTAGCTTGTAGGCTAACTAACACTAGTTGGCAGGGTGTTAGTGGGTCCCAAACATACAATAATATCTAATATCATGTGCTTGGTGATAGTGTAAGGAAGCTTGAGGGTGGTGGCACAGTGGTGTGGTGGTTAGCATTGTCGCATCACAGCAAGAGGGTCTTTGGTACAATCGTGGGGTGGGGAGCCCTTCTGTGTGGAGTTTGCATGTTCTCCACGTTTCCTCCCACAGTCCAAAGACATGCAGGTTAACTGGTGACTCTAAATTGGCTGTAGGTGTGAGTGTGAATGTGAATGATTGTGACCTGTCCAGGTGTACCCAGCCTGTCGTTCAATGTCAGTTGGGATAGGCTCCAGCCCCCCCGACTCCTAACAGGATAAGTGGTTAAGGAAAATGAATGAATGGAAGCTCCAAGGTCCAGTTTACATCCAAAAACTGCAAACCTTACAGCATTTGGCTTTCATATTAGTGACATACCTTAGCTTTCTCAATGTAGCCCAAGTTTAAATCTCAAATTTAATGGAAGTGCACAGACATCTAGTGACAAACTTTGCACAGATAAGTCAGTAATTCAAGGTCAGACTCTTTAGGGGAAATCAATTTTTGATTTTTTTAGACAGGGACTTTATTAAAGAATTACCAAAAATGAAAAACACCAAATTAACCTTGAGTTAAGATTTTTCTCTGTCAGACTTGATCAAAGTAGTTTTGTTTACTGGCCAAAATCATGTCAAACTATAGTCTGTGTGACTTTTTTCCCTCACCTTTCTTATCTTGTGACATTATTCACAGTGGACTTCCTTATTTCTGAGTGATTAACAGGAAACCTGGATTAATCAGTTTGTCATATTCTAGCGTGTGAAGGAGCAGCTATTATCAGATAACTAGACAGAAGGGACTTTGTATAATTCATAGCATACTCTTTCCACTGATGATCTATCATTTATTTTTTTCCTCTAGGGAGCGCAGCTCTATTGTTGATACAGCCTATAATTTTGATTTATCCTTTGGGTAAATAAAGAGCGGTTTGCTCTGGCCCTTGGAAGAACACAGCCTTCAAATCACTTGATCATTAATCCACACATTGTTTTATTTACCTCTCGCTCTCAGCAACTAGGAGACAGAGTGGAGGAGGACAAGGAGGGGCACTCTGGGGTCAAAAACAAGCGATCTACTGTGAGTCCATGCCTATTGGGTGGAGACAAGTGGGGGAGGATGGGTTGACATTGCAGGGTGATATAAATATGCTGCCTGCTGGAAGTTTCAGGTGGTGCTGTGGTGAAGGTTTTCTGGATAGTGTCGGCGACAGAGGTGAGCAGCAGCTACAAACCCAGAAATCCCCTGCGGGTGGGATTGAACTTGGGGCAAACATTCCATTGCAGGTCAGCGGGGCATGTACACCTACAACTCCTCCACCCACCCCCAACACCCAAACATAAACCTGAGAGCCCAGCCATATAGCCAGATTCTTTTACTTACCATAACCACAGAAATCAGCTTACCCTGAAAGCCATTTGATTATTGGCTTTTTCTCTTTATTAAGCTTTATTTTTATTCATTCATTTGTTTTATTGTTGGTAGGTAGATAGGTAGATAGTGGTACTAACTGCTTCTCTATATTCAGTAGATTTAGGTCAACACTACACTGTTTTTTATCTAGATGTTGCTGAATTTCTTGCTGGAGTAGCGCCCCGAAAAGCAGTTGTTTTTTATCAAGACATCCCTGCATTTCTTACTGGGATAGTGCTCCGAAAGGCAGTTATTTTTATGAAGATGTCGCTGCCTTTCCGGAAGGGATAGCGCCCTGAAAAGCAGTTGTTTTTTTATCAAGACATCTCTGCATTTCCTACTGGAATAGTGCTACGAAAAGTGGTAGTTTTTTATCAAGACGTCACTGCACTTTCTGTCAGATAGAACCCAAAGAGGCAATTATTTTTCATCAAGATCCTGTTGCATTTCCTGCTGGGATAGCGCCCTGGAAGGTGGTTATTTTTTATGAAGACATCGCTGCATTTCCTGCTGGAATAGCGTCCCAAAAGGTGGTTATTTTTTACGACCTTTCTGCATTTCTTGCCGGGATAGCACCCTACCAAGACGTTGCTGCATTTCCTTCTGGGATAGCGCCCCAAAAGGCAGTTATGTTTTATCAAGAGGTTGCTGCATTGCCTGTCTGGATGCTGCCATGAAAAGTGGTTGTGTTTTACCAAGATATCACTGTGTTTTCTGCCATATGCTACAAAGGATTATGTCCAGGCACATTACAAACTGATGCCACCTGCTGGTGTATCATACTGCCATGAAAGGTGGCTTTTGGCATCTGGTGCTGAAATCAGTGACAAAGCAGTGGGACTTGATTACTTCAGATTGAGAGTGGACTGGTTAGCCAGATTAACTCTCACTTTTTTTTGACGTGAAACCAAATTGGGGTTTTTTTGTCCACCTTTGTTTATTTGTTTGCTGTTTTTTTTTTAATGTTTATCTCTATTTAATATTGGGTTTTTTTGCCACAATCTTGGCATGCCTCAACTGGAAGGATTGCCACAATATTTATGAATCCCACTGATTCTGGTAATCCTCTGACTTTTAATGTAGCACCAGCTGCAGGTCAAAGTTTTCACTCTAAAGAAATATCCCCACATGGTTTTGGTGATCCTTTTATTTTTTAATTCACTCAATACTGTGGTTTCTAACAAAATGTCTATCAGCGTTCCCAAAGCATTTCATCAGTAGAGCGGATCTTTTCAGATCACCTTACTGTGCCAGCCAAATGACGTCTCTTTCATAAACCCAGGCTGTTCTCACAAATTTTTCATATGTTTTCCTGTGAAAAGCAGTGCACCCAAATTCGTATGTATCCCACATATTTTAAAAGGCTGCTATCACATGACCAGTGCGCTGATGGCAATAAACAAGGAGGCAGTCCTGAGTACTTGTAAGAAGTCAGGTTGTGATGGATGGATCACCAAAAATAACAGACTTTCACCTGTGGATTGTGTGAACTTAAGAGTAATTTTTAAGGTATGTCCTTACCTTTTTTTTTTCTACTTAAGCTAACCTAAGGTTAACCTAACCTTGCCTAAACCTAAAGACACCCAACCATGTTTATTTTCCTAACATAACCATAGTAGCTTTAATTGCCTAAATCTAACCCCCGTAATTCATAGGATGTCATATGAACCGTTCTATGAGAATACGTTGATAAACCCAATGGCTGTGCCTCATGTTCATCAGTGGGAGGCAGCTCCTACCATTGTCACATGGCTCCGCGATGTTGGTCCATTATTAACTCTCATATTTTCAGCACTAAATGAAATTCTTTTCTCTTGCAATACTGCTAATCAGTAGCTTATCCAGTGTCAGCAACAATTTTCTCCAGCTCATTTTGCCTCATTCAGTATATCTTACACCTCTCATTTATCACCACATATCTTGCTTTTCTTTGCTCTTCCACTCTCTCTTTATGCCTTACTCTCCCTATAACCTTGTGGGCCCTAAACCCTAAACCACACCCTGTCCCCTGGGCCAGGGCCTGCAGCCTCAGCTTCACCCTGAGGCAGAAATAGGTGGTCAGACCTTCATCCCAGTATATGCCCGCCCTGCTCTCCATCACCAACCAATTGAAAAACCACAATTACCCCAGCCTGCGGTGCACTCCATGCAGGGCGGGTGAGGCGGACACGTGTTTCGATAGGTATACTTCATCTAGATTATTCATGTGTGTTTGCCTTGGCATGAGCCCACCACAGCAAACACATTATACCCCCCACCCCCACCCCCACCCCCCCAGGCAGAGTGAGACAAGGCTTAAAGACCTCCAGAACAGAAGTTGTGCTATAAAACCACAGAGCAGCATAGTGGAACCAAGTCACCTTCTAATTCACTGCCATGGTCACATACCATCAGTTTGTCATGTTCACTGCAGTCTAGGAATTTGACTTTTTTTTTTTTTAGTTGAATACTTTTTGCACCCATCTGCTTCATCTGCATCTACTCCGTTAATACTTTCCTACAATTCCCCCAGAGTTGCAGAGTGTGTGTTTGTGGCTCATGGGTAGTATTTAAAGTCATCAGCCTCACCAAATTGACAGAAAATATATATGTTTTTAGAAATGGCCATAACATTAAGCCTATAGCATTATGAAATTATCCTAAGTTATGATATTTAAGAATTAGAATTTAAGGTATTTAGGGTACATTAATGAATATATTATGTATTATATTATATTTAGAGAATTTTAACAAATGACATATCATATTTATTTTTGTTAAAAAAAGGTTTAAGGGTGAAAAGGGTACGTTTTTTAACTAATATTTACCACCATGAAACTTCCCCAGTTGATTACTTACAGTAAGACAATTATTTTTTTATATAACACGCGTTCTGAAAATTGTATGTTTACATATATATATTTATATATATATAGATATATATAGATATACATATACATATATGTAGAGGTAGAGGTAACAAAAGCGTGGACCAATGTTTCTGCATCTTTTCGGGTCAGGATAGGCCTAATTTTCGCAATATTACGCAGATGAAAAAATGCAGTCCGTGAGGTTTGTTTTAAATGAGAATTAAAAGACAAATCTTGATCAAATATTACTCCGAGGTTACAGCACTTAACACAGCACTCCACTGCTGACTAGTGTTTTGGAGGTGTAACTGCAGAGTGACACAGACACACCACCGCAGAAATAAAAATAACGTGCAGATTTTTTTCCCCCACGACTAATAGATTAGTTGAAGATTATGTGCGACTTTAGTCGACCAAGATTTTCTTTGGTTGACTACAGCCCTAGACATTTGGTCGTGGACTCGTGTTGGGACGCTGTGTTAACTTCTGCCTGTTACATGAATTGTCTGTTTTCAAAATACACTTACGTTTTCACAGGAAATGTACACTGTGTGGATATAGTCTCTTTCAAAATAAATGCACTACTGTGGTACAACACTGTGAATTGACATTTTTTTCCTTCAACAACAAACTCATGCAGTTACGTTTGGCCAACACACGCACATGGTTGGGTTTAGAAAAAAAGAACAGGGTTTGGCTTTACATCTCATGGAAAGCAAACACCGGCCTCCCAGGTGAAAGCAGGTGGTTGTTGGACCCATCTACCACCCCTCCTGCCACCATGCTCAGACTGCTGCTTTAACTTTCATTGTTGTTTTGTCGTGTTTCCCCCTGACGCTGCTCGGTGCTCTTAAACAATAATGGGAACTGGCCGCATACCATGCCGATGTGAAAGGGCGGCTTTTTCCGTTGGTGTCTGATGCTGTAAGTCACTGACAGAGTGCCAGTTTTTGTCAACTGATTCTAACCCAAGACTGGGTTAGAATCAGCTACCTAGCCTGCCAGTGGTTACTGCTCACTGCTGTGGGTGTGTGCTTTGTGTTAATATTAGCTGCTGTTGGCTGCAAATGAGAGTCTGTCGTCGTGGAGCAGCACTCATTTTTTGGCTCAGGGTGTCTGTGCTATACTACTGCAGACTGTGGGCCGAATTCACAAAAGGATTGCGTGGCTTTTGCGGCCGCTAAACCGGTAAAAATGGAGCAAACAGATACCGTCTAATTCACAAAGCACACGCAGAGGGTGAAATGCTCCACTAACTGCGCTGCCAAGCAGATTGCATCTCGGTGCTCCGGTGTTATTTGTATGTATTTAAATGAGGTAATATGCATATATTTGGCGGAAAAATTGCCCCTTTCTATGCAAATGAGTCTCATTGATAAACAATGTCTAATTCACTAACACAAGCGCTAATAGCTAATAGCTAATATCCTTTGTGAAGAGGACGTTAAGACGGAGCAAACTGCGGGTACAAGTGAAGTGCAATTCAAAGTGCTATCAGCGGCCGCAGTTCATTGTTTGTAAATTCGGCCCTGTGTGTACTACTGGGTTAGCTGCTAACAAGAGGCTAACTAGTCTCATATTAGTTAGAGGTGAGAACAGGTGAGTTATATATATAAATTCATCCCCCGTACAGTTGTCATGAATGTTGAAACAACGTTGGTGAGAAACTCAGAACACATAACTTATTTTTACTTTACCCGGACTTGCCATGTTCACCCATTCACACTCACATTCATACACTGGTGACCAAGGCAACCATACAGAGTGCCACCTCCTACTCAGTTTAGCATACATACCCACTCACACATCGATGGCACAGCCTTCAGGAGCAATTTGGGTGTCAGTATCTTGCCTAAAGATCCCTCAACATGTGGACTGGACCAATCTTCAGATTAGTGGACTACCTTCTCTACCTCCTGAGCCAAAATAAGAGTTAAAAAAAAGCCCTTCAAAACTTAATAAAGTAAGGTATTCAGTTTCATTGTGTGGGCCATAAAAACAGATTTTGGTGACCCTCATGTCAGACTTATGTTTATTACTCTGTGGTAATGTAGTGCAGACTTTTTCAATCAATATACACTTTTGAACTGCCAACGATAAAGTAACTTTGACAACAGTGAAAGCAGATGTGATATTTGCAGAGTTGGATTTCCCTCTGCAACTTGATTTTCATTTTTACACAGAAATGACAACAAAGCAGTGATGGAAAGTATCCATGGTAAATATAGTAGGCTACAATATACACATATATACATTTTAGAATGAATTTTTATTTTTGAGCATTGTATCTTGGTGTAGTAGTACCTTGATATTTTTTACAGTGCAGGTCTTGTCCCCTGGAGGGCAGCTCAGCTTCGAGTTGTCATAGACTTTACGATCACCTCCTCCGCCTTGGAGATCAGTGAACACTGGCAGCGGTCGGCTCTGACCTGCACTATAGCTCCACAGATTTAAGGCTCCTCTGTGGTTTTAAGGCAGTCGGGTGGGGGTGCCGGGGGGGTGGCTAATTGAAGTCAGCAGATGACGGGTGTGCTGTGATTTGTGTGGTGACAGGCAGTGTAATTACACGGCTGGTCAGAAAGAACATTACAGTAGTTAAGAGCTTTCGCGGGCGCTAACTCGGCCAATAAAAGGATCCCCACACTTCAGTATTTGTAAAGCAGTGCTGCCATGCTGCTGAATATAGCATGTGTATGTGGGGGGTTCACGTGCAATGTAATTACATTTCTTTATCCTTCCTCTTGTCGGCAAATGTCAGAAGATAACACTGTTACAGGAGAGGTCAGGGAAGAGTGTTTAAAATACACAAAATACAGTTTATCAATTTCAGATAAAACAAATAATATGTAATATTCCAGGCAAGAGAACAGTGCTTTTTTAATGAATTTGTACGCTGAGTCTGAGAGTTGCTAAAAATCAGAGAAAGCACTTTAAAAAGATAAAGTTTATCAAGAAAAACTTGAAATAGTCAGGTCCATCCAGTCTGTACAGATACTGATTAGGATTTACTGTAATATACTGTACAATGCAAAATGATTAATAACTTTTTCTGCCAAGAGTTGAAAGTCACAGAGAAATCTAAAGTCAAAAAAATGTGGATTTAACAAGAATAAAGAAGGAAGAAAGAAATCTTACAGCAGCATTATATATTTTTTTTGACTTTATTAATTTTTTTCTGCTGTTTTTGATCACTTTGGGAAACAGAACAAGCTATAAACACAACAATGACCTGTCAACCCAGTCTCACTCCAAAGTCGTCGAAAACCAGCACTTTGTCAGTGACTTCTGCCATCAGACACTGACAAAAAACGCGTCCTTTCACATTGGCATAGTACGCTGCCTGTCGCCGTTATTGTTTAACAGCGCCCAGAAGCATCAGGGGAGTACAACAATCGTGGTACAACAACGTAAGTTAAGGTGGCCGAGTTGGGTGGGTGAATAGGGTGATGGATGGGTCCAACAACCACCGACTTTCACCTAGGAGTCCAGTGTTCGCTTCCCATAAAATTGTAACACCAAACCCTGTTCTTATTTCCCAAACCCAACCACTTGCTTTTGTTGGCAAACATAACCATGTGCATGCATTTGTTGTTGAAGGAATAAAATGTCAATTCACAGTGTTGTACTGACATTGTGCATTTATTTTGAAAAAGACTGTATGTAAGCTGTACGTTTCCAGTGAAACAGAAGTGTATTTTGAAACCAGACAATGCATGTAACAGGCTGAAGGTGACAAGGTGTCCTAGAGCGTCAACACCCAATGCACCCAGGATACCTTGCACATCATATGTCGACATGGATATTGCATGACCAAACGTCGATAGATGCCGAGGTCAGAGTGAGAATTTGTCGGGATGGTGTGTCAAGTTGTTTTTACACAGAGATGGCGCTATAGGGCCGCTACAGAGTCCCTACGCCACCTTTGCATTTTGAGACAACAACAACGGCAGCATCATTTCACTCCAGTGTATGATTTTAGACCGCATTTTAGCATTGAAGGAGCAAATGTGTGATATGTATGACATATTAACATATGTGTCAGCAGCACTTTATAAACAATAACAATGGCGTTAACACGACAACACCAGTAATTTATCATCTCTGTTCTATGGTGACTGATTTCTTCCTCTGACCGGAGGGTAAGGCACTCCTAGACCTAATTGTTTTCCCAGTTTGTGGACATTTATGGTGGCTATTCTTCTTTGAGGTAGATGCTAACTGCTAACAGCTCCTTTTCAGCTCTCCTGTGGTGGTTCGCATGTATAACATGTCATCAAAATGTCAAGCCTGTACCTCCCCATGATTCTGTCCTGCTGACTATGCTGTTTGTACAGACATTGTTACGCCACTGTTACTACCTCCGATGCCAGCTTGAAGGTGACACAACTCTGTCTCCCTGTGCTGCCATTGTACCCTTCATACAGAACAGCAAGGTGGCATAAATTCTCACCTTGGAAAGGCAGTGTAAAAGAGGCTCTAGGCTTGATGCCTGCCAAGCTGCAGACCACTAAGGACCACTGCTTAAGACAAACAAACAACAAAACCAGTTGTGATTCAGCGAGTCATTGCTGTGTTTTCAGCGGCTTTTAAGCCACCAAACGTGGGTGTTTTGTGGTGACCTGTTGCTATTTTCCAGCAGGGATTGTGCCAACAGAAATGGGTATTTTAAGCCCAAATATGACCTTTTGCTAACCATTACCAAGTGGTTTTTCTGCCTAAACTTAACCACAAGTTAACCACAACGTTGTTGAAACATAAAGCACAAAGTATCCGCTACAAATGTAACGTATCCATGGTTTGCAGAACCGTACAATGCCAACATTTATTCTGGCGACTGGGTTGGCGATGTGTCAGGGAGCCTTTGTGCTCATGGTATAGTTAAGGGAGAAAGATGTTTTGTAATAAGGTTTTGGGGAATACTGATGAAATTATGACGTGCAGATTAAGATCATTGCTAAAGTTTATAATACGTTTTTAAAAAGTTGTAAAGTCTTGTGTAAAACACTCACAAAATCAAAAATTAGTTTTAATTCAATAAACCTTCTTGGATGTGATGCCAGAGATGGTGAGGGAGTTAACAGGCAGCTCCATATACTGCAGCCACATGTTGGGCATTTAAATGGCTGTGGTAGCAGCGTGTATTTGTACACTCTTTTATGCGTATCATCCAGCCCTAATGCGGCCTCAAGGCTCAGGCTCTCTGGAAAGATCCAGAGGCCAAAAAGATAGTCATGGACAAAAAACAAAAACACACTCCAAACCACGCGTCATCCCAGTGAAATATGGTAATAATATAGGAGGAAGTTTACATTTGTAAAAATATGCGTTATTTGTCTTAGCTTTCGTTTATGACTGAGAGTCAGCCGTGATGAGGGAGACCATTTTCCGAAATGTTTCTGGAAGTGGACCACAGAGCAGCCAACACCCCTGTCTATCTTTAGAGTAGGGAATCCACCCAAGAGCTGTCAGTCGAGCCGCCAAATCCATGACTGCTAAAACTCTCCAGACCCCCGAACACTAACAGCATCGTTCATAGACATCCACCCGCCCACCATGCACACACACAGGCTCTGATACTGTTAGATGTGGAGGTGTTTGGTAGAAAAGAGTAAATAAATTAGGCCTCTGCATCATCAGCTGGGCTTACGTAAGAGCAGCTCGCCCACAGAAAGAAAAAAAATTAAAAACAGCTTCTTTTTTTTTCAAAAATGCTTGCAAAAGGAGGAAAGATTTATCTACTATGAAAGTTAACTCAATACCTAATTTTTCTTGGACTCCACCTTTGTTTTTCCAAGTGCTGGGAACTGTTCATAAAAAGGTCAAAGAAATAATGGTTTACAAAAAAACCCAAGTTGCATTAAATTTGTGAAATAGAAAATTACTGCTGCTGAAAAAAAAAGATTAATGACTCTGGCTGTGGGCTTTGTGGATCTCACTGGTGCTGTGGAGCGAAGCACTTAATAAATCACCGCTGTACATACAAGGAATTAATAGGGATGGTGTGTTTTCATGGTTTGTGTTGGTGCCAAATCTCAGAGAGCCTGATCTGGCCCCGGCTCTAATCTGTTTTTCAAAAGTCACCTTAGAAGCCTGCTGTTACCTCACTGTGCTCCTGATCCAAGCGGAGATCATTCCTCCTCTGAGAATAGTCTATTTAAGATTAATTAACACATGGCGATAGATTGATAGACTGATAGATTGATCAGTATGTGGTTTAACTTGTACTTGTTCTCCGGGGGTGTTTCTAGGATCAGCACACACTGATATTTTAGGCAGATGTTTTTATTAAAAATGCTTTCTCATTCCAGTATAAAAAAAAAACATAATCTAAACAGCAAATACACATTTTCCACAACATATTTGCTGTTGTAAAATACCAGTATATAAACATATTTTTAGGGGTTGTTTTTCTTGCAAAAAAAAATTTTCAAGGAAAGTTAAACAGAAAAAATAAATGTGAATCACTGTCAGTTTCCATCACAGAGTGTGACACAAATGCTTTAAACAGACTGTGACATAGTTTAAAGCTCTAACTCTTAAAGTATTTTACTGCTGGAAAGATGGGCTTTTCATAAAAGTCAGCTGTCTGTGCAGTACAAAGACACAAATACTTCTGAAATTGGCGCTACATGACCGCATAAAACATAGGAAAAGGGTTGTGGCATTTGTTTTTGCTCAAGAGATAGAAAACCTACAACTACCAGAGTGCATTGCGCCGCACTGAACCACTAAACCCTCCTGCTGGTAGGTTACATAATGCAAGCCTGGCCATTTTTCCACAAGAAACAATATGGCAACAAGCAATACAAGCAAAAACAAGCAATTTCATATTACAGTGAAAATTAAACTAAAATATGTTTCTGAACATTTTTTAGGTGAGAAATAGGAAGCGTACAGTGTTGGAAAGCTTACTTTAGAAATGTAATCGGTTACAGATTACTAGTTACCCTGTCAAAAATATAATAAATAATGTAACTTTAATTACTCCATTAAATTACATATTACATTTGACGACTTTTCGATTACTTTCCCAACAAATGTTTCAAAACAACAGAATGAATGTTATCTTCTATAGGTCAGTGTTTCCCAGCTGGTCCAGCCATGGGGTCCAGATTACTCCTTAGTCATTACAGTTTAACATTAAGCGCCATACTTGCTTTTCGCTATATCATTGAGCTATGTTGCTGTCTCTGTCAAGTAGCTGTCCGTTAGCTAACCCTAACCCTAACCCTCAATCTACAGCAAGAAATGGCACGTCAAAAAAAAAAAAAGCTCTGTGCCGGAAATTCACTGTACTTAAAAATAAATTGTGTTTTTTACAAACTTGACACATTCGTGAGTCACTATTCAAAATGGACCAGCGACCCACCAGTTGGGAACCACTGCCCTAGGCAACACATTCTCACTCAGACCTTGTCACATATCGTTGTTTGGCCATTGACTTTCCACATAGACATCTGATGTGTAAGGTGCCCTGGGTTTGTTGGTCCTGGGATGCTGTGTCCCATGCATTGTCTGTTTTCAAAATACACTTCTGTTTTTACAGGAAATGTACAGTTTGCATAGAGTCTCTTTCAAAATAAATGCACTATGCCAGTACAGCACTGTGAATTGACATTTTTTTCCTTCAACAACAAATGCACGTGGTTATGTTTTGCCAACACATGTACGTGGTTGGGTTTAGAAAGACGAACAGGGTTTTGCTTTACAGTCTTAAAGGAAGCGAAGACTGCTCTCCTGGGTGAAAGTCTGTGGTTGTTGGACTACAAACTTTGTCAAATATACTTCGCTCAACTTCACCACACCACAGACTTTAAGGGCTGCAGCTGCTGCTGCTGGGGACGGATGGTGAGAATCCCCTAGCTGCACACACAGTGACAGGGCTAACTGTTAGCATCACACAGTTAATGTTACCTTACAGTTATTAACGAGTTTAAGGACAGAGTCAAGCCGTTCCCGTGTTGGAGTGAGTTTGTTTGAAATGTTTCACAGATGCTGCTGTGTTAGCTCATGTTTACCAGGCAGACGTTGAACTGACTGTCACCAGGAGAAGAGCAACTCCAAGTGTGGAGATGTGAGCAACAGAAATGTTGCAGCTCTGGCAGGATGCTGGGACAGTCTAGGAACACACCCCCAAAGTAAAAAGGATCAAACGCAGGTATTGTTTGACTGGAGATGTTTCGATACTACTTGCTACTTGGTAAGTTATTTTGGTTGATACTTTAATATATTAATTGATTTTATTTATTTTGTTTTTAATGTTTTGGAGATTCCTCTGCATACCACTAGAGGGAGTTTGTGTAACTATAGCTTGAGAACCAGTACAGTAGATGGATTGGGAATAAATGTTGCAATGCACAATGCCAAATGAGCATTTTAAGTTCTAATTAATGTGAAAATTAGAGGGTTGTACCCCAGTTCACATATAAAATGGCTGACAGACTGCTGAAGCACAGTGAATCTGGCTTCCAATGGCTGTGTGTAGGTATGTACAGTGTGTGCTATGAGCTCATGGTCAAGCACAGCAGCACCCCCAAATCCCAAAATGTCCAAAAAGTAAATTGAGAAAACATTTTACAAAATTCTGTTGTATCTAAAGTGTAGGGCTGCCCCAGACTAAAAATGTTCCTAGTTGACCAATCGTCTTCATTTAGAGCCATTAGTCGACTAGTCACCTGCATGTTTACGATATTAATTTAATTATTGAATTACATGTTTCAGATGATACGTCATGTTTGTAGTCGACAAATGACAGGCAACATGTTGTGTTCGTCCTTCAACTTCCCACACTTAACATTTCCTGCCTGACATGTTATTAATTAGCCTGTGTAATAACCGCAGGTACCAGCCCTGTGAATTAATGTGACTCCTGTGTGACTGCTGAGCGTGGCCTGTTCCTGTGTCTGTCTTTCAAATCAAATTCACATATGGTCCAGTCATTTAGGTTTTTGATTTATTTTAAAAAGGTGCAGCTCCTAATGCAGTTTCACGTTGTTGCTTTTTTTGTTTGTTTGTTTGTTTTTGTTTCGAGACCAATCAAATTTTGCCAACTTATGACATTCTGGTCAACTAATGCTTGGACAAATATAAGGAGGCAGCCCTGCTAAAGTTTAATGATAATTTACCATATTATTTTGCTCAATTCAATTTCAATTGTGCTATGATTAGTTTGCTGCTAACTAGACGGACAGCAGGGCTGGCAGGGACGGGTTAACCCATAGTGGAGCACCAGGGTAAAAATTAGTTTGGGACATTTTGATTATAATTTATTTAAGGATATTTACCTAGCATGTGTATTCACAGATAAACACATCAACAACAAGAAAGTGAACCAGTGTTGAGCTCATGACAAAAAAAAAGGTATTTTAAAAATTGTAATGTAACTTAAACTGTAATAGATTCCATATGAAACATGTTTAAGTATTATTGCAATCTACATAATCTACTTGAAAACAGTGTCATTAAATCCCAGTGAATAAAGCTATACTTGCCACATGATTCAAGTCCTCTGAGAGTAAAGCATCTTTGTTTCAATGAAATATTTCATTGTCAATCTTAAACTAACACATATTCATCTTGATTACACATGTGGCTGTCTTTTTCAATGGAAAAACTGTGGCACAGATGATCTGTGGCAAAGTGTGTTTGCTGAGTCCACCTCTGGTTAGCAGTGTGGGCTGCAGAGTGCTGCGCAGTCAGCTCTGATTAGAATAAAGCAGAGATCACAGTGAAGCTGTCAGGCTGCATGTCTGCACCACTCTGATACTCAGACATCAGTCATAATCAAGAACAACTGCACAGAGTTGAAACTGCTGCTCACACTGTCATCAATGTCACGCTGTAAGTCACATTACAGTAGAATGCACAGATGGGAAGTCCTAACTTCTATAATGGTGTTAGTGTATATTTCATTACCAATATCAATGTGATGCCTTTAGTATTCTAGCAATGATAATAGAATGTTAGCCTATTTTTAATACATTGCTGAGCATACAATTTTTCAAACGTGTGAGTACTAAATGAACTCCCTCAAATCCTGTGTCCATCGTAAAGTGCATCAGATATTTATTTATTTCAGCAAAAGAAAACGCACTTTGGCTGAGTTATAGGTAGACTTTATCCTGTCAATAAATGTACAGTTTTGATGTAAAAGAGAGAAGACCTGCAGACAGACAAGACAGGAAGTCAGATAAGAAACATTTTACTTTTTAAATATTAATTTCTATACTTTTTTCCCCAAATCAAATGACCATCTTAGTGGACATCAGGCTGGTTTCTGTCATCAACAACCAGATATAATTGAGACTGACTGCATGAAAGTTTATTCCTGACTTTGAATTAAATAAATAAAATAAAGCTCTTTAAAAAAAAAAAAAATAAAATTCTCAGAAGAAAATATACAAGACAAGTCAGGGAATCAGTGTACAAATATAGAATATAGCAACAATGGAGGCTCAAGGTCTACTTACTAGCTTTTTCCCGAGCTCACAAAATCCCATATTCCCCCCAGTCACAGGTATTATTTCTAATGAGGCAGCCAGGTTTGTCGGTTGTAAGTAATAGCTTTATCAATGTTTTAACAAAAGGTTTTATGCATTATTTATAAACTATAAACAAAAACAACTTAAGATTCTATTTTTTTATTTTTTTAAGAAAAAAGGATCCATTTGTTTTAACTTAAAACAGTTGGTTTGAGTCTGGGCTGCCTTGAAATTTTAGGTTGATTGAATTTTGTAATGATTCACCGTGTCTTCTCAGATTCAGTCAACTTAAAAATCTAAGGCAGCCCAGACACTTACTGTTTTTAAGTAAAAACTAATTGTTAGAGTTCTTTAGAGTGTAAAGATGAACCCTTTTTAGCGCTTTTCCATATTAACATTACTAACTGCAGACTTACATTTGTTGAAGAATGCCTGAGTAGTCAATCATCAACACCAGTGCCTCAGTAGATTATTTATTAACTATCAATATTGCTAATCATACGAGTAAGAAAAAAAAACAAACAGTAAAAATGTTTACAATGTTTGAATTCACCCAGCACATTCAATGCTTAGGCAATGGGATGACAACTAAGCTGTCTCTGTGTCAACCTTACAAACTGTATTTGCTGAGGAAGGCCATGAAATGGGATTGGAAGCTGCAGACAAAGCTCCCAAGTGGCCCTTGTACTTTGATTTATTTATTTATTAATTTTGTTTAAATGCATTTGAGATGCCTTCTGATGAAATCAGTCAGTCTTTAAAGCTATTGAAGTATTATATTATGACCTGATGGCTTCCATGACCAGCGTTACTTGCTCTGTGGGTTTCAAGAAAGTCTAAGAAGCCCAATTATTCTGAAAGGCAGTGTCATGAATAACATTTTGAAAATAAAAATAAATTAAATTTAAAAAATGCAGTAGAAACAATACATTGCTGTCCTACGCATTTGTACAGTTATCACACAGCTAAAGCCCACTACAGTGTTAGTGATATTTTCCACCGTGTTATTTCTTCATGGGTGAAAAAACTGCAAAAAGCAAACCCCTCAGGTCTGAAGGGGTTAACACAAACAGTTTTACAAGATCATACAGAAATAAAATATTGTATCAAATTATGATTTAAATCAGGAAATATCTGATTACAGAGTACATTAACAAGAATAAGAATCTGGTGCCAAATTCCAGCACTGGACTGTTTTCCACATTTGCTGAAATGAGCTTTCAGTCATAACTCACAAAGTATGGAGGCTGCGTTCCTGTCCCTGCAGCTATACGATCAAGACAGGATTGAAATCATTCATTTATTCGCTTCGTTACCGTTAAAAGTAAATCTTCGTATTAAATCAGTAATGTATCCCTGTATGTCCCGACCCAAACAGCTGCTGAGCCAGCTGTTAGTGCAACAATTTCAATAATCACCTCAGGTAATCTTTTCTGACTTTGTTCCTTTTGGTTGTAGGTTTTCTTTTTATTATTATCATTATAGTTATATGATAAATGAGATTTCTGTCATGAGTAGGGATTTTGTGAAATTGGTATTATATTCATCTGTACGTATTGTTTAGTCTTGTCTGTCTTGCTTTTGTTTATTGTGTCACATAATGTAGGTTATTTGGACTTCCACGTGAGCTGAAATTCCACCCATAGAGAGGTGTGGAACTTAATATGGAGTTAAAATCTGACCTTCACATCATTTTACAGCACAGTGACAAAGACTGAATTACAGCCCATCCAAAAAAGGCCGTATACTACATCCACACACTTGCCTGCTGATGGAAACAGCTCATGAAACCTTTAGTTTGATTGAAATTTCTGAACCAAAGTGTGGGAAACAAATACCCAACCTTAAGCCCTAAAACAATTCCAAATTGTGGCTTTCATCATAGTTTCACATGGTCCTCTAAATGCTGTTTTTCAGCTGAAAAAATAACACATGTAAGGACATATTTAATCCTTTGTATTTGTTTTGGCATGGAAACCTAAAAGATCAGAATATCTGTTAACTATCGGCTATAACAGCTCCAGTGCAAACACTCAAATGTTTTTAAACTTGCCAAGGTTGTATGAGGAACAGACATTAATAATGATCTCAATGTATGTTTAATTTTTATTCCTGGTGATTTACTATTTCTAAGCTATGTTTTTTATCATCCACCATAATACATGATCTAAACCCGGAACTTTTATCACAGAAGAACACAACAAAAACAACAGATGAAGGAAATCCAATCTTACAACATCCTCAGTGGGCAAGGGCACACAAGATTTGGGGGATTTCACCATACAAACAAAGCCACCCTTCCGTATGGAATAACCCTCAGTTTAGGGAAAAGGGTATTCTTTCAGGTTGGCAAAAGGTATATTTGCTGTCAGTGACCTTAACAGAGTTGCACATTTATGTCATTTGAGGGCCTTGAAAAAACAATTTAGTTAGACTAATGAAGCGGATTTCTTAAAGTATTTACAGAATAATCTTCAAGAGTTTTTAAATTACCCCCATACTCGACACTGCCTCAATATTGTACAAGAAAATGTCAAATATTCAAACTAAAATGTGTAAAAGCCCGAGACAAATGTGGCACAGGGATCTCGGTTGTGAGATTAGGGAAGATTTATGGCAGGATATGATTTCGATGCGAGGAGTGAGTTGATCCACCATAAAGTTGTACATAGATACTGTATTATTGTTACACACCCCTGAAACTGTTTAAAATAGGTCTAACCCAAGACAATAAATGCTGGTAATGTAATAAAGAGGTGGGTATTCTTCTCCATGCTCTATGGGACTGTCCCATGGTATTACCTTTATGGAAGGTAGTATTGAAAAATCTGGAAAGGTTCAAATGAAAAAAAAAAGCTCAAACAGCCTCTACCAGATCCCCATAGCTGCGTCTATTAGGGGACGAATCTCTTGTGCCACCAGGCTTTAATGAAGCACAGTTTGAACTGACAGTAACAGGCCTTACTGTAGCGGCCAGGCTTATTCTATGCAACTGTAAGAGTCCACATAACCTGGAGTTTACAGAGTGGCTACGACAGAGACGGCTGCCTTTGAAAAGATGATTGCCAACGTAAATACTATCCCAAATAAGACCAGCCAAATATGGCAGATTCTTCTGGCTCACATTAGAGATGAGACATCTTCGAGGGTGTGGAGGGTATTAGGGGACAGGATGTGTATGTATGTATATACTGTAGTGTCTATGCATATGTATGCATGTGCATGTCTAAGAGCTATCGGGGCGCCAGGTAGGGTTCTTGTGGCTGCCTTTTAAGTTTGTTATGTTTTTTGTTTGTTTGTTTGTTGTTGGGGGTTCTCGTGAATCCTTTTATATTTATATAATTTGTATTGTTCTATTAAGTCTATAAAGTCAATATGTTAAAATGAATAAAACTTTAAATAAAAAACATGAGCTAAACCAGAATTTCTCATTGTCTTCAGTGTATGATTATTCCCATCTTCTATGTTAGTGAGGAGTTAAAAAGGCTTTTTACATTTGGGACTGTGAATATATATGCTATAATGGAAAGGACAACACATACGGGCCTGATGCTTCTCGAGTGTTCCAGTGGAAAAATGTGGGGCACAACAGGTTAGACGGGCAGTACAGTGTGTTCAATGTCTGAGGTCCATCAGAGGCTTCTGACACTCAACACTGACATTCACACGCCATTTAAGGAGCAAATGAGCAGCTTTGACAATATGAAGACCAATTTACTTACGAGCGCCAAAACATATAGTCTAATTATTCCATTATTCCATCTACAGAAAAGTAAGTGATAACAAAATGAGTCATTAAACAGCAGAGTAAGCTGGATATTAAACCAAATCAGTCTCTCCCATGAGGATTGGCTGCTTTAACTGGCTGATTTTCAGACTAAATACGAAGTTTGTAGACAACAATTTGACCCACTTTGTGTGACGCATAGTTGTCTTAATCTCTTTGGACACTTTAGGACTAATCAGTTGATCTAATGGAAAATAATCAAGGCCGTAGCAAAAATTTTAGCAATAGTGAGGTCATCATGAGTCCCCCAAGCGCCACCGTCCACCCAGCAGAAAACTATGACACCAAAAGGGAAGATTTCTTGAATACTGATTGTTATTATTAATTTAATTTTTAACATTTTATTTCTCATGTTTTATTTTGCACATGTTGTACTTATCAACATGAAGCCATCTTTCTCCAAACCATTGTTGAGGATGGAGGGGGAAATTTAAGTTGCTTTTGAAAAGATATATGAGGTCTTACAATACTGAAATCAGCTTATAAAACATCCAACGCACATGTTATTTTAAATTGTAGAATGTAACTACTGCCAAATTAACAAAAGCCCCAAATGGCATGGAAAAAAACAACAATAGACATGTGGCATTTAGAATAAGTTATATTAATCTGCTATTATTTCTATTTTTGTTATTTGTTTTATTTTTTTGGTCATTATTTGTAGAATGTAACTGCTGCCAAAATTTGTATTTTATTACAATTAGAATTTTAAAGAATTCAAACACGAGCTACCTTTCTAAAATCCTATGCCTTATATTTTTTGAATCTGTCCTTTCAGTATTACAGCCAAGTGACATCAGCATCTCTCCACCTCAAAGAAAAAGTCAGACAACATGGTGATGATGTTTCATTTATATTTTAATGAATACTCGCTGTCCTTTTACGTAGGTTTGCTTATTTTTGAAAAATAAAATAAGATAAAAATGCCGGCTTATTTTTCACATCAGCTGTATGGTGATGCTGCGCTCAGCCTCAGAGTGTTTTTACAGTCTCCACGTGTTTCCGCTGCGGCTGGCTGAGCGCACTGAATAATGCTACAACGGAAAAAAATACCAGAATTACAACATTTAATATCCACAAAAATGTCACATATAATATTACGATATATTCAGACATGTCAGTCAATCCTCCGGGCCTCACGTCATCTGGCGTGCGTAACATTACAAAATAAAAAAAAAAAACTTAAATTAAATATAAATAGCGGACACAGAATCCATAATAAAATGTAGATATGTACAACTGTGCAACATGGCAACACGTTTGATCACACCACCAGCATGCCGTCGAGTCCACACCACTTTCCACTATATGTACACACACATGTGGCCGCGTCAGGTCGCTTTTATTATCAGCTGTCCGAGTCCACCTCGCTTTTACTCTCCTCGGTTTTCTCCGCGGACGTTTTGGTGGATTTGTTCCATTTCTGAGAGTTCTCTGATTCCTCTGATGAAGACCTTTTCTGCCTCCTCCACTTCGCGCGTCTGTTTTTGAACCAAACCTACGTGTTGAAAACAAAGAACAGTTTTAATACCTAAGACTAAAGTTTCTCCTTCATTTCATTTCATTTCTTTACTTTTTCAAAGCTTTGTTTTATTTTCTTGCCCGTAATGTTTGGTTAGATCTCAAGAGCCTAACAGTGCTTCCATTTGTCGGTATTTGTTCCTCCGCATAATTAATCCCAGTCTCATGTGACGTCTATGCGGGATTTCACGTACGTCAAGCCTCACTTTACATTTGTTTTATGACGCTCTACTATTTACATATTAAAACTTTGTTTTTTAATATCCATTGCCCGTATTGTTCAAAGATTGAAACATTGTGTGTTCAAATGTATGTTTAGCCTGTAATGTTTCTTTTCTTCCCACAGCGCGTCAGATCAATTCAGTCTTATTTATAAAGCCCAATATCACAAATCACAATTTGCCTCAGGGGGTATACGACATCCGTCTGTCCCTGGACCCTCACAGCACATAGGCTGAGGAAGAACTCCCTGAAAACACCCTTTAACGAAAAAAGTCAGTTGTATTTATAAAGTCAAAAATCACACCTTTGTGTGAAAAATCGTCAGAGTGCATTATTGTTTTTTATTATATTTTTTTTAAGAAAATCCAAAACAAAACATTATTCATACCATGAACTTCTATTTACTTTACTTACATTCTGCTGAGTTTTGCTCATTAATTTGATAATAATAATAATAATAATAATAATAATAATAATCATAATAATGATGATGATGATGATGATGATGATAATAATAATAATAATGATAATAATGGCGCTGTTAATTATTATTAGCAGCTGTATTGTTATAATTATTACTTACTTATTATTAGTTTGTTCACGTGGATTCCGTCGAAAATGTTATTTTTTTCATTTACTCAGAAAAATGATAAATGAAAGCAGAGCTATTGTCTCGATGAATACGTCTCTGCTGTAAGTCATTAAAACTGCACTGTCAGACACAACAAATCTACCACTGAAATGTCCTATCTGCTCCTGATCAGATGTCACTTATTGTGATTGTGCACTTATTTTTAAAGTAAACTAAATGATGTCACATCCTTTTCGGGTTTTTTCTTGTTGCTGTTGGGTTTTTTTTTAAATGAACTTTATAGGCCAATAAATTAGGAACAGGGGCGGGACAAAAGTCCTGGCCGCCTATAATAATAAAATGATAAAAAAAAAAAAAAAATCTTGATAATAACCAAAAATATAGGTCCGTGGTTATTACCTAAATTGTGTAAAAGTCCATATCAAAGAGACTAATAATAGAAATTAAAACTATGCTAATACTACTACTACAACTACCAATAATAATAATAATAATAATAATAATAATGATAATAACAATAACAATAATCTGTCAGCTACATTTGTCATCTGTTAAAAAGACTACAATTGTTAGTCTATCTCTGGTGCATAACATCTTTGTTTCTTTAATGAAATCTGTTTGTTTTACAAGAAGAAACCAAACTATTAGAATTATTATATCAAATGAGAGAAACTGAATGTTGTTATCCCTGTTTTGTCTTTTTTAAAATATATAATGAGAATCAGTGCAGTGAATGAATAAAAAAAGCAACTGTGTGAAAAATCAAAGCGGCTCTGACCTCGACCTTCTCCTCCCGGAGGTGGACCTTGCGGGCCAGCTGCTCCCGGGTGCCGACGTCCGGGTACTTGGTCTCTTGGAAGAGGCCTTCCAGAGCCTCCAGCTGCTCGTCCGTGAAAATGGTGCGGTGCCTCCGCTTCCTGCGGCAATGCAGCTGGTTGAGGAGCTGCAGCTCGGTCCGCGACAAGCTGCCCATGTTCATGTAGGACATCATCTGGTGCGGGACTGGAGAGATAAGCACCGAGCCCGGGCTCTCGTAGCCTGCATGGCGGAGGGACGAAGAAATATCACGCACGAGTGAGTTGAATGGTTGGAACAATCAAACTGCCGCAGTCTATATACAAACATATAAACAGTGCTCGTGCGTAATGAGGCTAATTGGAAGCTCTGGCTTCGGCTGTGTACGATCAGATTACAGCTGGTGCGTAAAATAGCGCACTTGAGCTTTATCTTTTTATGTTAATATTTTTGCTCATGCATTAAATATAGCAAACTCTGTATCTTTAACTGTGTGCAGACATATTCCCCAGTTTGAAACAGTTTCTCCCCCTGTACACACAGCTGTGTTAAGCATAAAGCAACAAGTTGGAAACGGGTTTCCACATTAAACCCGCACCAGCACTGGGTCATCAAACGAACAAGATCAAGACATCACACATTTATTTGACATCAGATTTGTTTCATTTAATATTTCATATTTGCAAGTGTCTCAATCGGTTTCTGTGTGTAAATGTGCAGAATGTAGTAGCCTATATGTGGAAATTAACGTTGCAGTTCGTGATTTTACGCATAAGATTAAAATTAAAAATTTTGTCTGTGCGAGGAAATTTGTCACGAAAACAGATGATCAACCATCATGTGTTACACAGACTGCTGGGAATCAGCCCTTTGATTAACATATTGTTTCGAAATTTGGGCTCAAACTGAGACCTGGTACAACGAATACAGCACACACTGTCTGCAGAAATACCACTTTTTATTTTTAATTAATGTTAATGTTGCTTAAAAAACGACCGATCTTTCATTTAAAAACAAACAGAAAAAAAATCCTGCATAACTCCTTGAGCAAAGAGTTCACACTTAAGTTTAAGCTGACAACTATCAAAAGAGCATGAGTTTGGTTATCTTACCTGCCGGGATGCAGGGGCACTGCTGCGGGCTGAGACCGGGCACAGAGCCGCAGCACGGCGGCGCTCCTCCGGCGCCCTGGACGTGTAGCTGTCCGTAGTAGTAGCCGTTATATCCTATCCTGGTCCCGTTCACAGACTGAACACCGGGGGGGGAGGGCCCGCATGTGGCCGAGTACAGTCCGTTGTAGTCGGTATAGATAGAGTCCGTAAGGCCGGCGGACAGCACTACCGGCCCGCTCCGGTGCAGCAGCAGCGGCTCCTTGCAGCTCGGCCGGCCGGACAGGATGCTGTCTATGCTGAACATCCCGGCGGGCATCACACCGGTGCGCGGCGGCTCGGAAACGGGAAAACTTGGGAAAGTGGGGAAAAAAAAGCTTGGTGAAAGTAAAAGTCCTGGACTGAAAGATTTCTGTGCTCCGTGGACAAAGGTTCTCCTAAATCTGCGCCATGGTGACTCTGGAGGGTACTTTTCTTCCGTGCATGCGCGACTCCGCGGGTTCGTGTCGAGGATGCGGACTGGTGGTTTTAATAGGACCGACTGAGAGCAGGGCTGCTTTTATACCCCGCTGACGTCACGGTGGAGCGGCTGCTCTGGGATCAGCTGCTGGAGCTCGCGGCGTGAACGGCCACATATCTGTGTATTGAGAATTAATTCAATTAAGATAATCCGCACTGTTTGCAGACTTCAGGAACTCTGTTGTTGGGGCACAGAGGGTCTTCTTTAGAGTAATCCGATTATTTCCTTGTCAATGAAGGCATCATAATCTATGGAACACATTTACATTAGTATTTACAGTCAGGGGGCGGATAGGGCCTCTTCCACCGATTATAAAGTCAGAGTCAAACCTTAAAAACGACACCAAAATAAAGAAATGCATTTTTATGTTCAGAATCTTTAATTGTACTGAGTCAGGAGGGTTACAGCGTTGGGGGGTTTTTTTATTATTTTTTTTTTTAATATTGTTGGTAGGTTTTGAGGGGGAAAACAGGTTTTGTGAAGCAATTCTTTTTTGCGAAAAAGTGATGAAGTAAGTTAAATGCTATTATTAAATTATGAATTTCAAATCGTTTGGCAACTTCAAGTCTATCATTAGGTACAGAAACTTTTTAATTAAAATGTATTGATACGGTTATAAAATGTGCCGTAGGCCTCAGGAAATTTACGCGTGGAGTCGTTTTTTTTATTAGTCATGATTATTATTAAATAATCACTTATTTTTAATGTAGTGTTACAGATGTGTAAACACTCCCAAGTCATGCGATTATGCTGCTAGCTGACGTTAATAAAATAACCTGTTGACCTGTGTGTGGGCAACATGTGTGTAAAGGTGCAGTAAAACTGTAATCAAGGCTTTTATTTGTTCTCCGCTTCCCTTCCCTACATGAGTAAATGAATATTAACCGTGTTTCCACGTCGGACCGAAACCACTGAGCATTATATCTGGGATTCATCTCATTATCCACCGTCCGCTCGCTTCTCCGCGGGGAGCAGATCAGCGCGTTTCCTCCCCGGCAGCAGCTCCCTCTCTGCGGGTCAACACCGCCGAACATTTCCCCCCTGACCGGGATAAGATAACGACCCATTATCGCCTCCATTCAGCCTGGAAAAAGAGTACTTATTGCATATTTACACCGCTAATCAACATGCGCGGAGTGGTCGAGTTTGTCTGTGTGTGTGTGTGTGTGTGTGTGTGTGTGTGTTTGGGGGTGGCTGCTGTGGAGGAACGTGGATTCCCAGTTCAGACCTTAATGGGACTCGCTGATTGTATTTAACACTCAGTGGGGTCTTAACACATGCTCACGTCAGGCTGACAGATAAGTTTGTGATTTGGAAATGTGCCGTTTAGATATAGCAGATGATTAGAGCGGTGCGGACACAGAGTTAGAGCTCTGCTTGAAGCTTATTGTCCTCCACTAATGCGTTAAAGCAACTGATTTCAATCAGCTCTACAGATGAATTCCACCTACTTGTTTCCCTGCACGAAAATATGACTTTTATTAGTTTTGCATGGTATTTTTAAATTGTGGATAAAACATATTAATCCCGCACAAACGTCAGCTACAACACATTAAACAGAGTTGGTTCTAAGAGACAGAAAGAAGGCATTTAAATATGTTTGCCACCCAGTAAGTTTCGATTGAAGTATTAACTTATTTCCGTGAAAGGGTTCTTAATATATAGGCCTAGCTGTTGTTGTTTTGTTTTTTGTTTTTTTGTTTTGTTTTGTTTTGGTTTGGTTTTTTTTGTTTTGTTTTTCTTTTGCGAGATTGGTCACATCTGATAATGTATCAATTTAAAAAAGTAATCGCCACCACCATCCACACCCAGAGTCTATCTGATGGGCACATATGAAACAAGAGTTTTGAGGGTCTTCAGCCAAATAAGTTTGAGCATCAAACACTTCGCTAATTTCCTGCATTCTGCTAAATTTTTATACACCAATTTGTGCTATTTCTGAATTAATTTACAGTTTAAAACGTCTTTAATTTGGTCAAAATAAAAGGGTACAAGGGGCTACAAATGCACACGTTTCAAATATTTAGGGGGGCATGGCCCCTGCCACCCCCCAAAAATCTACACCTATGAACCATGTGGGGTTTAAAAAAAAAAATAAGGTGAAAACAGGCACATGCAATTTCACAGGTGTGTTAGAACATACATGATGATTTCTTTACCAATTCAATATTTTGTTCTACTTCCCATTAAGAACCTGTCTCCATTTACTGTGTTTTCACCCTGTGGAACATCAGGCAGCTGTTGCTTTTGCTCATGACAGAGATGGGCTTTCACATTCCCTGCACTGCACTCTGATTTTGCAAATGATATAGCCTACCGATGTCTGTATGGCTACCTGTAACTCCTCTACTTGCTCCCTATTCCACTTCACTACATGTTTTCTTCACAAAAATAGATAGCACATATGGATTGTTCTTCATTTAAGAAAGATCTGATTCTATATAGGCCAACAATTTGTATTTCCGTTGTGTTGACTCAGTGGTTAAATGTATAAGATGGATCCACTCACTGTCACTATCCTCAGCAGGACTTGATTTGATTGGATTTTAGCTCGTCTTTCATGAGTCCACATAAAAAACAATTAAGCATACAAGTCAGTCTTTCCATTTAAGGTTTTATTTTTCAATTTAAACTGAGTTTTGGATTTTTTAAATGAACGCAATAGAATGTTGTCTCACATGCTACTGTGGGCCTTCCCATTATAATACATAGTTCACTCACTCCTTTTAAAACCTAATCCCACCTCAGCCACTCCATCATTGCTCTTTCACCCTTTAACCATTGAGCAGGGTCATTGTTTTACCTCATATATACATCTCCATCACTGATATACATCACAATCCTGTCTTGGAGCAACAAATAGAAAATATCCATTTAAAATTTAATTTCAAAATAAAATGTGTCTTAAAACTAGGTGTGGGAATCACCAGAGGCCCCTGATACAATATTATTATGATACTTTTATGTGCTTGTAAACTCAACAGCATTGAAAATGAGGGTAACCTCAGTGTCCATTCGAGAATAAATAAAGGTGAGATATATTATTGCGATTTTAAATGTTTTGCAATATCCTGAGTATTGCGATAACATCATGACAACATATTGTGATATATCATAATCATAAAGGATTTACTGTCAAGTAGGTTTTCACTTATGAGGAATTTTCTTTGGTTTTTGGTGCATACATTAAACATATTACAAGGAATAAGGCAAAATGTTGCAATACTCAAGAACTTAAATATAGAATTAAAAAAGATGTACAATTAAAAAAAATTGCCTCAGGCCCTTTTAAAAAGTCTTATAACATGACACGTGTATGCAGTGCTTCTGGCTGCATATTACTGTGATTTGGCAGTATACTCCTGTAAAATTATTATATTTAACTGTAACCTCACAGTTAAAGCTCATAACATTACTGATATAACAGTGTGTTCCTGTAAATTACTGAATTTAAATGTAACTTCACAGTTTATGTATTTTGGATTACTGTGATTTAGCAGTGTTTTTCTGTAAAATTACTATATTTACCTGCAAGAATTTCAAAGTAAAATCCTGAATTTGGTTAAATATAACAGAAACAGCCTGTGAGGAGATAATAATGTAACTTAATGTGAAATATTATAGCTACATATTGTTACTTCCTGGAAATAATTTGCAGTGTACTTCTTTAGAGAGGCATGCAATTGCTCATGGTTTTCCCCAGTATATTTCTCAATCCAAAATGCAACATGATATTGATTCAGCAGAAACATGTCATCACATATTATGCGTATTTTATTAAAACTGAAATACTTGTACATGGGGAGGGTTAACCTTAACCCCGAAGGCAAGAGTATTCAACAGAATATAGAATCAGTATTCTAAACTCAGCAGCTGCAGCCTTTAGCTTATGGTTATTTATTTATACATGTTTAGCAATATGAAAAGCAAATCAGGATTTTTAGGTTTAAAATTACATTTAAATTTCTTTAGTCCAGCTCAGATCATTTACAGGTGGATTAAATTTGAATGTGACACTTTTTTTTTGTGTGTAATGGCACACATGGATGACTTTTTCTCCTGTCCTGGGTGCATGAATGTGATAGAAGCCGCGCTTGTTGTTGCCTTTTCATATGGAAACATGCTCTTCTTGCTGAAAAGCCTTTTCTGTAATACAGTCACACTGTGATTCCAGCCCAGTGGAGAGTGGGAGAGAGGAAAAAAGGGGCCATATGCTGTTATTATTTTCACATTTATTTCTATATTTCTACCTCCAAGTGGCAGTGAAAGGAGCGAGTCAAAAGGGATTGCTATAAAACGAAACATCCATTTGAAAATAAAAGCTGTGGAAAAGCGGTGTGAAAGCAGCACTTATAGGTGAATAGAAGCGTCAATCAGGCTGCTGATGGAGGCTGAAGACTCACAAAGCTACAATAGCCGATGCATCTTTATATATCAGAGCCCTGATCTGTAAAACCTGGTTAAATACGGCAAATAAAACAGGGAGACTTGGTAATGCATCCTTCAGAGAGGGGATAAATACATGGTGAGGGCCGTCCAGGCTTTCACACTGATGTCCTCTTACATTTGACTCCAGGAGAAACTAGCATCTGCATAATATACATCATCACAACATCAGAAAGACGGATAGATAGATAGATAGATAGATAGATAGATAGATAGATAGATAGATTTTGTTATGCTCATATGAGGAATTTTTTCTTGTACTTATGACCTCTTATAATTCGTCATAGGGAAGATAATAATTGGAGCCACATGTCTGAGATAGGGCAGAGTGGATTCACTTTAACACTAACTTCTTCCAATCAGAAACAAGTTTGAGTGGTGTCACTCAGCCTCTTAATACAGGATCATAATGCTTAAGCGCTCTTCAGACAGCTGAGCAGCGCCTGAATCGCCCCACAAAAACTTCCGTGCGTCTTTAGTCTCAGCTCGATGGATCGTCCAATCTCAATCTCTCTCTTATTTTTGGCACTCTGCTGTACACATGGTAGTTGTGTGACAAATGAAAATGAGAGATTTGGAGAAAGTTCAGTTCAATTGAATTTTTTAAATAAAGCCCAATATCACAAATCACAATTTGCCTCAGAGGGCTTTACAACATATGACATCCCTCTGTCCTTGGACCTTCGTAGCAGATAAGGAAAAACTCTGCCCCCACAGAGACTCAGAGGAAAAAGTTGAGTTAGTAACAAGCATTAATGGGACCTGAATGTTGACAAACAGAAAGAGGAGGAAGAGAGAGGAGCTCAGGAAGTCCCCCAGCAGACTAGTGGTGCTCCTCAAAGTCAGGGATGGATTCTTAAATGGCTACATTTCAAGGAGGCTATGTCATTGAAATTCATCCTGCTGAAGGCCTGTTCCAATTTCAAGGATCTGTCAAATTCTACCGACTACTAAGTCCTTCTTTCAGAGAATCCTCAAGGATGAATGTGTGTATCCTCAGCGGCATGAAGTACCCATAATTCTTGGCATACAATTTGCCAGATTTGAAGGCAGGGCCTCTTTAATGATGCACACCCAAGCACTCGCTAGCCTGTTCCAGTGTGTGTTCACTGAATGCTAGGAAGGAGTCTTGCCTGGCCTCCGTAGGACCTGACTTGGACAGACCTGTCCTACTAAGGGTACATCCTTGACTATGAGAAGAACCCTAGGCCTATATGAGCCTAATTAGGGGCTGGTCCAAGGTAATCCTGAGCCAGCCCTAACTATAATCTTTATGAAAGAGGAAAGTCTAAAGTCTACTCTTAAATGTAGGGACGGTGTCTGCCCCAAAACCCTGCCTACTTTCACACCTCCACACACATCTGGCCAATGCCTGCATGAAACTGGGCCATTTACTTGAATAGACTGACAATGTCCGGAGTTGCCCTTTTTTTCACATGTAGCACACAACAGGAGATTGTCAGACACATTTTCACCTACTGGAAGTACTCTGTTTGGTTTTGGTGAGGGGTGGTGCCTAGGTTGAGCATGCAGGAGACTGGACATGAAGCAGTGTTTCATTTTCGTAGCCGGTCCATGATCTCTTAAGTTTGTCTCATAATTTCAATGTCGTCATCTCTCCAGTGAGACATTTTCATCAGTGTCTTTGTATAACAAGCCTTCTCTTTCAGCTCACTTGTTGTATTCTTCAGAGTTCATGCTATAGTCGCATGTTAGTAATGTCATCAACATATCCACTTACTTGCTGTGAAAGAAAAAAACAAAGTCAAACATAGCATCCACCAATTATGACTGGGAATTTTATGTATTGATAGCTAAGCATCAATAATTTTTTTATGGGGCATACTGAGACAAATAAGGACATATTATGCAGGTGGGAAACAAAGGTAAGTCTTGATAGGGGCCATGTTCATTTTTGCCCTGGGGCCCCTTAGCAGCATGCAATTAGCCCAAACCTCTGTTGGAGGGTCCTAGGGCACCTACCCAGGCAATTTCTTTATGTATTTATTCTATAAACAAGCTCTAGTTTGATGCTTTATTTTTATGCAATCTGGCACTTTATTTACATTCAAAGTAGCTACAAAAAAATAAAATAAAATTGGGAATTAGACAATTGTCAGCGGGCCACCAGGCACTCTATCAACGACCAGATTTTGTCCACAGGCCGTAAGTTGAGCATTACTGTTGTAGAAAATGGAATGTTTGTAATAGTAAAAAAAATAATGCAGTTCTCAATGGGGAAAGCAAACTTAGAAATTCAGACTTAAACTGTCACTTTTGACCAATCACAAGTATTATTCAGCAGCTAAAAAAGACCTGGTTTATACATATTCCACTGCTTATAAAGACAGTATGTTTCCAAAGAACAAAAGCTTTAGAACATTTTTTACTGTGTAAAACTTTGGGAAATGTAAATAAAGATACCAACCCTGAGCGTCCGTTGTTTTAACAAGAAAAAAATTCTTGGTAGCAGTATCCACACTATTTGTGATCAACAGTGTAATTTTTCTATCTCCCTATGCGCAAGTAATCTCAAAAGTGAAACAGTGAAAAAGCTGCCATGAAACACAGGCTGCCTGGCCCATTTCCTCTCACCTGACACAGTCCAGTTTCCAGCTAAACAAACAGAGGCAGCAGTCAGTCAGCCTCTGTTCACTGCTGGGCCTGATAACCAGCTAATCTCCTTGTCACTGCGGCATGATGGGGACTGTCAAGTCCGGAGGGGGGGGGGGGGGGGGTACTGTGTGGAAATGTGTGGGGTTTTAAGAGAAGGGATTCAAACTAGGGTAAAAATTGGCATACAGCAGTGTTTTATTTATAATGTATTATAAAGTTTGTGATAATATGATTACCTGATTTAAAAGCACAGCCTAAACTGATGAATATAAACATTACAAAGCAGCAAAGATATTTCACTACTGTCAATATTACTATCACTTTTACTATTACTACTACTACTTTCACTATTACTATTGTTTTTACTGACATTACTGCCAATATTACTATTACTGACACTATTATTACTTTCACATCATCATCACTGTCAGTATTACCATTATTTTTACTATCAGGATTACTGCTACAACTGTAATGCCACTGTTTTTATATTAACTACTACTATTACTATATTCACTATCAATTTTACTATTGCTGTTGCCATCGTTTTTACTATTAGTTTGACCATCAGCAGTACTATTTATTTTAGTTTTACTCTCATTTTTGTTAATACTACTATTCTTTTTACAATTCTTTTTGCAATTATTGTAATTTTTTTTTACTATCACTACCACATTACAATTCCTGTCTCATCATTAGCTACTAAACTTTTTTTCCGTTTCTGTCACTCTCACTACTAACATCACTGTAATTTCTTCTATTACTATTACAACTATTATCACTAATATCACTTATTATCGCAATGGCTATTACTGTTTCTAGGCTGGTAATCATTTTGAGCCAAATGTCATCATGATAAACTGTATTAAACAATGTCAACTACAGTTATTTAAAAGGAAAATGAATGAATATAAAATCTTTAAAATCTGCTAAATACTTAGTAGCATCAACATTATAATTATAAGGAAAGGGATATAAAAGTTGGAAAGTTTAAAGCTATAAAAATACTTTTTATTGTTGTTGATTAAAGAGGAGAACAAACCACTAACTGGGCTGGATTAACTCTTCTTAATGTTTGATCAAGTTTGTTTGTGTGTGTGTGTGTGTGTGTGTGTGTGTGTGTGTGTGTGTGTGTGTGTGTATGTGATAGACATACACAGTTACACATGCAGACTGGTGCAGTGCCAGACAGGCCAGTGAGTGTGTATTTACTTCCTGTGTATTTGAAAAGAGACACACAGAGCTCTATGAATAGACCCCTTTCAATCCCATCTTTCATTTCACACACACACAAACACACACAGGTTTGTCATTCTATATTGTGTGAGGACCCTTATTGACATGATGCATTCCCTCTCCCATATACCCCTTTTCCATCAAAATTAGCATATGTACTCCGTTTTTTTAAAGACAGAAAATCCCGCTAAACATAGGCTATAGACCTATAGTTCCACTGACAGTAGACCAGAGCTGTGTACAAAGCTCTGCAGCAGATGACTATGCCTTTCTGTGTTTGAGTGGGTTTTTCTGATGTGCCACATTTAACGTCACAGACATGCCAGAAAACAGTTTAGTAAACAGTAGAAAGCAGTTTGGGGCCTGTGAAGACTTCATGACGATAACTTCTTTTTATACGTCTCTTACTTATTCAATCTGTCTTTCAAAGTCGGCGCAGACTAATGAGCCATGTTGAAGTGCTGCTTGGGTGGGGATGGACGGTATTTTGTCATGGCATGTTATTGCCATTGTCATTGCATCTTTCCAGTTAAGGAGCTAAAATTAGTGTGTTCACCCAGGTGTTTTCATCAATGCCAATCAGAGCCAGAGCTGATCAATACCTGTGTCTTCTGACAGCTGAGTCATTTGACTAGGGTGTGAATGCGGATTGTAACCCTGCCCATTACATTAAAAAGCCAAATGTTAGCGGTGTAAGCAGGTTTTTTGTACAGTGGGAAAGGGACTTTAGGGCATGTACTATGTCACCTTACGCCTAACCATGTCAACTAAATGCCTAAAGGCTCATTTATGCTCCCTTTACGTATGAAAATGTATACGTCCGTTTCAAACGATGTTACCGTCACTGCCCACATACTTCATGCGTCCTTTACGCTGGCATGGATGTTGACCAATATATCCACCAGGGGGCAGCCCAGCGTCAAAAGTATATAACAACAACAAACTCAAAAACAAACATGGCGACTGTGGAGGAGATAGTGATAATGTACCTCTTGCATAAAAGACAAAAACAGAGGCAGTGTTGTAGGAGGTGTTGGTCGGTGAGGCCGTTAAATACATCGCGACTGGAGGACAGAGAATTCTTTTCTCTAGTACTGCCAATGAGAGAAATTGAATTGTTGTTTCTTCTTCGTGTCTCACTAGAGCTACGTATCGGGTAGTGACAGCAACACTGCCCCCACAGTTTCCGGTGGTACTGCTCCGTTTGGCCCCTATCGGTAAGCTTTATGGAAACGTGCAGAAATATGGACGAAATGAACGTGGAGCACGGACAGAAGGCTCCATCCGCATCCGGATCCGTATTTAACGCTGAGGATAAATGGGCTTTAACCCTAACCCTTGCCTAAACCTAATTCGAACCTTAAACCAAAATGTCCTAAATGCAGTGGTTTACAATTAAACTGATTCACACAGAGTTAACGTGCATGAGTGTGTGTGTGTGTGTGTGTGTGTGTGTGTGTGTGTGTGTGTGTGTGTGCGCACACACACACACACACACACACACACACACACACACACACACACACACGCACTACAGCCATCCATATTTATTGCATGTCAGATATTCTTGCCGGATCAGGCCGGGCTGTGTTCTGTGTCAACGATGAAACCCATGTGTTGCTCAGAACCGTTTGCTGCAGTTCAAGGAGGCTGCCCCTTCTTGTTCCATTTGTAGTACATGTACATGTGTTGTCTCATATAGAAGGTGAATTTTATTCTCCAGCAGTCAGACTCATTGTAAGTGCCACTGTCATTGAGTTATATAAGTTTCAACATGCAGAAATAAAAGTTTTATTTTTTATTTTTACCTGTATATTTTCTTTAAAAAAAATATGCTGCAGATGACTAGAATTGGTAGGTATTAGCTGGAAAACACAATGGGATCATAGCATGAGACTCACATAGTCCACATTCAAAGCAGATAAAAATACCACAGCAAACAAACATTTTACAAATGTTTTTCTAAGGTTTTGTCCAGGCACTTTCAAAAAAGAGAGTAAAACAATTGAATTGATGCAACAGCAGCAGTGCTGCCAGGTGTACGCTAATTATCGTATTTCTACGATAATTTGGCCCTCTGTACGATGTACGATCAATAATCTCAAAAAAGGCCAAATGTACGATAATTTGACCATTTCATGAATGTGTGGTTGTAATCAGTATGCTGGAGTTTTTTTTGTGAGCCCTGAAGGCATGTGTTCCCATGTGACATGTTTCCAGCCAATAGCACTTTGCTTAGCTTGAGATACAGGTGACGTTTGTCTCTGAACAATGGGCATGACTGGCTGAATGGTCAGCTGTACCCGCCCCACGAGGCGCTAGGACCCGTCAGGAAGTCGAGTGAGAATGAGATTCAAAACAGAAGAAGAAGAGAAAAAAACAGAAGCAAGGAAAATGGAAAAAAAGTAAACCAATAAAGTGACTATATTTGCCTAGAGCACATCAGTAGGATTGTTATTTTGGTTATGACGGATGTACGATAATTTCCCTCAAAATACGATAATTTTGAGTCTCTGGTACGATAATCCTACATTTCCCACCTGGCAACGCTGAACAGCAGTTGGTCTCACTCTGTAGCGACTTCAAAGAATAAAGGAGTCACTGAGGGACTGAGGTTGAGCCTGACTTCACAAAAGAATCCACTGAGATTTCTAAAATAAGTAACAAAAAAAGATGATCAACTCATGATAAAGTGCACAAACTCATAATCAAAGTAATCACAGTGATCAAAAAAAAGATAGCGGTCAACAAAAAATTTGTGACCCGCTATCCCCCTATTCAATATGACCACTTAATAGAAAAATAAAAAAATCAATATATCATAGCCAAAAACAAACAAGACCAAATAGTAACAATACCAATATCCCCTCCCCTTATTTCTAATAGAATAAACATCTTTTAATTAATTCCTGGCTCCTGCACACTCCAAAGGTGTCGAAAACCGGCACGTCGTCTGTGACTTCCGGTGTCAAACACTGATGAAAAAAGTCGTTTTTTCACACTGGTTGCCATTATTGTGTAATGATGCCTGGCGTCGTCAGGGGGAAATGCAGCAGGACAACAACCAAAGCGAAGGCAGCGGAAGTCTGAGTAGGGCAGGGGAGAGGGGTGCTGGAAGGGTCCAACAACCATCAACTTTCACCCAGAAAACCTGTCTTCACTTCCTGTAAAACTGTAAAGCCAAACCCTGTTCTTTTTCCTAAACCCAACCATGTGCATGTGTTGGCATAAAATAACCATGTGTGTTTATTGTTGAAGGTAAAAAACATCAATGTGTAATCAACATCAATGTAAACATCAATGTAACAGGCTGAAGTTGACATGGTGTCTGAGAATGTCAACAATCAACTCACCCAGGGTACCTTGCACGTCAAATCTCTACGTGGAAAGTCCATGACCAAACGTTGCTATGTGACGAGGTCAGACTGAAAATGTGTTGTTTGTGGATATCTATGGATGTAACAATGTGTTTGGATTAAATATTTCACTGGGATTAGATTGTCTGCACCTTTAGGAGTGTATGAGGACCATTTTTGTTAGAATATTATTGATCTGTGGATTATGATAAGGTAATATTATAAGAGTTTGGTTGTTTGTTGACTGGCTGACAGAAGCATTTATTGTACCCGCTGTGGTGGATGTATCTTGAAATGGTCCACATCAGTCGAACCGCAAGGAGTGTTGATTTCTAATGATAGGTATTATCAGTTTGTTGTCTTGAAGGCAGCTCTTTAAAGGGATAGTGCACCCAAAAATGAAAATTCAGCCATTATCTACTCACCCATATGCCGATGGAGGCCCTGGTGAAGTTTTAGAGTCCTCACATCCCTTGCGAAGATTGGCGGGGGGAGCGGCTAGCACACCTAATGGTAGACGGCGCCCCAGACTGACGTCCAAGAACACAGAGTATCTCCATACTGCTCATCCATAGTGATCCAAGTGTGCTGAAGCCCCGACATAAAAAGTTGTTTCGACGTCATATGAACTCTGCTTTTAGCCTCACTGTAGCCTGTAGCTCTGCCACCTTTTATTTGTTTGCAATTTGATTTTGTTTCTGGTTAAAAATAAGAACTGGAGTCTTACTTTAATGTTTAATGTTTCAGTTGTAAAATGCAGCGTTTTGTTTATTAAATTAGTGTTTTATTTCTTGAAACATAGTGACGTCACATCCTGTTAGGTCATTTTCTTATCTGCTACTTCCTATTTACCTGGTCCTGCCATGAGATGCATGTGCTGCATGCTCCTGGAGCAAAACATCTTAATCCACTTGCAAATATCAGAGGCAATGCGGTAAGTTGATTTATATGATTTTAGGAATGTTAAGAAGTATATATTAGATGCTATTTGTTAAAAATGCTATCTGATAAGTTAGTTAAAAACACATTTATTTATATTTTTGTGCAATGCAAAGTTAGTTAAAAACACAAATGCATAATACTTTTGTATTGTTTTTATTTACAGTTTTCACCTTTGTCATTGAGGAAGCCTGTCAGTAAATGGTCAAACTTATTGCAGACACTGTCTTCATTGGCATCGGTTTACCTTTCTGTTTAGTCAGAGTTCCGTACACCCTGCACGAGAACACTACAATGAGTAAACCACTTTAACACACACAGCAGTTGTTCACATGTCATAATCATCTCATAAAGCATGCAACAGTCATTTTTCTTGTGGGGTTGCGTACAGCACAACACAATTAGAATCACAGAGAAAAAAATTCCAGGCTTTTAATAAAAACAACATTATGAAAAATGTATTTAAAATAGTCAGCACATCCAAATCTATATTTGTTAGAAAAAAAACACACGTTACTTAGTAGTGACCAAAGCTATAAACCAATAACCAAAGCTTGACTGGCTCCAGTCAGATGGCTGACAAAAACAGGAACTATGGAGAAAAAAAGCTTCATAATAGAGAAACAATGGCTTCATTTTGTTGCCACTTTATATGGATTTCAAAGTTTTAACTTGTTTTTACATAACTTTGTGAGAGTAGGTCTTACAGTTAAAAAACATACAAACACATCAGCATGTTTTTTCCTGTGGTTTTGTGAATGAAATGCACTTTACAAGCATTTAAGTCAGTCTTGCATTTGGGTTGATTTTCTTAAGAACAGCTCTGAGCTGTTTGCAGCAGCAAGAGTTAGGATTTCAGATGAATATACAGAGTATTCAAAGAGGGGGCAAATGCAAATGTGTCCATTTTCACCTGCTATTGAGCCATGCCTGTGCCCGGTCATTTTCTACTTAAATGGTTTCAATTCAGTGCAAACGTCATGTTGTCAGAGGACAGAAATGGCACAGCCGCTTTCTTTCAGGGGTCATCAATCATTCATTATAACCAGAATCCATCAGCCAATCCCAGTAATTACTGATTACAGGCAGGCAGTGATGTGGCAGGATCAAGGAAACACACATACACACATATGCACACTGCTTTCTGACAGTATGTCATGTCAGGAATCAGAAACACATTTACACATTAGAAGGTCCCCGTCTTTTCACAGAGGTGCTACTTAACACACTTTGGAATTATAAGAAATTCAAATCAGCTCTGCTGGCTGTGGCAGGAACATAATGGAACCTAGAATTATTCTATCAAAACAAGCCGGCACCGACGCTACCAGGATGGATTGAACACATTAGAATTTAAACCTCAGCCCTGTCTTAACACAAAACTGCCCTGCACTTTGAAAGGTCTTTTACATATCCACAGAGGACTGTCACAGCAGTGTGTGAAAAAGGCATTCAGTATATATTTACATCCAGTTCCCATCACGAATTTTTTGCTCATTACAAAAACTAGTGTTTCATGCCATTTGCAGTAAAAGTAATGTATACCTGAAATACCACTGGAGGGTGTACGCTGCAGTGAGAATCTGCATGGAGGAAATAAAACATTCATCATTTCAGTCATAAATCTCTATGATATGGTGCTTTGGAAATACTTAAGGCTGCTATATTAGGTGAACTCATAGTGTACATCGTAATAGAGTGAGTGTGTGTGAGTGTAGACTTGATGTTTGGTGAAAAGCGTCAATTTATGACTTCTTTTGTGACATGATTATGAGTCAAATAATTAGATTAGATTATTAGTTATGTTTCTGTGTTGTTATGCTCAATTTGTGCATTAAAGTGGAAAAAAAATCCCAAACCTGGGATTACTCATGGTTGTATACCTCACCAGAATAGTAAGGATAAATAATCTGTGGGTCATGAATGTCATCAATTTTAATGGCAATCCATCCATTTGTTTTTGAGAAATAGTAGTAGTCTGACTGATACACCAAGATTGCCAATCATAGAGCATGTCAGCATGGGGAATAAAACCTTTAAAAGCATCTGCATGTGTGTTCCTTTTAGTTCCATAGCTATTAGATCTGGGGCTGAGGAATCAAATGTCTGTTGGCGAGATTGCCCTGTAGTGTGGCTGTATAACTGTTTAACAGCCATAGTGTGAAAGTGCCTTTGCTTTATCTATCTCTCATATAGACTTCTTGTTTCCAGTGGGCTCATTTTCTGCAAATGATTTACAACAATGTAGAAAAATGAAACATGCACACACTGCAAATTAAAAAGCACTATTTTATGGGGGACTGGCCATCAATGATTCAGAGAGCAAATGAAGGAGGAGAGAGGTGATATGATGACATAAAGCAGCTCTCGGGCAGCTGCACTTCACCATGTGTTTCTGCTTCCAGTAGCTCTGGTATACGGCCCAGACATGGACAATATCCAGGGCTGGTGGCAATCAGTTCTATCACACAATACTGATCTGGGATCTGTTCTCATTGCAGTGTCAAAACTGAGATGATCAACAGCAACTATGGGCGTTTCGAGCTTTGGAAGCTGAGGCCTGCCTTATCGTAGCGCAAAATATAAGCAACATTTTGTGCAACAAAAATCTCTATCTGGAAATCATGCTATCATGTACGTCGATCTCATTACTGCTGAAGTTCTTCTACTTACAGCATATTTTTGGTGACATTCCTCTGGTTCTTGGGCATGTGGCATTTGTGCTTAGGGGGCGTGACCTATGCTAATAACAATCAGCCGCTTGCCTCCAGTTTTAATCAATAAGGATTCTAAGCCTGATACTTGAAGCCTGACTATAATTTTGGTCAAGAGGGTGAGAGACATGGGGAAAAAAAGAATATGTCAATGTAGGTGGACACAGTTGAGTCGCCAGAAGAAATGTGGGGCTGGACACTCTAGGTGACAAAATTGAAGTATGACAGGATATAAAATAAGGAACAAAGGACAAAGTCAGCACGTTTACCTTACACTAGAGAAAATTGATTTATTGTTAGTCCGACTAAAACCAGACTTTTAAAAGACATGTAAAAATGTTAGTCCACCTGAAATCGTACCAAATTGAATTTCTCAAAGTCAGACTAACACACACAGATAATGCCATTGGGAGTGGAATTACTCCTGCATGTATACACTCAGTCTGACTTAAACTGCCCCGGGCGGCCAGTGTATGCTCCACAGTTTCCGCCCTGGGCTTTGAGGTTGAAAGCATTAAATGCATAACAGAAGAAGAAGCTGGTGACAACATGGTTAAATCTACATCCAGAGCCGTGAAGTTGTGGATGGATGAAATGTACAGAGCTGTAAAGTTGTCCACCATGGTACCAGTTTGCCGTTAGCTAACTGTAGCTAACTTGTTTGTCGACTGTTTTCTTTGGTTAAATACAGCCCTACTTTGTTGACCACACATCCCTGTTCACTAATCTGATTCAGTGTTATGTTACAACAGTCTCACATTTCATCATTTCATGTTGGTGGACACAAACTGTGTTAGAATTCAAGGTGGTGAGAACAAACAGGGTAGAGGGCACAAACATCCTAAAAACCTTTTAATATTGCTTGTCCTGCTTTGTGATAGTGATTTCAAAATGCCTGACAAACGTCTCTGTTAGATCAAAACATTGCACAATTAAAACTACCGGGAACTTTTAATAAGGTGGGGTTGCAACATGAAAACAATGACAATGCAAAGTCTATAACAAATGGTTACAGTTTCATAGTGAAAAATCTGCAGTTTGATAAAAGAAATTAAAAACACTTGGTTAGCTTTGGGGAACAAAAAATACTTGGTTAAATTTGGGAAAAGATTGTTGTTTGTGTCAAAATAACTAAGTATGGGACATAAGTGACATAAACTTATGTACTTTGCGTAGTTACAAAAGTTTGTCACGTCATGTACCTATGTTAACTTTTGGTTTCACGTGGTAAACAAACAGCAGTCTCCTGGTTGAGACTTCATGTTTGTTTAACCCGTCCACCAACCCTCCTACACAGACATTCTTGCTCTTCATACTTTATTCATTTGTTTGAAGTGTCAAAAGATCCTCACTGACTTTGCATTGGCATTGTTTTTGTGTTGCCACCACATAATTTTAACACATTTTGTGCTTACCACCACGTTGTTAAGACTTTGTATCCATGAGACCATGTTGTTTAAGTCTCCAACACATGAACAGTAGATAAGGAATGACTTCCTGCGATGGAAAGGTGTGCATTTTTTCTTCTTCTTTTTCTTACCAAGTTACACTGTAACTCCCACACCCCATGCTGAACATTGGCATAGCTGTTGCTGTTGGGCTGCTGGAGTTTGCTGCTCTTCACTCCATTCCCTCTGCTGCAAAGCATGGGGCCGCAGTGATTCGCAGCCTGCCCTGTCTGCCTTGAGAGGCCTGATAAATACCAAGTGTGATGGCACACCACCAAGACCTAGGGCAGCAGGGGAAGGGATCACAGTGCAGCACTGAAACAGAACCAGATTGTTGAGATCTGGGAGGTATTACCTAGCCAGCACCTGGCCATAATGGGTCCCACCCCTCTGTGTAACTCAATCTAAAAGCTTAACTCTGTCGAGCTACTGGCAGAGGTCCCCCATTAATCCAGTACAGGTGCCAAACAGCCAAGTCAACCCACTGCAGGGGGAAAAGACGCTTCAGTATCAGTTTGGGTACATTTGCAGGGATATTTATTCTAGTTTGCATGCACTGTCTAAATATACAAGACATATAACATAATAAGTGACAAAAATAAAGCAATCACTGCCAAAATAGGGGGAATCAGGCAAGAGGAAGTGCGTAGATTCTTTTCAACAGAAGGATGTAAATCCTTTAAAAACCTTGAGGTCTTATGAGGGATTGATATGAGACAATACCCCACTTAAACTCCCTGGTCACTTCTTGCCCCTGGAAATTAAAGCAGATTTTAACAGTGCCACCATTGTGATTTACAAATAATTTGACAGAGCGGCTAAAAATCTTTAATATCCACTGATGACAGAATGGAATTAGCTGCATATTTTCCTCCAAACTTTTAATTTTCTTCCTTGTTGTGTAAGCCCAGGCCCTAATCCCATCTTTATACGTTTTGAGTATTAACCCCCGTCAAAAACACTGACACGGGTTGCCAGCCCGCTCCAGGGACCCCTTTACGAGGCGAGGTGCGTTTGTTCACCAGCCTCAACGTGGCCTTTGTTGGGCTGCTAAGGGGCGGTTGTGTGTGTGTGTGTGTGTGTGTAGGGGGGGTAGCATGAGGGGTTATTCAGGAGCCTGAGAATCAATCCAGTATTACAGTTAAGCCATGTAATAATTACCATCATTAGAGGTAACTGGAGCATGGAGATGACCAAGCTACGGTCATAAACCTGAAGCTAATGCTGCGCGTTCCTTGAGATGTTGTCATATACATAATTTAATAATCCTGGAAATACATATCAACATTCACCCGCAGCTGAAAACTGTCAGAGCTTTGCCCTGCAGCTCTCTGGCTCTGTGCTCGCTCCCAGGAGTTTACAAGGTCAACTTCCATATTTCCCCCCTTCCTTTCCAAGCACACTCTCAGAGAGGAAGTGAGAGGCTTTTACTGCAAGAATCTGTGTAAAATTCAATTACTGAGTTGGTTTTGAGGTAATTCAAATAATCACTACAATGTACTTGAATCACACAGAAAGACATTTGTTTCAAGAAAAGAAAACAGCAGATACAATGCTGTACAGATATTTATTCACTGGTTTTAGGAAATGGGCATTTAGCAGATCCTATTAGCGAGCCGTGGTGTCTGTGTCTGATGGATGGATGGAACTCACTTGCCACGTCTCCCTGTTGAAAACTCTTCATGCCTAAAATCAACAGAACATTTCATTACAGTGAGCATATCTCTTGCAATAAACAATGCCTGATAATGCTTTTACTCAACCTTAAACCGCACCCTCTCAAATTAGACCCCTCTCAGTATGTTGTTATTGGCACGTAACTGCTGCAGATTTCTATCGCAGCTCTGGTAATTCAATAAGCATGAGGGCATTTTAGCGATAGCCTCGAACCAATTCGCTGGGTTATGTTATGGTTAATGTAATACTGATTTAATATGCATTTATTGGAAAAACCTGGGAGATATTCAGATAATACAACTCGGAATAAACAGCAAAAAGTTCCAAACACAAGCTGTTTTTTTTCTTCCTGTGAAGAAACAAAGGGAACAACAGAGATGTGCAGCGTCTGTAAACCACAGACTTGGATTGTCTCATCCCTCAATCAAATGCTTTAATGCAAAACAGCATAAGCAAACATAAATACAAAGTTCCACTCAAACTGAGAGACAATAAACATTTATGTTCACAGTAAATGTAAACCTATACAGAGAAAAGCAGCAGCTGACTGTGTTTGTGAAACTGACAAAGAAAGACTGTACCTTTGTTGAGGACTACTGGTGGAACATAACATCTTCTCAAGTACTGTACTTTAAAAGAAATTGCTACCTTTTAAAAGGATGTCCGATCAGTGTTGATGGTTGAAGGAGTTGTCCTGCTCATAGAGCTGTGCCAACAGTGCCTTCAGGTACCAGGATGAATTGCATGCAACCTACTTACCTACAGCTATTACTCTGTTGGCCAGAACCAAATAAAAACACAACGGCTCTCTAGTCTGAACCAGCATAAACCAAGACCGCAATGCTCTTCATTTTTCACATTGTCCACAGCAGTGCATTGACTTCTTCCAACACATTCTCACTCCGACCTCGTCACATACCGATGTTTGGTCATGGACTTTCCAAGTAGAGGTATGATGGAAGTAACCCTGGGTGCATTGGTTGTTGACGTTCTGGGACACTTTGTCAACTTCAGCCTGTTACATGAATTGTCTGTTTTCAAAATACACTTCCATTTTCACAGGAAATGCACAGTTTGCATAGGATACAGTTTTCTTTCAAAATAAATGCACTACGTCGGTACAACACCACAAATTTACTTTTTATTTCCTTCAACAACAAATGTACGTGATTACATTTAGGAAAAAAGAACAGAGTCTGGCTTTACAATCTTAAGGGAAGCAAACACTAGCCTTCCAGGTTAAAGTCTGCGGTTGTTGGACCCATCCACCACCCCTCCCATCAGCCCTAGTTGGACTTTCGCCCCCTTAACTTTCATTGTTGTTCCACTGTGTTTTGCCCCCACAGCCAATCGCTGTTACACAATAACGCCAACCAGCTGCGTATCATGCCGACATAAAAGGACAGCTTTTTCAGTGGTGTCTGATGCCAGAAGTCACTGACCAATTGTTGCTATTCAACATCTTCGGAGTGAGACCAGGTTGCTTCTTCCCACATTACCTTTCACAATAAAAGCCCTACTTGAATTACTCCAAGAATTTTGTTTAGTCTCCACAACTGCATCACTAGTTCCTCCCATCTTTCTAACCATCTCATTATAGCAACAGGTGATTAGAAATGACTTCTTTTACAAACAGAGATGCAAACCAATATTTCTGTTTTGTTTTTTGCTTTTTTTTGTTGTTGTTGTTTTGTTTTGTTTTGTTTTGTTTTGTTGGGGGTTTTTTGTCAGGTGAAGACCTCTAGTGGTCATAGTAATTATTACAACAGTAAAGGGGCAAGTGGTCAAACAGACTGCAATGTAATGTTAACGGGCAGTTCTGACCTGTCAATTAATGTTCACTAAAAGGGCCTGTTTTTGTCTATGACAGGCTCAGACAGTTATTGTAAGTGTCTGACAACATTATTAAAAGGATTCCTAAAAGGATAGAGCTTCTTTAAAGAATAAGATCCTTTTTTAAAAAACAGAATCAGTCCCTAAATTTGCTATTGCCAAGATGCTACCAAGATAGCAGACTGCATTTAAAAAGATAATAATTCTATCATTGCAGAGCATACTTAATTTAAACTCTGCTTTAAGTGAAATAAACCCTTAATCCACCTAGTTGGATGTGAAAATGTGTACACTCTATACATGTTAAAATTACTATTTATTTAAGTGGAGTTTTGTTTGCTAGTCAGTCATGATTGTGGGGCTGTCTCTGGTCTACCAAAAAAGGATCTTACCATTTAACAAAAAGGTCTATCTCTGTACAACCCAGTCTCACTCCAAAGACACAGACAAGACAAGCCATTCTTTCACGTCGGTATCATTTGCAGTTGGTTGCCATTATTTTTTAACAGCACTGTGCAGCGTCAAGAGGACACAGGGGGACACCAATGTAAGTTAAGGGGGCAAAAGTCAGAGTAGGGCGGGTGGGAGGGGTGGTGTATGGGTCCAGTAACCACGGACTTTCCCCCAAGAAGCTGGTGTTTGCTTCCAGTATGATTGTAAAGCCAAACCCTGTTCTTTTTTTCTAAACCCAATCACTTGCTTTTCTTAACTAAACCTAATCATGTGCATGTGTTGGCTAAATGTAATCACCTGTGTTTGTTGTAGAAGGAAAAAAAAACACGTCAATTTACAATGTTGTACTGATGTAGTGCATTTATTTTGAAAGAGACTGTATGCAAATTGTACATTTCCTGTGAAAACAGAAGTGTCGTTTGAAAACAGACAATGCATGTAACAGGCTGATGATCACAGCAATAACACTTGAACATCAGTCAGAAATATGGACTGTAGACAACTCTGACAGTTTAGGTTGCCAATCATAATGTGTTGCCCACCCTATTAAAAGCTTATGACATATGAAGTGTTGTTAATCTATCAAACAATATATAGAGTACATTAAATTGCCTCCACCTTTACAAATGCTTTTTTTTCTTTATTTTTGATTTTGATAAAAGTACATTTTGCTGATAGAACAGGAATTTTACTGTCAGAGTATTTTTAGTGTTGTATTGCTACTCTATAACCCATTTTCCATTGTGTTTATACATTTTATTTAGCATGGGAAAACGTGCTAAACATAGGCTATATACTGCTGTCCCATTGCCAGTAGACCAGAGCTGTGTACATGGCTCTGCAGCAGATGAATATGCCTTTATGTGTGTGTGTGTGTGTGTGTGTGTGTGTGTGTGTGTGTGAAAACTTAACAATCGTTACTTCTTCTTATATATCTCAGTCTCTCTTTCAAACTGGGTGCAGACTAATGATCTGTATTTTAGCGCTGCTCCATGGATACAGGCGGTATGTGGTGATGGCTCGTCATTGCATCTCGCCAGCAAAGGGGCTAAAATTAGCATGTTCATCCGGGTGTTGTGTTTCCATCCATGCTGATAAAAGCTGGACCCAATAAATACCCGGGAGTACAGCAGTGTGATTTGACTCAGGTGTGAATGTTGACTGTAACCTTTCCCATTTCATTAAGAAGCCAAATGTTAGCCGGTGTCAGCGGGTTTTTGTGCAGTGGAAAAGGGGCTCAAGTAAGTTGAGGATCTTCTTTGACTACTACTGAAAATGTCCAAACACTTATCTTGAGCTTTGACTCAGCATATATATTGAATGTTGCACTAGCCTTGATATTAGTATTCCAAAGGGGAGGACTGGATACAAAATCTCTGGTAGTTTAACCCCTCTGCTTATCTTTACACCTGCAGCAGAATACACATCCACTCAGTTGGAGGGATCAGCCAGGAATTTGGCCAGTTAATTGGGTCTTAACTTCCCAGAGAGAGAGAGGGAGGGAGGGGGAAGAGTCCCTGGCAGACTTTAACCCGAGTAAGGAGGGAAGAGGGGGAAAAAAATGTCTGTTTTGAACTCTAGTCACCTTAATTTCCTCTGCAATGAAAGAGAAGAAAGATTAATGAAATATCCTCAAATCCATCCTGTTTCATTTCTATTAAATCAGCAGTGAAATTCAAGCGTCCTGCCCAGGTGAAGGAGGAGGAACTCTGGGATAAAGTTTCCTTGTGTTCCTAAAGAGACTCAGGCCGTTTTCTGGTGGTGACCGATGATATTTTGAAAATTCAATTGTTGCTGAAGTCTGTATATCAAGTTGCGCTTTGATTCCCCCTCAGACTCACAGTTATTTCATTATGCTGAGGTTGGGATAAATAAGACATATTCCATGAACCAGGCATTTTTTTCTTTCTTTTATTGTGACTAGCAGTTGCAGAAAAATACAACTTTTTTTTTTGTAATTCTCCCTGTTGGATCAATAAATAATAGCAGCTATTACACTGACCACAGTATCCCTTACATTTCAGTTTGTGTATCTGGTCAGTGTGAGCTGTTGTCACAAATGGGGCTGCACTGAGAAAGTGAAGTGTCAATACAAATGCAAACGGCAGCCTCCTTAGTGGAGTCCATTGCAAACACCGAGACAAGCCAATTGGAGCCCATGGAGTTGCCTAATCTCATCTCAATTAGAATGGACTAATAAGTAGCCCTGTAATTAATCTGACAATAGAGGAGGCTGGGAGCAAACGTCTTAAAACGCTAAAGCCATCAGACCTGCAGCTGTGTGTGTGTGTGTGTGTGTGTGTGTGTGTGTGTGTGCGCGCGCGCGTGTGCATGTGCGTATGTGTGTTTGACCATGTTGGGAGCGCTAGCCCCGTGGGATGCTATAAAGTTTAAAGCTACATACATAAATATTGTTTTGTTTTTTTTTTGTAGTGGATCAAATGATTATAGGTAATGTTACAGAGATCAGACAGAGAATTAACAACCACCCTACAGTTCCCCTCAGTTTCAGCACATTCCTTTAGCTTTTAGCTCATTGTCTTTGTTGTACATTGGTTAAATGTACTGTTTTGATCCAGTCACAACCTCATTTCCAGCTGCAGCAGCTGTTTTCAACAAAAATCTTATTTTTTTTTTTAAAATAAAACAAGACATAATAGGTGAGACGAAAAAGTACATACTGATAATATGAAATAAAAAGTTAAGAATGATATAGTAATGATAGTATTTATCCCAGTTGGCAATGGACATCAATATGCTATCAGAAAAACGGTGAACTCTCACATCAGAGAGACATTTAAGATTGGTTGGAATAAAAATCAGGCTGAAGATTTTTTATATGTCTAACCAGCCCATTCTCAATCTGAAGTTGTCAAATACCAGCACTTGGGCAGCAACTTCAGGCGCCAGACACCAATGAAAAAAGCCATCCTTTCACGTGGACATGATATGCAGCTGGTCGCCATTATTGTTTAATGGCGACTGGTGGGAAACCTGGCAGGACAACAACAAAAGTTAAGGGCCAAAAGTCCAAGTAAGTATGGTGGGAGGGGTGGTAGATGGGTCCAACAACCACCAACTTTCAGCCGGGAGGCTGTATTATGAAAACAGACAATGCATGCAACAGGCTGCACGGTGTCCCAGGACATGTTATACAAAACAAGAGTGAGAATGTGTTGGTCTAATGATGTTAGAATTTCACGTTGTGTGGACGTTGACATTATGATGTTTTGCGAACGTTGGGTTTGTTCTCCATACCCTACGACTAAATGTTGTTATTCTATGACAAAATGAAGTTGGCATGAAACGTTTGGAACACGCTGATTTTGGTTACTCAACAGCAGAACTTAATACCAACAAAATATTAACATTATCTGTTGTCAGTAAAGAAAGATAAAAATAGTTTTCCATTGTTAAGGCAAATGCCCTCTAACTTGACTAGCTAACTGGAGCTGGAAGTTAGCATTTTGCTGCTACAGTATTACTTGGTTTGGTATGTCCAGTAGCTAATGATGGCTAACGCTGGCTAATATTTGTACATTTAAGATTGATATTGCTGTATTACACCCACTCCTTAGCCAGTTTGCTACTGTTACATTGTCTTGAAGCATTTATCAATATCTTGTAACTTTTATTTGTGGCCACAGTGTGTGTTGCTGAGCAACAATTGACCTATGGCTAAGCCACGCCCCCCTCCACTCACTCGACAAACTATCAACATTCAGTGACCGGCGCTATGGCAGGTGTCACAGTACACGGCATTTCACAGGAGGCAGTTGATGATTTTTGGGGACATAACGATCAGATGTCATTGAGAAGTAACCAAAAGGGCCTAAACTACGCATTGGAGGGATATATTCATCATTTTATTGTTGAGAAGGTCGATGAAAAGCTTAAATTACAAGCCAAAATTTACAGGTCACAGTGTACGCTTGTGAACCGCATCTGGTTGCCACTGAAGTTAAGGTTTTTGGCTCAGAATATGAGGAAAGGATAACGGCCTTTTTACCATCTTTACCAAGAGTGTCTCTCCGTTAGTTTGGTGCTCCAGTATTTACACTGAATCATTCAGCATAACGTTTGCCAACCTTTGTTATCTCTGCCATTACAGATAAGTTAATGAAGCTAAGCTCCAGAAGTTAACGTTAGCTTAACTAGAGCCCTTTGGACAGCAGCTAACAATGATGTACGATCACCAAAGTACAAAACTAGAACAGAATAGGCTAATGAACTCCCAGCAAACAAGGTGACATGATGAACAACGCAGCTAGGAGCTAACGTTAGGCTAACTTTAGCTAACGTTAGCTAGAGATGTTAAAGATAACTTTATATTTCTTTCCAGCAAAGTGACAATATGTTGCCTCAAACACAATGTTGACTTATCTTAGAACAGATGTAGACATCATTGTTAATCTTATTCACGTTGAGTTGATGTTGTGGTCTAATGTTACCACACAACTTTATCCAAAGGAGACACTTTTCTCGGTTGAGATGTGGTTTAAAGTGTAAAAAATTCACCTCGTCGCCCAGCCTCTCAGGATACCTTGTGTCAGAGTTGCATGTACCCCATGCACACCGTTTGACCATTTTTAAACTTCAAATCTCCGAAAAAGCTCATAAAACAGAACAAACTGACTTTCTGTAATGCATTTCAATGAACGTCCAGGCAGAGAATGTCCGAGTGTATGGGAATGGCTATACGCACTGTGATTGGCTCATCGCATTTGAGGGCGTGGCTTAGCCATAGGTCAATTGGGTCATCTTTCTTTAAAAAGTAAAGGAACATACAGATCAAAAAATATATGAAACTGATGAAAAAAAACTGGCATCATTTTAATTATGGTTCCATATGCTGAAGAGGCTGTAGATTGTTTGGGCACATGGCCTGCACCCTGGGACTGAATCTGGAGTAATATTTGAGGAATACAGAAGAAGAAATTATACAAATCCAAAGAACAGATTTGATCCCAGACTTTATGTTGTCATTCTGTTTGGCATTATCCTACAAAACATTTTGTAATTGAGAAGAATAATATAAACTTGTTCTAAATTTTATTTTGAAGAGCCATGAAGATGATCACAATCTCCTGGTTAAAACCACAGCCTCCAACCATAATGCAGTGGACGGATAAAGCCACAGAGGTTTAGCAGATGGAACGCAGAACAGTCAAGTTGAAGCTAAATATTGTTTTTCTGTGTTTGTTTTTTTTTTCTAAGATAGAACCCAGTAACATCCTATAAACAAACACGAAGTGTGTGACTTGTTATGTATAAATAATCTTTATGTATATGTTCCTTATCATGTTGGGTCAAGTGTTCTCAGTGATGGGAGATATGTTGAGATTCTAAAATGCACTGTAAAATACACCATTATGGGGCGTCAGTGGCTTAGTGGTAGAGCAGGCGCCCCATGTATAAGGCTGTTGCCGCAGCGGCCCGGGTTCGACGCCAGCCTGTGGCCCTTTGCTGTATGTCACTCCCTCTCTCTCTCTCCCCCCTTCACGCTTGTCTGTCCTGTCAAATAAAGGCTAAAAATGCCCAAAAAATATCTTTTAAAAAAAAAATGCCATTATATATTTTAAAATTGTAAAAAGTAGGTAGAAGTAAGACTGTAATGTCATATGCCTTGATATCAAAAAGTATGGCTTTTTCCAGAATGTAATAATATATACCAGACTATTGGAGTGTTTCAGTGATTAGCCTGTAAGCAGCAGTATAGTGTTGCAGCTGGTAGGCCTGAAAGTGGGACTAATTCTAACTACTTAAGGGGACCTTCTAGCTGTCATTTAATACTGCACTTCCATAAAACTGAGACTCAAAAAATACAGATCAAAAGAAGGGTGGTCAGTATCAGAGAAGCAGCAGAAGCCAACATAACCTGAGAACCAGTCACTAGCATTGGCCAAACTAACAAAAAAAGACACCTCCTGTGTTTACCATAATGCAGCTCATTAACACATCTTTGTTGGACGCCATCGAATACCAACGCTTGGGCAGTGATTTCCAGCATCGACAAAAAAAGCCATCTTTTTTTTGTGTGCAAGTGCCTAAGTTTTACACACATATACATATATTTTTGAATTTGTATATGCTACTTTTTGCATCATATTATTTTTTTTTTTAAATATTTATTTAATTGGTTAATTGATTGGTTCATTAAATAACTGGTTGATTGATTTTTGTTTTACTCTTAGCCTTATGTTGCTATACAGGAAGGCTAAAATACTGACAGAAGACAAATTGACTATGATTCCAAAATTATTCCAATGTTATTACGATAACATCCTTAAAAATTAAAACCTCTACTATGACTATTTTTGTTTGCTAATGTTATTCATCTTTGTATGTATTAGTAGTAGTGATTAAGATACATGCAAGTATATGATGACAATACAAAGTATTGAAAAAAAAAGAAAAGAAAAATGCAGTCCTTTCACATTGGCATGATAATTGTGAAACGGCGCCCGGCAGCATCAAGGGGAAACACAGCGGGACAACAATGTAAGTTTAGGGGGCAGAAGTCTGAGTAGGGCGGGTAGGAGCGAAGGTGGATGGGTCCAACAACCACCTACTTTGACCCGGGAGGCCAGTGTTCGCTTCCTGTATGACTGTAAAGCCAAACGCTGTTCTTTTTTTCTAACCCCAACCACGTGCTTTTGTTGCCTAAACTCAACTACATGCATGTGTTGGCTAAACGTAACCATGTGCGTTTGTTGCTGAAGGAAAAACATCAATTTGCGGCAAAAGAAAGAGGATGTATGCAAAGTGTACATTTACTGTGAAAACGGAAGTGTATTTTGAAAACAGACAATGCATGTGACAGGCTGACACGGTGGTGAAGAATGTCAACAACCAACGCACCCAGGATACCTTGCACATAGGGGCAGTCTTCAGGTGAAAAATATACAGAAAAGCTCGGGGACACTTTTATTTGCAGCCAGCAAGGTAAAGAAAACAAGCATACCCAGAAACACAAGCAGGGAGACAAGAAAATACTGAACTGCTACTACTACAGAACTGCGGTCTGTATGATTAGCATACAGACAATATTTACATGACAATATTCACAACTTTAATTTTATAAAAACCCTTTTGAGTCTTCTGATAGGTGGACTCTTATGGACTGAAGGAACATAAATGGTTAATTCAGGAGTGTGAAGTATCTAACCGGAGTACGTCACCTTTTACGTCACACACTGAGCTACACATGTTGTTACTTGCTCACGCCCCTCATTGCCCCGAAAAAGGCACATTCTGTATTAACAAAAGTAGGCAGGCGGCATTTTGCTGCACTCCCCGATTTTGTTTTTATACTGCCAATGCTGAACGAAGACTGATTGGGCTTTCCTGCAAATTTGCACAATTTCTATTTAAAAAGGGCTAGTGTGTGTGTGTGTGTGTGTGTGTGTGTGTGTGTGTGTGTAAACACACATACATAGAGCTGGGGAGCGTCATCTGTCGACAGCAGCAAATTGCCCGTCAGACTGAGAACCGTTAGATGAGCGGACAGATGGCACCTTCAGGATATGTGGCTTTTAAAACCCCATAAACCTCCTGAGCTGTGGGGCTAAAACTCGGCCCTCTGAGTGTGGACTGACAGTTGGCGTATTCCAGTTTGATGATGATTGGTTTTCCGTGGAACACACAAACACATACACACACACACACACACACACACACACACACACACTTGTATTATTGTACTTGTGAAGGTCTCAGCTAGCATATCCTCACCTTGGGTGATTTTCCCCTTCTCCTGATCCCTGACATGACATTTGGTTCTCATAAGTATAGAAAACCCCGAAGAGGCACACACTCAAACACACCACCACCACCACCACCACCATCAGCCCTACTCCTCCACCCTAAACTCTGCACTCTGTCATTTGGAACAATAATAAACAAGCGCAGAGGAGAGCAAAAAACCTGCTGAAATCTATTACAAGGGAACAGTGTGGTTCTAAGACTGTGGAGGGGAGAGGAGGAGGGGGGGGGGGCACTCCAACATCAGTGTAATTCCAAGTGCCATGCTGATCCGGGCCAGACTTGCCACATACACTTATCTGATCCTTACGGGTGGTCCAACCAGCGCCGCCATGTTACTAAACCTCACAGATCTAGATGTCTTCTCAGCTCCGACGCTCTCCGTGTGTGGATTCAAACCGAGCCGGCAGGAACGATCGGAATGATCTAGAAGGGAGGGAGGGGAATATATGTGGTTGTGGACTGGGGCTTATATGCCTGTCTTAAATGTTGCTGTTTTCTATTTGCTTTATTTCAAGAATTAATGTAGTTTTCTAAAACACAAAACACTACATGACAGGAGTTTCTGTCTGCCAGTGGATATCAGATATACAGGCAATGTTAAATGGAGGGCTGGATTTAGCCAAAGCATCACAATGAACAGGGGCGTAGCACCATATTCTGGGCCTTATGCATAAGCAGTCCCTAAGGGTCAATACTCAGACTAATTGAGAGGAGGAGATGAGTTTGAATTTATTTTTACCTACATTTTACATTTCAACGCATCTTAATATGTTTCGAGTTCCAGGACACATGGCATTCAAATTCTCTACAGTCAGGGCTATAGCCAAGATTTTACTGACAAGTCCAAGTCCGCCAGTGCAACCCCATCTCCAAACAAGGGCCTAGGTTTTATTTCAACATCGAGATGGGGGGCGAATATGAAACGGTGGTTTTGTGGTTCCTCTGCCAGAAAATTCAAAAGAAAGTTCAATTTCCTGCATTATGGTGAACTTTTCCGCACCAATTTATTTGTGGCTTCTCTGCATCAATGCATGGTGTAAATATCTTTAATTTTGTTAAAATAAAAGACCTCTGCTCCTTTTATGTTTGTTATTTGGGGGGAGGGCGGTTAAACATGCATGTTCTAAATATTGTGGGGCACATGTCCACATGTCCCCATGCTTCAGAAGAACATTTTGATGAGCCACCACAAAAAGCCTATAAAGATATTAGAATATTAATTTATTTTTCTAATTGTAAGTTTTTCATTTGGCATTAAGTACTAATAATACAATATTTACCTCTCTAAATTGTGTTTCAAAGTCTTCCATAATGATATGGTAAAGAAATAATAAATACATTTTTGTTTTTGTTTTTTAAATAAAATATTTGTACAGAAAAGGCAAATTTAAGGATTAGCCTGAATTGGTCTTCAGAACCCACCATATTTAATTTGTATGTAGTTACAGAATTTCTCAGGTCATTCAAATACCAAATTTTCAGAAACAATACCTAAGACATGACTTCACAGCTCCTGCACTGTGTACAGTAAACTGAAGTTTTCTTTATTATAGAGAGTGAAGCATGCACCAGAATTCTTCAAGGTAATAAAGAAAATAAACAACGATGTTTTTACCTGTTTATGACCCCCCCAATACCACCAGTAAAGTCCCAGATTTTTTTTATGGAAAACTGAAAATGACTAACCACGACTTTTCATTTTTTTTTCAATATTGCAGTTACCACTGCCAAACACAGAGGGGAGCCACCTCTGCCTCAGACTGTTGACACACTTAGTACAGCACAAAGTGGAGTGAGAAATGTTCTGTCAGCAAAAAGCCTTTTCACAGCTGACATGTTGACATGTGACAGTAGGGAAAGCACAGGTGTAAATAATAAAATGAATGCTGGCTGAATTTCATGGAGCTGCTACAGTTGGCAGGTCCTGGTATTGTTCATACTGGCTCACTGGCTCACAGTCATGGTTTACTGGGACATTAGAATAGAACAGTAGCCAATAGTCAAAATGTCTGCTTGGAAAAAGGGTCATTTATCGTCATTGAAATATTGTACACTGAAAGACAGTCATATTGTGACCCATTCTGATCTGTTTTCTTATCATTGTACCACCAGAAACTGTCTCTGTCTCTGTTGAATTAGAGAGAGAGAGGGATCAGCAGGAAGACTCTGACAAATATATTCTTCAACACGGCGTCTGCGACCCCTAGGTGGTCCTCAGAGTTACTGCAGGGGGGCCGCAAACTATTGTTTGGTAATTTAAGGTATTATTATTATTGTTGTTGTTGTTGTTGTTATTTTGAAAAAGAAGTATGCCTGGATATACACATTCCAACCTATTATTAGCAAAGATAAACTGGCCTCATTATTTTTTTAATGAGTGTTTAATTTACAGTACACAATGATAGGCTAACTGTTACCACTGAATCCCTATGCAATCATGTCAGCTAGATAATAAATCACTGTGCAGCATCTGTCCATAACAGCATGGCAAACTAATAAGCTAACAGCTACAGGCTATTAAAACATATTGGTCAATTAAAAAGTCAAGTATACAGCATTTCAAGTATACAGCACCATTTCTGGCTTTCGAAACAAATTTTTATGTCGGGGCTGCAGCACACTTGGATCACTACGGATGAGCAGTATGGAGATATTTTGTGGATTCAATTTTGTGTTCTTGGACGTCAGTCTGGGGTGCCGTATGCCATTAGGTGTGCTGGCTGCTCTCCCCTTGGATCTCCGCAAGGGATGTGAGGACTCTAAAACTTCACCTGAGCCTCCATCAGCATATGGGTGAGTAGGTAATGGCTGAATTTTCATTTTTGGGTGCACTATCCCTTTAACACTGCTGGAGAAATGACAGTATGTAAGTGTGATGACTGCAACTATGAAGGATAAAAATGACTAAAATGTGACTAAAACTAATAAGCATTTTCATCTCAAGACTAAGACCTTAAATAGCTGTCAAAATTAATACTGGACCTAATAATGGAACTTTAATCAATATTATTATTATGGTTTCACAAATCTGTAAATACTTTTTTAGACATTTTTAATAGATTTATTTATTCTAATTGTAATACCTGTTATCACGTGATTAAGTCTGAATGAATTAAACCAGGAAAAATGACTAGAAAGTGTTATAGAATGTTTTGGTTGCTTTCCAAATTACCTGCCATTTAAGTGTGTCACCCCAGTTTTTCTGAATCATGGCTACAACCCTGACTGAAAAATAAGTCTTCCGCTGCAGCATTATTCTTTTTATTGTTTGTCTTATTCCAGTAAAGCCTCATCCGAATTGCACTGAACTGAATTCAGAGAATGATAGATATACGAGATGATCTGCACATCTGTATTAAAGATCACAAACATCTATTTATGGTCTTACACTGTCTCTGTTATCTCTCTCTTATTAAAGATCTCATCCACTGTCTGTCTTTATTTGAGCTTGCATGTACATGTATATCTCAATTTGTATGTCTCCTGACCTCTCTGTATCTGTATCTAATCTAATTCATTCATTTGAGCTAATATGTCTAAAAGCGAATATCTAACTGTAATATTATGTATAGTGCCAGAGACAGTCCGTATAATTTCCATCTAAATAAAACGTATGGCATTTCATCATGTCCTGTAAAGCTTTCACATTAACTGAGCTGGAACTTAGAGTGTTCCACTGAATTCATCATTACTCCCCTGCAGGAGAATTAAGCCGTTCTGACACTGGCCTCAGCAGCTGGCGGAGTGCGTTACACATGAAAAAATCAAAGAGGTGAATCTGATCTCAGGCTGCAGGAAACCAGCACTAGCCTTTGCAGTGAACCTAGCTGGCTTAATGTATGGGCTTTGTGTAGTCTGTGCAGAAATGTACATGCATATGAACTACTCCCTCATTTGTCTTGCTTCAGGTGACAGATGAGAGCGGCTGATGAAACCTGCCTTTTTCAGAGTACATGTGAAAATAATTATAGAGTGTGAGATGACTGGCTTTGATGAGGAGGAGGGAGGCTGAGGAGAGCTAATACATAATCAATACGAGCATTAACATTCATAGAGTTCAAGTTTGTTTTTGTTCCTTACTGTTCATGCCATTTAATGGAATTTTAATAGAATTCTCATTTTTCACAGATTGTCTTTTTGCAACAGATAAGAATGAAAAAAAAAACAATCATTGTATTACTGCTATAAGATTCCAGTACACCTCCCTACTACGTTAATGGCTTCCTTAAATGGTGGCAGTAGATCAGTCCATAGAGACTTGGGACCGGAGGGTCGCCTATTCAAGTCCCCGTCCGGACCAAAATATGGAGCGTGGACTGGTGGCTGGAGAGGTGCCAGTTCACCTCCTGGGCACTGCCGAGGTGCCCTTGAGCAAGGCACCAAACCCCCCAACCGCTCGGGGCACCTGACCAAGGGCAGTCCCCTCACTCTAACATCTCTCCACTTTGTGCATGTATAGGTCCTGTTTGTGCATGTGTGTGTCTTTCGGACCTGTGTGCAATTGACAAGCAAGAGTGAAAACACTGAATTTCCCCTCAGGGGGATTAATAAAGTAAATAAACTTAATTCTTTGGTTGAACACATTTCGAGTGTACGGAGTCCCTGATGTCCCAAAATTATTATTTCAAATCTTCTTCACCTAAGACCCACATTTTATATTTTCTTTAATCTAATGTCTTTGGGTAAGAAAATAGCCTGTAGGCACCAGATATAGATGTTATGTATGCAAGATAAGAAATCATTTTGGGGACTTCAGTGCCTCTGAATTCAGGGACTTCTGTTTCTCTGAAAATTTTGTTGTACCTGATTAAGCCTTCTCTAGCACTAAGTAGTGAAGCAGATTGGGCCCGAAAAGATCCCCAGTGATGCACTGTGGTTTTCTAAATGCTTCATGGCGTTCACCCAGGATATCAGGGGCTGATTTTTCCTAGCTGGCCACTGTCGCTATATAATTGGTTGAATTTAGGTTGTGACGTCAGGTAACCAAAACACAATGTCAGGGCAACGTCGAATGCCAGCATCAATTTGACATAGAATACTGACAACAGATGATATTTTGTCAGTTTTAAAGAGTACCCATTACGCTTTTTTGGGTTCTCCCCCTTTAGTGTGTTATAGCTACAGCATTTTGCTGCCTCTTAGGTCTGCTAAGTTAAAAAAAAAAAAAAAGTCCAGGCTAAAGGAAATTCTGTCTCCCCGCATGAAACAGCTTGTTTGAATTTCCCACCTTTACTTCCACGAAGTTGTTTGGTAGCAATGCACAATGCCCGCCTGCCGGCCACTGAACTGTCGAGGGGCTGTTGAGTAGACGCCATGTCAGGGAGACGCTGCTTTTGTCACTGTAACCAAAATTGCCCTTGTTTGGACTGTCAAAGGAAGAAGTAACAAGGAATAAGGAAGAAGTGGTTGGAATTTATTTTTGATACAATTCTTCCACAATACAACCCAGACATTTTATTGTGTTCCCTCTATTTTCCTGAGGACTGCTTCACAAACTGCCAACAGTTTACAACTGGATTTTCAAAGCGATTACACTTGATTGATGGGGAAGTTCCCACTTGGTTGAGCAAACCTGGAGATTAGGGATCACAATCTGTAAGTATGTTTTATGAGTTGTGAATTTGTTGTGTAAAAACAAATCAGGAAGCTGCTACCAAGTGTTGAAGTGTGAAGTAGATGGCTGTAGAAGCTAATGCTGGCTGTACACCCAGTGCTTAGCTGTAGACCTCGGCTAACTGGCTAACCAAAGCTATTGTTTTAAAATGCTTTTGTTACTAAGTTAAACTGCCAGCTGGGTGGTGTCAGTAAGATGAATTTAATGACTGAATTGTGGAGACTCTAACAGAGCTAAGATGTGCAGCATGTCCATATTGACAAAAGTTGTAACATTTTTATGTGTGATGCCCAAACTAAGCTGCTACTGCCGCTAGCTCGAGCGATTAGCTGACAGGCAACAGTCAGACCTGGGGTGATCTATATGTCAAAATGTGTGGCTGCCCTCTGACCTGCAGCCAGGAGTCGAACCTGTGCCACTGCAGCAAAAGCCTTATAAGGCACCTGCTCTATCCACTAAACCACCAGCACTCTGTTAACAACAATTCTGTTGGCTAAAGTTGACATGTGGTCTTGTAAAAGCTGACATTCCCTGAGATAAGCTCTCATTGTTTTCCTTTTGTGCAACAAGTAATTTCATTCAGTAGGCTACAAAATCAAATGATGAGATGACTTACTGTACACATGTGTTGTATGTTGTTTTTGGATTGGCTGGTGGGTAGCTGTGTCTTATTTTTATTGGCTGGAGCGTGGCAAGCTCTTGTTGAGCTCTAGGGTACCCACAACGTCTTCCAACACATTCCACTTCATATACAGCGATGTGACATGGTGGGCGTTATCATAATAGTAAGGTGCAGCATGTCCATATTGACAAAAGGGTCGACATTTCAATGTGTGATGCCCGATCTGAGCAGCTAACTGCCACTAGCTCAAGCGATTAGCCGATGGCTTGGCTGGAAGTAAAACCCGCATTTATTTGTCAAAATGTGTGGCTGCACGAGTTTGATTGTGAAGCGGCTTTTATCATGTGTTTCATGGAAAATGTACGTGTTTTACTTGGAGCTCCGTTACATGGAGACTGTTCACAATATTGTTACTAACCTTTGTAGTTAGTCTGAGTTACATAGCTGGGGAGGTATTTATGTGATGAAAGGACGTTGTGTCCATCTCTACATGTGTTTGAATACATATGTTTGGTCTGCTGATTTTACAGGGAGGGGACAACGCTGTTTAGCACAGGGTTGCCAACTCACACGCATCTGGCGCGTGACACATGCATTCACCTTCCATCTCACGGTCTCACTCTGCCCAACCAATTCTCACGCCAGCAACGAACACTGGAAAAAAGGCTGGCAGCTGAGTATTTTAAATTAATTTCAAATAGCCGGTGCGCCGGGTGGGCGGAGTTGAAGTTTGCAGCCAGACATCAGAGAGAGGAGAGGAGAGGGGCAGACTCCGCCTGACCAGCGTACCGGTTGCGTGAAATGGAGTGCAGCCAAATGTTTCTGTGGAAAACTACTTTCTGATTGGTGTGCAATCCATATTTGCATTTTGATTGGGCAGCTCTAGTCTCACAGTCAGCCGACTACACTGTCGTGTTGTGATCTGAATCAATTGCACAGAAGAGACGTGTGCTGCTGCGCAGTGCTGCTGTGTGTTAACTATGTTCAGCAAAGCAACCAGCAAGAAGCAAAACACGTTGCACAGTTTCTTCCAAACAACCCATGTAATTTGAGTAACGCTATTGCATGTAGATAATGTTAGCTAAATGATGACTAATTAATAGATGCCAATATATCAAGTTAAGCTAGTTAACAAGAACACTAATGTTAATGTTATTGTTACCTATGTTAAATCGCTTACTAGCTAGTTTCATGCTAGGAATAAACCCACTCCTCCTTAATAAGAACTTGTGCTCACTATTGCTTTGCACAGATTTGTTTAATCTTTATTGCCACAATATAAAGAGCAGAGTCAGGGGGGAGACAGTGGACCAGAGGCCAGCAAGGATGATATGTAGGGTTCTCATAGGTGAGGAGAGATTATAACTGGCTGAGAGAAAAAATCTATAGCATAAAAGTGACTTTGAGGTTAATTTCCACAGCTATGTCACCACTACTATTCTTAATTCTATTTCTAAATTTTGCTTTGCACATATTTTTTTAATCTTTGTTGCTACAATATAAAGAGCAGGGTCAGGGAGAAGAAAGTGGACCAGAGACCAGCAAGGATGACTTTGCGATTAATTTCCACAGCTGTGTCAAAAGGCATTTGGAGAGCTTTGTAAATGTCAAAAATGAAATGAAATGACCTAGGTCTAGGCACCCTTAAACTTGCATACTCTAAAAATATATCATGAAATACCCTTTAGACTACAATAATACACAAAATATATTATTATTCCCAAAATAATATTTTAGTTAAATCTTAATCAAAATATTTTCAACTGTGAATTTTTCTTTAAATCCAAAATGGGTCTTGTGTCTATAAAGTAATAGGCTATATGCCACATAGGCAAGTCCTAGTTTCTGGTTTTAACTAGTTCAGTCACTCTGAGCTGAATGCAGGTTCACTTGTGAAGGCCCTGCAAGTCACGCTTTGAATGTATGTAGGTATTGCCCATCTCCAGAATGCTACTCTTTTCTGGGGGAGGACCAGACCCCCACTATACTACCATTCTCTCTCTATATAGTATTTGTATGTAAGGTTTTAGGCCCTATTCATCTCCAGCAGGCACCCCAAAAATCCATTAGGATGCAGGGTATCAGGATTACGTCTACCAAATCAGTTGACAAAGTGTCAGCTTAAACAAATACTTAGTATATAGTATAGATAAGTAGACAGAAGACAGTACAAGACAGTATGTTCTTTTATCTGTACTTTAACACATTTTGGTTTAATTCATTATCATTCTGCAGCCTCTCATCTGATCTGCGCTTTGTGCCGGGGATGAACTCCTCCACATACACCTACTCAACACAGTAACTGGTGAACAGCCGAGCGAAACAAAGTGAAGATAACTCGAAAATGACTCGAGTTGACGGCAGCTACACTCTTTAATGTAAGTCAAATCAAACCTTAGCGAGTAAGAAGCAAATACTTCATCAATACATGTGTTCAGCAAGTATAAACATGTAAACATGTAGACAACGCTATTCAATATGCTCTGTTCACAGTCTCTCATCCACCGACACTAACGTTATGTCTTACACAAGGACAGCATGTATGTACACTAACTTAGTTTGACACTTATCTTAAAACTGGGCAGATACTTTTAAACTTAGGTGCTGGCTGACAGAAACAGCCTTCTCTATCTACCAGCACTAATGTCAGCTGCACATAGTGAATCACATCAGCAGAGAGGGAGCAGGACAGAGGACAGGAGGACAGGAGTAATGACTTATGGTGACTACTAAAAACTAAACTTAACTCAGTATTGTGATGTCAGGAATGTTATTTATACAGTGGCGTTGCTGTTGTAAAAATTACTGTTGCTGCTCTGGAGACATTTAGTTATATTCAGAATATTCAGTTATCCTCTTCTGAATTTATTCTTTTTAAACTTTTTTTTTTTTTTTTTTTTTTAAAAAAAAGCTATCATTTAGACATGAAAAAGAGCCAATAAGAGCAACCAACAGTACTGAAGGATACCCATCCCTAATGTTGGCTGTTTTCATTTGGTGCAATATCAGTTTCAGATACTTAATTTTCCTTCGTCTTTTGGAGTACAGCAGGGCCCTGGTGCCCAACACCTGCTGGGTTCTTTTATTTATTTATTTATTTTTTACTTTGGAGACTGAGTATGGTTGTAACACTGTTTATCCCAGCACCTATACCTTGCTGAATTTTTGTTTTAGAGCTCTTAAATTTTGATAGAAGGTACCCTAATTAGTCTGCTACAAATAGTAATGTTTCCAAATTCTCCAACTTCCAATTTTTCCAACTGGTGAACCTCCTTTCACCAGTGTTTCGTCTAGTTGGTCCCATCACACCTCCAGGAGGCTAGACAGTGATCTCTGGCGTCCAAGAGACACTCCCCTAATGCCAGGTCTCACTGCTCCCCGCACCAACCCAAAAACCTCCTTTACCTTACTTACATGTGGCATTCTCAGCCCAAACAGCACTGCCACCTTCAACAACCCAGGCCCCGTTTATGCGAGCTCCAGATAGTGACCGTGCTGATACTACCTTTCCTAGCACATTCACAATACTCTATTTCACACGCTACATAGCATAACTCACTCACTCACATAAACTCACAGGATCAGCAAACACACTCACCTTGCTGCATGGCCTCAAACAAAATGGATTCAAATAGGCCACTCCCACACTTAAATAATAGGAAATGGTCATGCAGTAATTGTATTACATAACTCAAAAGTCACCTCTCTTGGTCAAAATGGTGCTGTTATAACCATCTCTTTGTTACAACTATACCTGGTCACCCCTACTTAAGTTAGTAGTTTCTGAGATGGAGCTTAAGGGCCCTATTTAGATGGTCTAAAACGCAAAGCGCCAGGCGTGCGGCGCATGGGCGTGTCCCAGTCATTTGCTAGTTAGACAGCACGTTTTCAGACTGTGCGCCATGGCAGAGAGTCTAAAAGGGTTGGACTTACTCTGTGAATTAGTCATGGGTGTGTTTTGGGCGTATCATTCAATAAGCCAATCAGAGTATCTCCTCTCATTCCCTTTAAAAGAGGCGCGATTGGAGCGCACGGCGGAGAGCTAGTTAGATGGCGGACCTCCCAACTGGAAAGAGTGAGCGTTTTACAGCTGAGGAGACGATAAATGTATCTGTGTATCGACTGTCCTGTCACATCTGATGTCAGATCAAAGGGGATTGGCACCGTTTGGCACGCGTAATGGAAACCCAACCTGATTTGACTGCAAACTAATGAGTTCACATCCCTCTCAGCCAGCCACAAACAGCCACAGCATCAGATAGGGAGTATATATTCAGCATCTGTCATCTTAGAAAAGTCAAAGGAAAAGAAACAGAGCGAGACCGCGAGAGAGTGCATGTGCACGAGAGAAACGCTGTCAACAAATTGTAATTTATTCAATTTATTTTATTTTAACCCGGGAGGTTAGAGAGCCCAGCTCCCTCTCCAGCATCCTGAACCCACCCGCCTGAAGGTCTAGGAAGGGCTGGTCCCGTGGCTGCACCCGGCCCGTCTGGTCTGGCTGCGCGCGGGCTGTGGAGCTGGGGTCATCCTCCTCTTCCTCCTCCTCCTCCTGACAAGATGATCTTCGGTTTTACGTTCTAAAAGCTTTTTTTTTTTTTACATATACATTTGTAGCCTACTTGTAGGGCTATAAGTTTACGTTTATAGTTCACAGAAGCTGGTTATTGTTGTGTTTATGTCAAAATAAAGTTTATCAAACGTTTTCACATCTTTGATTTTGTGATTTACATGCCAACATGATCACAATTCATTTTATAGGCTATGCATCATCAGCCCATGGAGGTCTGCTCGCAGTTCCGTATATTCGGACACTGCAGCTTGGACCTCCCGGATTATGATGATCATTATTACTGCGATTAGATCATTCTGATTAATAACTGACCATTAAGACGTGTTTCTGATAAATATTTTAATGTGCACAATAATAACCTTTCACATTGTAATCATATTTTTATTTGTTATCTTTGCATATGTGTGGCTGCTCCGTGTGTGTCTGAGCAGCGTGCACGCGCGTTGTGCACCCGCCTAGAGACGCATATTACTAACTTATTTAACAGCGAAATACAGCGCCGTTGACTTTAGACCAGGTTTTTGTTGGTCACTGGCGCATTTGCTTTTTACGTCATCTAACTAGCAACGCACCATGACTGCGCCTGACCACTCCTCATTTTTAGACCAACACACCCAGAGAAGCGCAAGTTCATTTGCTAGTTAGACGACGAGGGCGCAGGGCGTGAAACTGACAACTGCGTCTTCATCTAAATAGCAATGACACTTGCGACATGGATTATGCGCCCTCCGCCGTACGCTTTAGACTATCTAAATAGGGCCCTAAGTGTTAATTCTTAACCGCATCTTGTAGTTTTCCTCAGCAGATAGAGTTTGCTGTATTTTCCTGGTGACCATGACAAGACCAACATGACAACCAAGCAAACGCCCTTCACTGAGAAGAACATGAAATAAAGTTGAAATGTCCAGTTTCTTTTTTTAAAAAAACCTTTCTTCCCCTATTTTTTTTTTTTTTAACATATTTTACATTAAAATACCAGACTGTTTCCTCTACTATGCACACATCATGCACACAATATAACTGAAGGTAAAAGACTACCAGAGCACCTGGAATAGTTCTGTTCTCTGTCTCCATGATATCCCTTGGAGATGAAAAGTCACACCAGATCCACGACAGTAAATACATTTTCAAGCAGCTACAAAACCTCTGACAAGGCAAATGGCTTTGCATTGGCAGGCAATTTGAACAAACTCATATGTCAAAACAAGCAATATAAAAGTTTCTTATCCCAACATGAGGCTGGGGAAATCTCAAGTCTCTGAGCGAGAAATGAAAGTTGGAGGTGCATATCAGGCACAGCCTATTTGTTATACAGAGTAATGGCTCGGCCCGTCCGCTGTAATTCCACAAATGCATTTTAGCTTTCGCATCATGTCAGCTTCACGTAGCAAACATAAGAATTTGATAACAGCATGTCAGTGATGAATAAAAAAATCTATTCATTTGTCCACTGTGCCTTATGAATACACCATCAGCACAAACATGCGCCTCTCCTTTTAGAGAATATTGCTCTTGGCCTCAGCCTCGGCTGGATTAGATTGTACTGATAGAGGAGATTCGTTGGAGATAGAGAATTAGAGGGGCATACCTCCTGCCATAATGCTTAATTTGTTTCATATTCATTACATGTGGTCAGAGTTACTGCATTTGCTGTTATTTTTCCCTGTGGCAGACTTTGTAAGGAACATTTTTTTAAATGAGATCTTCCATTTTAAGAGAGAGGAAATGTGATCATGGCACGTAGATACTGCAGAATTCAATAACTGATTATCATCTTCTAAAATGCAGAGACTCCAATACATTGGGTAGTACTATTGCTTTGTAGTCCTTCTTTGACCAACAAAGAAATTACTGTTTTTACCCTTTAAAACTTGCGTTTTGTTGGAGTCGGTCTTCTAAATTAATAATCGTTTAACCTTTTTGATGATTCTTCCATCTGAGATTCTTGCAATACACGTACAGTATTACCATTTTGGCTTCCCAGCCCATTCTTGTTCCAAAGTTGACAAATGCTGACGCTTTGTCAGTGATTTCAGTGTCACCTGATGCCAAAAGCCGTAACTGTGACTGTACAGTATGATACACGGCCAGGTGGCGTCAGTTTGTAATGCGGACAGACATAACCTATTGTGGAGTTATGAAATGCCAACAGTCGGCCGGATGGCACCTGTTGGTCAGTAATGCAGCCAGACGGAAACTGTCATGGTATTATGATACACCACTGGACAGCGTCAGTTTGAAACACTGCCCTTAACGACGTAATATAAGAAGCTGGAAATTCCCTATAGGGTGGGTGAGAGAGGTGGTGGATGGGTGCAACAAGCCCCAGACTGTCTTCCAGGAGCCCGGTGTTTGGTGCGATATGTGACAACTTGGTGTGAGAACGTGTTGGGTTCCCACACCTAATTTTGAAGCATTTCGACCAAAAATAATTTGGCTCAGAACCCAAAAAGGTGGTTCCCAACTGGTACCAAAAAATAGCATGTTTTCCTTGATCAGAAGTGCGAACTGTGATGACTTCAGCGGGTGTGTCATAATTTACAGGTTAGAAAGAGACATTGGAGAAGTTAAGTGAGGAATTGTCAGAAAAAAAAGAGTGTGCAGTAGTCTCATTAATAGTTGGTTCGTGCTTGTTCTTTTGGGTAAAAACAAATATCTCTAATAACAGAACAAAGGTTTGCAGGTAATCAATGTTATCTGTGATTTTGCTACGACTGTTTACTTTTGTTTTGCATTCTGCAACACCTTCCATTGATAACACATCCTTGATTACAATGGTTCCACACAAAACTGATCAAACACTGGTTGGTTCGCTGGATAGCACCAAGATTCCAAGAATCCGCAATGTAATCGGTTCAAGAACCAGAGCTAATTTGGAGAAAAAGAGGTTTTAGTTTAGCATAGCACAAAGTTTACTAGGATATAATACAGTGCCAGACTGTCAGAATGTTTTTAAGATAGTGGGAAACCATATTTGTAAAGCTTTAGTTGTATCCTGCAGTCTTATTCTTCCTGGATTATATGTATTGGGTGTTTCTTTCATAAAGACCATTAAGAGGAACAGTGCAGGTAGGCTAGAGGATACACAAGGAGCTTTACCCCCCAAAATGGAAGTAATAGTTCATAAATTGGACCCATAAAAGGGTTTAACAGGGCTGAGCGCAAAATAGACCACAACTGAACACAAATAAATAAATGAAATAACAAATAGCACACAAGCGGAACATACAATAGTAGTAGTAGTAGTTGTCCCCAGAACCAGCTGTCTTCCACTAAAATCAGTGCAGTATTAGTATGCAGCTTAGTAAAAGTATATCTCTAAGGGCCTGTGTCCAGAGGGCTGACACAGTCAGCTTCAAGCTTACAAAGTGAACAGTGATAAAAGCACAACACTCACCAGCAACATCCATCCAGTTGATCTGCTCCCAAAAAATGAGCTGTTCTGTCTTTCTTGTGACAGTAGACAGTAACTTAGCTAAAGAAGCGGCTGTGACGTCAATGGCACCTTTCTGAAAAGTTAAGAGATTTTCAACTTAAAGTGCTTGGAGAAGCCACACAAAAAAGAAAAAAGATGTTGGGCACGGCGCTTCTTCTCCAGGTGGCTGCATTCAGCCGCATATGCCCGCTCCTCATAAAGAACAATTTTAAAAAGATGGCAGTACTGTGAAAAAAAACAACTATGTGGACACAGACCCTAAATTATTCAGTGTCTCTTTCAGACTCATTGCCAAACGATGTTTGTACACTGCTTGGACGGAGATGGACAATATTTTGTGGCAGCCCCTGATTGCATCTCCCCAGCAAAGGGGCTAAAAATAGCATATCTACTCAGGTGTTATATTTCCATTATTGCTGATAGAGGCTGATCGGAACTGGATCTGATAAACACTTGTGACTGCTACTGAGTAATTTGTCCCTGAAATGAATGCTGATTGTAACCTTTCCCATTAAATACAAAAGCCAGATATTAGTAGGTTTTTGTCCAGTGGCAAAGGAGCTTTAGAAACTGAGAAACATTACCACTGTGTGCTAGTGTGGTCATAGGTGTTTCTATGAAATGTCTACACAGTGTTAGCATCCTGCAGGCAGAAAGTTGGGTAGTAAAAAGCTCACCTTTATATTTAGGAAAACATTTTGACCTCAGTTAGTTGGATTAATTCACAGGTAAGCTTATTGATTTTGTTGTGGCTTGTAATAGCACCACAGATCAAAAACACTGTCATGATCTGGGGACTTGATTGATGCCATCTGAAAATCAGGGAGTGTATCTTTCATCTATCCTTGTGCAAAATTATGTAACTAACTTTACACATATGTATTTACCACTAGCACATGAAAAACATGTCAATGGCTGCAAATTCATTGTTAACTGATGAACACAGACATTATTTGGAAGGAAACATTTTTGGTAGGACATGATAAAGTTAATGGCCATCCTTTTATTTTTATAAATAAAGAGTGAAGTTAAAGTGGATTTGGAGTTAGATCTGGGCAATGACATAGCTTAAAAGGACTTCATACCTCTTTAAACTTGGCTAGGCATTGGGTAATGCAGTGCAAAACCCTGCATTGCACCCACTGGACAAAACAGAAAATGTCTATTAAATAAATCCTGGATGTTATGTTAGGTTTCTTTATTGTCCCCTCATGGAAATTTGTTGTGGAGCAAGAGTTTACATAAAAAACACAACACAAAGGGGGCCACATCATCAACAACAGCAACAAATCATGAGGTAAAAAACACCATACTAGTTCAAGGGAATGGAAATTTCATGTCAAGTACAAATAAAAAAATAAATTATATCTGCTGCGCAGCGATGGGTCGGGTCCGGGCATTTTAAGGCAATTCTGAGCAACCTCTGGAACCTAAGACGGTCATCTACCTCTCTGAGCTAACTGGCAAGTAGCAACTCAACAGTGGCTTCACATATTGATTAAGCCATTCACTGTTGTGTAGGAAAGCAGCCATCTGTGCATGGAAAGGCAGATTTGAAACCACTGTAAAAAATTCAGTTATTAAGAAAAAAAATCTGAAAATACACATATTGCATCTAGACAGCATGGAGATGTTGGTAATCTGTTTGTAACAATGATTGATTTGCTCCATAAATGAAAAAGTGATGATTAAAATTGCCATTTTTACATTGACTCCAATTGTTCACATTAGAGCAAAATTCACAATGCTGTCAAAAATTCAGTTTTTGAGATAAAATTCAGAAGTTTGCCACACATCATCTACCATGACTCTATAATTCTGTCATTTTTTTCATGAACATTGAAGATTTATTTAGCAAGAATTTGCATGTATATGTTTACAGTACTGTTTACAGTCAAACATTTTGATGCACTGTAGGCTCAATTTTTGATAAATCAAAAATCTGAGAAACGTAGCTTTTGTAGGACAGTCTGAAGATGCTCTGTAGCAAGTTTGGTGTCAATTGAGCAAAAATTGTGGGAGGAGATAGGTTTAAGAAGTTTTACAGTTTTTGAAAAAAAAACAGTGATAAACTTCATAATTTTTAATAGGTTTAAATGTACAAAAGTTTCTTCAGTATTGGGGCTACAGTTTGATGAAAGTTGTGAAGTTGTAGCACGTATGGTTGATTTGTTATGAATTTGAAGTTTTGAACTTTAGACGCTTGCTGTAGCGCCACCATCAGGACTATTGGCTTGAGTTTACAGCTGAGGATATCTGGCATGAGACTGGACCTTTGTGCAAAGTTTGGTGAGTTTTTACCCATGGGAAGTATGATTTCCTCGGAAGAAGAAAGAAGAAGAAGAATACCTAGGATTACAATAGTGTCCTACCGTAAAAATGGGATGTTAGTCCCTCATGTAATTGTTAACGTTTAACCCCCACTACTCATGACCATATGTTCTGGTCCCGTACTGAACTTCAAGAGTTGATGATGAAAAGTTGATGGTAATCATACTGTGTACAGTTGCCTATCAACGATGTTGAAAAACAAAAGAAATTGCAACTGGACAGAGAATCTCCCCTTAATTTTAGTTAATTTCAAAGGGGAGACTTTTTACACATATCCATTAACAAATTTGTTTCAAGTACAGTAATAGAACATTTGTTCAACCAAAAATAACCCTTCCATTTTCATTCCTTTAAGGGTCATTCTGACTGCCAGTGATATAAATTCTGTAATACTATGATATTCTGTAGTACTATGATATTTTCTGAGACGGTTATCATATTGTGAAAATCTCATACTGTTTCAAACCTGTAGTCATCTTTGGTGCTCTTCCAGACTGCAACATACCATGTAAGATGGTAGCCGACTGTATCGGTTTTGCCACTTTACTCGCCAAATGCCTAATTTTACTAAAATAGAAAGATGCACACCCACCTGCCTTTGCCAACTGGATCAAAAGGTACTGTTCTCAAACTAGAGAAAATAAAGTACTCATTATGGGGCTCCATAATAACCTTTTATAAAGTATGGAATCCCTTTCTTAATCATATTATAAAAAGAAAAACCAATTGCCCACTGTTCCATAAACAGGAAAAAGCCAGAACTTGACATGCTCACTTAATACAGCTTGCTCTGCAATGCAAATTTTCTATTTTCTTTTTACTTTTTTATAAATGCATATCTGATAGTCTGCTATTTTTATGTCTTTTTTTAAACCACTGGGGTTTTGTTTCCATCATTATATCTTGTTTTTCTTTATGCCTATGTCCTGTTCTTCTCGTATTTATTATTCACATAATATGTCACTGAATATGTCGTACTATACCATAATATTGAAGAGTGAAGATACAAGTGAGAGGGGTTTATTTTAACCTGAACAGACTGCAAAGAACTTGAATTTTAAAGCATGTTCACCAGCAGTTGGAGGAAACACTGGGGTATGAAGGCCTATTGAGTTTCAGTGTCAGCTTCGACCATTTACAATCAAACATGAAGCAGCAGGAGCAGATCACCTCTCCAGCTGTACAGTGATCTCACACACATACACGGACACCCTGGTCGATCTCAGTTACATCTCACGACCTGATAACCACGAGTGTACTGTCATAACACCCTGGCATTGCGTGCTCAGAGAAACCACGCTGGACGCTAAACTAAACCGAGCTTGAAATTTGGACCTGATTGCATGGCTGTGTGCCGACAGCAATTGGCCACACTGGGAGTTGATGGTAGACTGAACCATACCGTCCTGTATGCTAAATGCAGCAGACATCATTTTTAACTCGCCATTCACCCCCATCATAGAGGGCTTTGGTGAAAAAAGTGGAGTCTAAATGAAGACGGGCCAGGCTCATCCTAACCATCCTCCCTTCAGCAGCCTGTTAGAGGCTTTCTTAAGTTTCCAATGACGCTACAAGCTGAGCAGAGGCACTGGGAAAGGGAGACGGGCTGAAGGGTAGAGTTTCCATCCCACCTACCATGTGGTGCCCTCACCGGACCCGAGCCTACTCCATAGCCGCATTTATCCTATTACACCAATCTGCTGGGATCTACTTCATACACTCACAAACAGTCGGAAAATGTGCAATACGATGGAATTGACAAGAAGCCGCAGTTGTGGTGCATATCATGTCCATGAATATAATTCCCATCGATTTGGGCTGCCAAACATCTCAGACCGGCTTAATACCTTTATATCAAATCCCTCTAAAAGCATATAATTTCCAGTGATTGCTCACACTTGCGGCCTACTTACATTCACATTGACAACCGAGCAGTGGCACGACTCCAGAGAACACACTCTGTCTTTCTAGTGTTTCCTTGTGTTGCCAGCTTATTTATTCTGTGCAGCTTTAAGTGGTGGCTGTGGAAAAGGGAGGAAACAAAGAGTCATTCTCAGACCATGTGTTAAGTTAATATAGAACTTTTTTCACGCTGTTCCGCTGCTGAGTGGGAAAATGTAGCATGCTTTAAGCCTTTTTCAGCTTGCACATATTTCACAGAGTCAGAGTTGAGAAACTGCAGAGCATTTGACATCATCCATTTAAATGACTAAGTGACATCTTAGCTGTCAGCAATGTTCTGCATGAATCTCTTTCAGCTGAGAAGACTGAGTGAGATTGATCTACATTTCCTCTAAGACCCAATCAGTGACCAAGCACTGCCACTCTTCTGAAGGAGATCTGGTATGCAGTTAAAATTACTACATTGAACTGAAGAGTATGGAGGCCAAAGGTGTTTAGAATAAAATAAATCAATAACTTGTTGAAAAGTAACAACAAATGAATAAAGAGACTAAGCTATAATATAACCATGCAGTTGTGAAATAATTCAATAATGTATAAAACTACAATTTTCCCTCTAATTTTTCATAATAAGATAAGATAGTACTTTATTGATCCCAAACTAGGAAATTCTTATGTTACAGCAGCAAGCAATCAAACAGTATGTGGACATTAGAATATGGAAATATAAAATATATAGAGAATGAGTAGTACTCAAATTTAAAATATACAAGAAACATACAGGAATAAAATAAAAATAAATAATATCAAATTGCAGGAGTAAAAAGATCAAACTATATACACAACACAGTCAGAAGTGAGGCAGAGGTTGTAAAAATGTGCAGTTGGTTATTATCAGCAGTGCAAACAAGTGGTTGTAACCTAACTATTAAGCTATAGCTATAGAGGCGAGGCTGTAGAGAGCTGTGAGTGCTCTCTGTCAGACAGAAGTGAGGCTTGGGGGAGGAATGATTTCCTGTATACGATACTATACGATACAATATAATTTGACTTAAGTGCTCTGCGCATTGCCTGCTTCCACAAAAAATCAACAAACATAAATACACAACAGTACATCATAGGCAAGGCAAGTTTATTTGTAGAGCACAATTCGTACACAAAGCAATTCAAAGTGCTTTACAGAACAAGAAAATGCATTAAAATCACAATACAAAATAAAAACATAAATAATCATTATAAAATGAACTTTAAAAGAGAAGAGTGCAGATAAGATCCTTTCAGTCATATGCACAGTGAAATAGAGCTGTTTTGAGCCTAGATTTGAACATTGTCAGAGTAGAGGCCTGTCTCACATCTTCAGAAAGACTGTTCCAGATTTTAGCTGCATAAAACTGGAATCCTGATTCCCCATGTTTAGTCCTGACTCTGGGCACCAGCAGGAGGCCGGTCCCTGAGGTCCTCAGAGTCCGAGATGGTTCATATGGCACTAACATGTCAGAGATGTACTTTGGTGTTAGGCCGTGGAGAGACTTGTACACAAGCAGAGCATACATACAGCATTCCCTTAAGAGGGCACCATGGCACTGTTGCTCAACCCTAATAGGCTATTTGCTGTTTAGAATAGTAATTGAGATAGGCATAAAGGAGTTCTTAAACCTATTCATTTTGCATTTGGGGACTCTGTATCGTCTTCCAGATGGTAAAAGTTCATACTCATTATAAAGGATGTGTGATGGGTCAGACAAAACTCTCTGAGCCTGCCCAAGAACAGACTGCTCAAAGATGGCCTGTAGGGAAGAGTTGCCAGTCCTACCCATGACCTTCAGTCTGTACCAGACGAGAGAGTTTGGCCTTAAGCTGGACAGAGAGGTTACCATACCATGCTGTCATCCCATACCTGATAACACTCTCTAATACAGCCTGGTAAAATAAAAACATAGCCTGTTGATTGACACCAAACACCCTGAGCTGACGTAAAAGAGTACAGTCTTTGCTGTAATCGACAACACAGGTTGTCAGTGTGGGTCTCCTGGCTGAATCTGATATCAAGGAGGACACCTAGGTATGTGTAGGAACTGACCTGAAATCTGTCCTCGTGACAGCGAAGCTGTAACAGTTGGAGAAAGAGCTCTGCTGTCTGTCCAGTATGAGGTAAAGAGGGTGGTCAGGATTATCCATGATGGATAAAAGTTTGTTCTATGTCCTCCTTTCCACCACTGCTTCAAAGGAGTCCAGTTTGCAGCCAATCACAGAGCCAGCCTTCTTAATGAGTTTCTGAAGTCTGTTGGTCTCACCGGCTCCGATGCTGTTTCCCCAACAGAGTACAGAAAAGTGATACAACAGACTGGTAGAAGATCTCCAACATCTTGCTGCACACATTGAAAGATCTCAGCTTCCTCAGGAAATAGAGTCTGCTCATCCCCTTCTTGTACACAGCGTCGGTGTTGGCCTTCCAATTCAGTCTTGTCTATGTGGATGTCGAGGTACCTGGTGATGTCCTCTCCCTGTATGCACAGGGGTTGAGAAGCCGCCCTCTTCCTTCTGAAGTCAGTCACCATCTCCCTAGTCTTGGCCACGTTCAGCAACAGGTGATTTAAGAGAGAAGATTTAATAAGAGTTAAAAAAAAGTCGTCTTTATTTAATTTCAGTACTTTATATTTCATTATGTCCCTTTTCCAAAGTTAGTTGTCTTTTTTTAAAGGCATTCCCCTAATGACTGTTTTATATCATGATGCTATTTTTTATAGTGAAGTCTTTGTCAATTATGACCAATAGCACAGTGACAGATCCCAGCAAACACTGGTTAAACGGTGACGTTGTGTCTCTGGCAAGTGGTGGTCCCAGTTAAGGCATCGTGGTGACAAGGTGACCTGTCTTTCATCGCACATAGGAGATACAGGGCTTTTTGCTACAAAGTCAGGTGACGTAGTATAAAGAACAGTGACGGATCTTCCTATAGACAACATAGACAGCCCCTTTTTTTTGGGGGGGGGGGGGGGCAAAAATAAATGAATAAATAAATGGATAAAGAACACAGGGAAAAATAATCCTGAAACCTAATACAAGAGCATTAATGGGTATGGTGGAGTGGAGAGTATGTGGAGAGCATTAGAGTAAGTACATACTGCACTTTATATTGTTTGATCTTTATTCTTATTTGTGTTGATTTCTCATTAGTCTGAGTGGGCGGAAGTTTGCTGCTGAGATCAGCCTCTCATTGGGCGGAACGAGCCACCCGCTGAAGTCTCGCCCTACCACCTCCGGTTGTGTAACAGTTTTCAACACGTCCTTTACTAACTTTTGCGGTATTTGATCTTGCGGGGATGTAGTCATTTTTCGGCCATGGTTCGCGTCCTGTAGGTGATATTTTTGTGGGCATGTTACACCAAAACCTGTTTCCCCCCGGCAATATTTTTGCAAGCACACTGTTGCTGTAGCACCGCCCAGAACGATTGTGAAAGAAATTGGTTGAAAGAAATACAAGCAGCGGGTGCATTTTTTTCTCCAATCTTAAAGTGAGAGTCGGCCCAGCCAGACCTTTCTTTTCTTGAGAAAGGTCTGGTGAGCAAGACTAATTTCTCATCACCTCTAGTACTCGTTAGTAGTCGTTTCAAATAAATACAATGATTTTTTTGGGTTTTTTTTTTTTTTTTTTTTGTTATGGTGGAGTAGGTGCTAAGGGAAGCTTGGCGCCAGGTCCGGCACTGCTAAAGAGGGTCAAAGTCCAGACCTGTCCAAGGAAGACTGTAGCAGCCAGAGATGTGGGCTCAAGTCACATGGCTCGGACTCAAGTCAGACTTGAGTCACGAATTTGATTATTTTTACCTCGACCTGACTAAATAAAAAAAGACTTGCAATTTGACTTGGACTTTGACACCAATGACTCGCGATGTCACTTGGACTTGAGCCTTTTGACCTGAAAATACTTATATAAATACCTTCCTTCAAACCCAAAGATTCAGAGGTATAATTTTTCAGGTGTGCCATGAATCAATTCTCTTCCCTTCATTTTCTAAATCAACTAACGTTAATGCCATTTATTCCCAGCAAGCTGACGCTGAATTCCCATTTTGCTTGAGCCAATCCAACAGCATCCAGTCATGCTCAGGAGAGAACCGTGAAGAACTAATGTTATGTTACTGAGCAACAGATTGGAAAAATAATACAAAAGATAATTTTGTTCATGTGCAAAAACTTCTGGTGGTCAACAAAAAATAGTAATAGCAACTTCCAAATAACTTGTTTTAACAAATGAATACAACTATTCAAAAGCATATATGATTTTTGTAAATTTAATATACTCTCCTGTGAAAATGGCATTACATTTGGTGAAGAGTGCATTATGAGTAATTTAGGGCTTAAAACTCAAAGTGTAGGACTTGGGACTTGACTTAGGACTTGGCTGTCTTTATTTGGGGCTTGAATTGGGACTTGAGTGCAAAGACCTGAGACTTACTTGGAACTTGCAAAACAATGACCTGGCCCCACCTCTGGTGAGTGTCCTGAGCTGAGCAAGCGTGTGTTTTATTGCTTGCGGCCAACCTCAGTTACATACTAAATGCCATGTATATTGTACAGTACATTTATGATGCAACATTGTGGTATCTCTCAGTATGACTTATGATAATCTCAAAGAAAACTGAACTGCAGGGATGGTCTGGCAGGGACGGAGGGTTGGGGCTGACTGCTTAGGGCCCCAAAAAAGCCAGCTTGTTTCTACGGTCTCGGTCAAGTAAACCACAAGTAGTGAGTAGTTGCTTTTCTTTCCCACTGTGACTCTTCCTGACCGGTCAGTGACCAAATAAAGGTAACCAGATCTGTTTCTATTTGGACGTCTCACAGTGCAGCGCGCCATTTAGAATACATTTGAGAGGAAGTCTGTTCCAGGAGGCCAGGTTCCAGTACCACAGAGCGACTGTGTGTTTGAGCACATGCACCAGCAGCACTTCAGTGGGCATTATGTCATGAGTCCAAGCTGAGGTGGAGAAAAGGGTCACCAACAGTCTCTGACCAAACTGACTGGGAACTTCCCAAAACAAAGACCCAGGAACAGACAGCATAAGAAAAAGTCCAGTCCACAGCCTTAACAAGCACCGAGTACAGGGTACATCGGTGTCTCTGTGTGACGTCTGCAAGCTGCTCAGAATTCCACTAAACTCTGCTGACTGACTGTCTTGCCATTGTATTATGTGTTGAATCATTTAACGGGAATTTTGGCAGCTTCACCACCTCCTCCAGATTTGGAAAAGTAATTCATTCTCATTTGCAGTTACTGGACAGAAGCAAAGGAACAGTTAGATTCATCAGAAACTTTTGTTTGACGTAAATATGTTGAAAGAAATGGAAAAACACTTCCTGCTGGGTGTAAATCATGTAATTAGTGGGTGTGATTCTGCTCTTTTGTGCTAATATGGAACAGGTTCACTATTAGAATAAAGTACAACTTGAATAAACAGACAAGGTAAAGCAAATATAAATCATGTTAAATGTGTTTGGTTTAAAAGGAAAGTGTCCTCCCACTTAGGATTAAATTAAGTAAATGTATTTTTAAAGAGAACTGATTTAATGTGTTTATTACCAAATAACTCTGGGCTTTTATCTTGATTATTTAAAGCAATAGAGGAAAGTTATGCATGGAAAAAAAATTGTAGGCAAAATTGACAACATTTCAACCACAAATGTTGTTCCTTAAAGTTGAATAAAGCCCCTTTCCCATAAGACAAAATCCCACTACCACCCACTTACATCTGGGTTTTGTATTTAATGGAAAAACTTAGAATCGGCATTCACTTCCAGGTTAAATAACTCTGCAGTAGTCATGGGGATTGATTTATCTGCTCCAGCTCTGATCAGCTCCGATCGGGAAATACAACATCCCTGGCGTACAATGCAATGACGTGCTGCCACAGATTACTTTCCGTCTCTGTCCAAGCAGCATTCAAACATCATTCAAAATTTAGTCTGCACCGAGTTTGAAAAACGGTCTGAATAAATAACAGATATAAAAGAGAAGTAACCATTGTAACATTTTCACTGTTCTCTATGCTGCTTTCCACTGTTTACTGACCTCTTTTCTCAGCCTGGTCTCATTCCTAAGTTGTCAAATACCACTGCTTGAGCGGTGAGTGACACACCAAGGGAAAAGGCTGTCCTCTCATGTCAGCGTGATACACAGCCGGTCACTGGTAGCCTCAAGGGGAAATGCGGTGGGACAACAATGTAAGTTAAGGTGTGAAAGTCTGAGTAAGGTGGGTGGGTCCAACAACCACCGACTTTCACCCGAGAGGCCGGTGTTTGCTTCCTGTATAATTGTAAAGCTAAACTCTGTTCTTTTTTCCTAAATCCAACCGGATACCTTTGTTGAAACCATGTGCGTGTGCTGTGGAAGGAAAAAAATGTCAATCTGCGGTGTTGTACCAATGTGGTACATTTATTTTGAAAGAGACTGTATGCAAACTGTACATTTCCTGTGAAAACAATAGTGTATTCTAAAAGAACACCACAAGTTGACACAGTGTCTCAGAACATCTATTGACAGCCTACCTTTCAGAACAGTTTGTCTGATGGAAAAGGAGGCTAAAACAAAGACAAAGACAGCATCAATAGTATGAAACAAGAGTCTTCCAAAGGTTACGTAATATTCCCATGAGAATCATGTAATCACACTCACAAAGACTGGGTTTGTTAGGTAGTGATTTAAAAATGACCTTACTGTATAAGATGTTATAATGTTTAATACACGACTAACACCAAATACAGGTATGTTTTCACCTGTGCACCTTTACCTGAGAAAGACCATCTATGGCTAAAATGACAGCAATCATGTCCTAATTAAATTATAGAAGCCAGCAGACAGGACGAAGACAGCAGTGCGCCACGTTGGTTGTTGTTGAATAGATACTTTGTGGTTCCTGTTTGCCAACAGTCAACATTAATTTCTTTTAACCACGACCACAACTATGACCTTTTTCTAAAGATATTTTTTGGGGCATTTTTGCCTTTAACTGATAGGAAAGCTAAGTGTGAAGGGGAGAGAGAGAGAGGGAATGACATGCAGCAAAGGGTCACAGGCTGGAGTGGAACCCGCACCGCTGCGGTAATAGCCTTGTACATGGGGCGACTGCTTTATCCACTAAGCACCAACAACGCCCCAACCTTTTTCTAAATTTCGCCAAGTTCTTTTTGTATCTAACCCTAACCAAACTTTAATAATAGCAGTGCTAAATCAGAAAAAAACTGTTAATTGGTTTGGTTTTGGAAGGAACAGACAAGTGATGCCTTAATAGAGATATTAGTTTAGAAAATGTTTTTTTCTCGAGGGCAGTTACAAACAGTGTTGGGCAGGTTACTCTCAAAGTGAAATACATTACATATCATTTAAAAGTAATAAGTTACTTTCCAATATGACTCTCTCGGTACACTAATAATTCACAGCATTTAACAGCTTTTGCATTACTTTGACCAAAATGACTGTCAGAAGAACTAATGTTCATTTTAACTGGATGAGGGTCATGTTTACTTAAAGCACAGAAGCTTTAGGAGTTTGAGCAGTTTATTAGAGTTCATTTAAAAAACAGTGCTACAGGTCTGACCCACTCATGCATTCACATACAGTGGTTACCACTTTGTATTAAAATCCCCTGCATATATTAATGATAGTGTGGACACAGGGAGGGTCAGGAAGAGGATCAAAGTCTGATCAATCATGGGATATAGATAAATAATTTGGGCCTATGATATGAAACACAATAAACAAATATTGAGGTTAACACAACTAACTGAATGGTGTGCGAGTCAGTCACTATGACGAGTGCAAATTAATACACCAGAGCTGGAGGACCCACCTGCTGGTTCCCAGTGCTGATCAGCTGCAACAGCAGCAGAGAGAGAGTTATGTATAAGAACAGGACTGTGTACCAGCATTGCTCTGCAGTTATAGGGGATGTGAATGGAAACATATCCAATACCAATGTCACCCAGATGTGCTGATCACAGGGATGAGGAAAAAACAAACTGGAGATCCGCTCCTTATTCCTGCTGCTTTCAGGCAGCCTTCAGACGCAAAAGGTAGAATGGGATATGTTGTAGACCAAGGTATATTAATGGAAACACACTGAACATGATAACATACAGTATGGCATGACCCAGATGTGCCAATTACTGGCACCCTTTTATAATGTAGCACATTTCTTCTAGTGTCACACTGGTAGAAGTGGAGGGGGTCATCCCTATGTTCCCAGGGTTCTATGTTTCCAGGGTTCTATGTTCCCCACTTAACCCTGCAAAAAAGCTTCTATGTTCCCTGCTTACACAAAAAGGGTTCTATGTTTCCCGCTTGGTTGAGCAGGCAACATAGAACCCAGGAAACATAGAACCTTTTTTGTGTAAGTGGGGAACATAGAACCCGGGAAACATAGATACGCTCCCAAAGTGGAGTCGGGTGGATCAGTGTGGAGGAATGAAAATGAAAACAACAAACATTATTTATTTTGTTGTTTATTTTGGGTGATAACGCATTATGTGACATTGAAAATGTAGAAATATTACCTATAATCCTGTTGGTAACTCGTTATATTTCTTTGTTACTGCTAAGACATAATTTATTATTGATCAGTACTTGATACCAACAATATATTGTTTTGTTAATTTTGGAGGACTTGTAGTTTTGGTTCATCACGCAGGTTGGTTTGATGAAAGCCATATGGTTAAAACACATAATAGAAATCATTGTTAGCGCACTGTTTAATCATACACTGGTATCAAGTGAACCTTTCATTACACAGGAAATAAAGCCTAACAATAACTGTTTTACCACTTACTTACAGTGCGACCAACTCTTTCTGTCATTGCTCAGTTTTAGACACAGAGCACAGAAGCTGTTGACTCAGACTTAACTCCTGTGTGTTTGCATCTAACAAGAGATTATGCAGAAGGCTTGCAGCTCTCTGCCCTCCCACTTCCTTGTGGATTAATGTCTGTTTTCTCACCATTAGCCACATTAAGAGGAGGTCCTGTCATGCCATCACAAGTGTTTTTTCCTGTTTCTAATAGTCACAGTTAAAGGCTGGCCTCTCCACACTAATGAACCTATGATTAATTAATACATGTCTCTGCACTGCTGTGGCTGGGTATATGACTGGGTTACTGGGGAAAGGGGTGGGGGGCTGGGGGTGGGGGGCTGGGGGGTTAAATGGCTTAGAGAAGGTTAGAGAAGTCAACAGCAGGCGAGCAGCTCCAGCTCCCATTACATCATTCTACCCACATGCTGAGCTGGGACGTAGTGATGTCACTCAGTTTACTCAGCTTCCAAGCCATTTGTTTTCCTATGAGTAGCCCTTTTGTTTATTTTCATAATTTTGAATATCACTCTTAGCCAGTTTTACATCGACTCTAAAACCCAATTAGCTTAATGTCTCTTGCGTTCTACCGGCACTGCTGTGAGCCCTGAAAAGTGCCCATTAAAACGCCATTTCTGACGCTTTGTTTGCTTTGCAGGGTTCAATTATCAATGCACCAGCACCTTTTACAGGACCCCTGGCTGTAAGGTTTTAAGAGCTCCAGGAGAGGTTAGATCTGTGATTTTTCTGTGGCCTTCCAGAAGGGACCTTGGGGGGCGCTAAACACCTCCACTGCTGCCAATGTGAAAGTCTCCAAACACACAGAAAAAGGCAGAAAACCCCACTTTTTTTCTTTCCTTTTAGGACCCCAAAGACGTAATTTCACAGAACAACAACCTCCCTCTTCTTGATAACTGTTACCCTCCAGATGATCCATAGTGAAATTATACAGCTCAAATGTATTCCAACAGCATTAAATGAGAGTGTAGATACAGTATCATGAACAGCCTCAAGGGGTGCTCCAATAGTAGATGGATTGGGCTCAAATTATCTGGCTGTCTTGGTGACTTAGGATGTCAAACTGATAAGATACTGGGACTGTATCCACACGATACACAGTAATACAACCTAATCAGGAGGGGGGAAAAAAAACTTCACTTCCTCATACCGAGCCTTTTACTTATTACCTCACCCGAGGTAATTGTTAAATTCTGCAGGGACATATTTTGAGTGAAGGCATCAGCGTCATGCTATAAATTCTACCTATGAGCTGAGGAGGGGAAAAAAGAGATTGAAAGTCCAAGTTCAGTGAGAGTGCAGGCTGAAGCAGGGGCCTGCAGCCGCCTCTGGGTTTCATCTGATTTGCGGTGGCAATAAAAAAATAAAATACAAGGAAAAAAAAAAAAAACAGCAGGCCACATGCTGGTCGCCTCAGATGTGTTTTGGATTGAAAATAGGATTAATGTGCTAAAGTGTGATTAGAATGGTTAAACACGATTAATTGGAATGGACTCCAGTCGCCCGGGGGGCTAGGGGGTGAAGGTGGGGTGTGTGTGTGTGTGTGTGTGTGTGTGTGTGTGTGTGTGTGTGTGTGTGTGTGTGTGCGTGTCAGGGTGTTTCTAGACAGATTCCAGCTGAACCGAGTGAACAAAGTGCGCTAACTGTCCAGGATTTTCCATGTCTCTCCTCCTGTATGTGTGTGTGTGTGTGTGTGTGTGTGTGTGTGTGTGTGTGGGTGTGTGTTGTGTGGGTGTGTGTGCATGTGTGCACAAGTGCCTTTTCCCTTTGCATTTTCTCATAGCCAGCTTGTCTCAGAGCAGATTGAACACAGCTGAGAATGTTGGTCTAGGCCTGCAGCGCACCATCCTGGGGGAATAGGCAGGAACCACGAGGCTGGACTTGGCTCGCCCTGCGACGGCTGAAAACTGCCATGCACCCAGGGCAGGGGTCCAGGTGGATCGGCTGGGGAGAGGAGAGTAATTTGGGGGTTATTTAAAATGATCTATTAAACCCCTGAACTTTAATCAGGGTTGCTACTATACTGACAGCCATGATTTACCTACAAATCAGTAGGACGGGGATGGGAGGGGATGGATAGGCTCAAAATGGGACCACTTCATCTGAATTATTTTCTGGGGCACAGGGGCTGGGGCGTTAGCATTGATGAGGCCTGAGGAAAAAGAGCGATAGCTCTTAAGAAATCTGCATTCCTTTCCAAATGCAACAGCTCAACATCATCCGCGCCTGGCTGTTGACAAAGAAATTGCTTTATTATCCCTTTCCATCAGCGTAGCCTCCTGGTATTAGCATGTCTCGGCTGAGAGAGGGCTTTGGAGCGGTGAATAGGCAACCTTGGTCTTGTCAGCGAGAGCCAGAATACCTCACACAGGGTGCAGACCCCCACTTGTTTGAGCTATGTGTAAATACAGGCAGGCTCTGACAGACACCCAAAGTCAAACTGGTTTACGGAGGGCCTGCTGAGCCAAAAAGCAGAACCAAGCTCTCATAGGTCATTACCACCGCCCGGCCTGTCACAGGGGTAATTGAAAAACCACAGGGGTGTGATGTAATCCACCGCCAGATTACAGACAAGTACACACATAAATATACAATCATCACAGAACAAGGACCAGGACAAACTGATAAACACATAATCATGAACATGGTGAACCTGTGGGCAAACACGATCATATAAAGGTCTTGTTGAGTTAATATTGTCTCTGATCAAACAAATCCCAGCTTTAGAAGTTCTCCGTTTCATATGTGTGACCACCATGAACCACTGTGGCCACTGTTTACAGATGAAATATTTGATTTTTCCATGACTTGCTACCTGTACAAACAATTGTTAGATTTTCAAAGATTGATGTAAATATATCACCAAACCAAAGTATCCACACATAAAGTAACCAAATATTTTTTTCTGAAATCAGTTTATCATAACAGTTGCATAATCTCCCCTTAAAACTGAAATTTTTAGTCCTCAGCTTTATCCTTGAAAGTTGTGAATTTTAGGGGGAAAAACAATCCGGGCCATGAAATTTTTTTGTAAATAGATAAAATCTATTTATATATTTATATGATATATCTATATATATATTTATGTGTGTGTATATACATATATCTATATCTATCTATATATATATCTATCTATATATATATATATATATATATGTGTGTGTGTGTGTGTGTGTGTGTGTGTGTGTGTGTGTGTGTGTGTGAATATATATACATCTTGTTATTTCCACTTAACCATAGTGAATACAACCTGCTCAAAAACCGACACTTGGCCAGTGACTTCCAGCATTAGACACCAATGAAAACAGCAGTCCTTTCACATCAGCATGATGCGCAGCTGGTCGCCATTGTTTTTTAAGAGCACCCGGCAGCATCAGCGGGAACAACAACAAAAGTTAACGCGTCAAAAGTCCAAGTAGGGCTGGCCAGAGGCGGGGTGGATGGGTCCAACAACCACAGACTTTCACCCGTGAGGCTGGTGTCTGCTTCCTGTAACACTGTAAAGCCAAACCCAACCACGTGTGTATGTTGGCTAAACATAACCGCATGCGTTTGTTGTTAAAGGAAAAAAATGTCAATTTACGATGTTGTACCGACGTAGTGTATTTATTTTGAAAGAGGTGGTCTGCAAACTGTACGTTACTGTGAAATCGAAAGTGTCTTTTGAAACCAGACAATACATGTTCAATAAGTTAAGCCGTACAGAGTTTTTGGTTTCATCCGTTGAGGTTATAGGCCTACATCTCTGGTTCCCACTGCTGACCCTATACAATGAAGGAAATTGTGTTTGTGGTGCTGGAAGCATTAAAAATGACATTTGAAAAAACACATCATATTTTAATACCTTAGTAACCTTTGCCCACAAGAAAACAATCTGTATGACCAGTCAGTACTGAGGGTAATTAAGAGCAATGTTAGAGTCACAAGACTGACTAAAACATTAGAAGTGAAATGTTACATTGGCCCCCACATACAGGTGTGGTTGTAACAACACATATAATACTGTCATATTAATACCAAGGACCACAATAATATAATACGTAAAATAATTAATATCATTGAACAGTTAATTCCACTTTAATTAAAACAATATAATTAGTCATATAGGCTAAATACACAAATATATATATTTTAAAAAAGCTTTGAATTTCATGATCAGTTTCATGGTTTTGTCATGTTTCTAATTCATACAGTTTGAGATGTTACAACTGCCCTTGCTTTCCCCTACTTTTCGATATGTAAAGGGTGCACTATTCCTGTATCGGCACTTGTATTAAAATAATATGTAAAATTGGAAAAATGAAAAAATATATGAATATGTAATGCTGCAATGTACAACATTATATATACACAGTATATCAGAATGAAACTTTTTGCTCGCTGTTTTTGCATTGCTATGTGCTTCGCATATCTGTGCTCGAGGCACCTGGCAGGTTTGCCGGAGTGCTCTGAAGTTCTCCAGTTGAAAAAAACCTTCAACTCAGAGCAGTAAAGCACCCCACATCATCTCTTCTTTTTTCTCATTGTCCAATTGGATGATTTGGGAGGCGGACATTCTGTGGTGGTCACGACAACAAGTTTACAGTTGGTAAACAATGGCGGAGAAACTAGTGCTGCACAGTTGTTTGGCAGGACCAATGGACTCCCTGTAGTTAGTATACATTTTTGTTATGCTAGGTCCAACAATAGACAACAGGTTGTCAAACTGCCCCTGAGTCATCCTAAAATGTGCCTGGAAATGTCCATCATGGAGGCGAAGCTCCTGGACCAACTGGTGGTACGCTCCGTGATCCATCCTCTTTTTTAGGGTCTCGTGTACTCACACAGATCTCTGTTCCCCTGTGCCCAACAAAGTATTTGCTGATAGCCTCTCATCCACAACCAGAGCTACAGCAAGTACCATCTGCCTGTCCATTTTAATAACTAGCTACTAATGGCTGTGAAATAAACAAAATAAATAAATAAACAGTAGACTGATTACACAGGAAGTTTGGGGTAAGGAGATGAGGGGGTGGCTGCCTGGCAACAACAAAAAGGTGCATGCAAGCTAGTGGCATTCAATTAAAAAAAAAAAAAGGCAGTGCAGTGTGCCTCACGTCTACCAGAGCCTCATAATGAGCAACACAAATGTAGTCAGAGCTCTGAGGATATGCCAGCTGCAGAACAAACACTTCAAACATGCACAAAAATTATATTTATGAATATTTATTCCTGTGGGTTTTATTCTGGAAGTGCAGTTGACTAACTGTTGAAAGACACTTGTTGCTGTTTTTGAAGCTATTTTTGTGTGTGGTAATAAAACTAAAAGAAGTCCTAAAGAGTAAACAGACAAAAATATTTCAACTAAACATTTACAGCATACGTGGTCTGTTGTGAATGTAGATTTCAAGCTTGAATAATCATCGCTGTCCGTCCCTGACTCATCCTTTAAACTTTTCAAATCCAAAGTTGGATTTCTGTCACAAAGGGTATAACGCTGCATCGCCTCTACAGATGAAATTGACAGGTTGTCCAATTTTATTTAACCTCCCTCAGCTGGATTCCACCACAGAAAACAGTTTTATAACAGGTATTAATTGTTACATAACCCAGCCTGATGGGTCACCATCACTGCTGAAACATGGTGATCTGTGGATGAAGATCCTTACTATCCCATAAAAGTATATGGAGTCAGGCAGCTGGAGCTAATAAACGGCTGCTGAACCCTGTAAAACCTTTATAAGTTCCTGCCTGTGGGTGAACAGGAGAATAGGGAGTAAAAAAACAGGATGAACACAGGGGGAAGGCACCAATAAATCTGCGAGGATTAGGATTGAAAACAGGGATCATACGTTTACTGTCAGAATGAGTCGACCGTGTCTTCTGTCATACTTGCTGGGTGGCTTGACAGGGATGGTGTAAATTGTACAGGATGGCCACACAGATATAGACAGCTGCGTGCGGATTTTCAGAAAAGTTCTTTTAACCTTTATCTCGGGCTAGAAGTGCTCCCTCCAGAAATAAGTAGGTGTAATGGCAAGAAAGAAAAAACAACCTAACCAGCACTTATTTGAGCGTTCCAATCCAAATACCCACCATCTACTTGGCAAACACCTTCAGAGTGAAAGAGCCATGCTTTATGAGAGTGTTAGCTGAATTAACAAATTGTAACGCAAACGAGAAACATGCCTGCAAGTAAAAACAACCCGATATGTTTGTCAGATTTCCAGCAGACCCCGCCACCCCTTCCATCTCCCAGGAATTGCAGCCCTGACTCTAAAAGTCAAGTATTGTGAGAGCAGTTTTGTGACATATGCCCCCTTTCTCTAAGCTGAGGTGTTTCTCCCTATTAGATTTATAATGTTCTGCAGTTTCCAAGAGAGCCAAACATTAGCAAGTTGCAGGCTTTTGGCCCCAACAAATGCATGCAGTGGCTGTGCCCTGACAGCAGAGTAATATGCACTGTCGGGAGAATTCAGACGCGACGGGACTTAAAGGGAGGCTTCGCTGATGCCTGTCTGTAATTGCCCCAGGTCACGGCCGCTGCTTCACTGCAGATGACCCAGGCAGGCATTATATATTATTACAAGACAAGAACTTCAAACCCCTCATAAAATCAACTATCAAGGGTATTTCTCCCAACTTTTAGCTCTGGAGTCCTGGACTTTGTAAAAATCAAGACCCCCTCCCCTCCTTCTCTGACTATACTTTTTTTCCACCCCCCTGTCTTTTTTGAACATTAATTCCCAACAATGGTACTTTTCATTTGAGTGAGAGCAGAGCAAGGCAAGACTCTCTCAGCACATGGTGAAGAGTGAGGGGCCGGCCCTACTCAAACTTAAGTATTTTTTCTGAGTGGGATCCAAAGATGACCTGACTAATGGACAATCACTGGTAGGGAAATATCTTTGCCCAAAATGCTACAGCTGGAGGCGCTTTCTCTCCTGACTCAGTTATGTAAGTGTCAAAAAATATCCCAGACTTGGCTTATTGAGTCCCAAGCCGCTAAATCGGGGCACTAAGCCTGAAAGCGTTGTTTGCTTTTTCACAGAGTGTGCCGCCTGTTAGCTCATTTTGAGACAATCGGCTTTTAAAAACTTCCATTTGAAAGGAAAGTGAACCTCACAAGTCGCATTGGAAGTTAATTTTTAAAACATATGTGCACAAGTCAAAATGTCCTAAAGACTGAGGAATCTTAATGAGGTATTTGGAAATGGCCATCAGGCACAAGTCAACCTCCATTTGATGAATGCTCCCTTTAAATGACCCTCTCCCACCATGTTCACAATCCAACTGTGTATGAGTATGATATGTGGACTATTACTGATAACTCTGCTTGTTGAAAAGCTTTGGTTAAGAGGATAGAAAAATCCCAGCGAGAGCTATCATATATCTGTTGGAAACCAGACCATAGTTTTTTCATACAACACTTAATCCCTTTTTCCATTATGAAGCTAATGCATAACTTTTTTTTTTAATTCTTTAGCAGTGCATTGCCGTAAGAATGCCCCTGATTTGTAACTAAAGAAACTGAAGTGCATATGGGGATTTATGAAAGTAGCTCATTGTCGAATTATGTTTTGTTTTTTTTCGTGTTTTTTTTTTTCATTTTTACAGGGCTTATTTTCACATTTAGTGTTAATTTAGCCAATATAAGTGCCAGAAACAACACACAACCTTTGTTTAAAAAGCTCCTAAATCTGGATTATTTATTGTGGACAATAAATAATACATGCAGTCCCCCAGTCTCTCCTCTCACAGTGTGGAAGGCACATTAATTGCCATTTTCATACATTTGTAACAACAACAGTTCCATTTTGGCAAAACACACAAGTGTGACAAACTTGACACCTTAACAAATCAGCCCAGTATCTTAGGAATTTCTTTCTTAAGTGGGATTTATACTTCGAGTTGAATCAGTGCTGTACCCACTGCGTAAGCTTTGCATAGACGTATACTCATGCACCTCCCCAGAGGTGTAACCACATGTTGCACCATCGCAGACCCCCTCTTTATTTTCAAAATGAAAACCTTTTCCCGCAGTGGAAACAAAACTTTTACTTACTTATATTTCACAGATAAGAAACAGAAAGTACAGTGTTTCCTTTTCCTGGCTTCATATCGGTAGAGGAAAGTCCGCTAGCCACTAGGCTAATTTATGCAGTGTAAAATGTCAGAAGCTTTTGCTAATAATGTTAGCATGTTGTGAGTATAGCAGAAGATGTGTCTAACATAAACAACTGTTTTATCGTTGAACCTTGTGAGTTGTAATGGAGCCAAATTTTGTAACGTCACCTTTGTTAAATGTTGCTGTTGTTCCAGGCTTCATATGAGTAGTGAAAAACTCCACTACTTGCTCGGCCAATTTATACAACGTAAAATGTCATAGGCTTTTGCTAATAACGTTAGCATGTTGTATTTCTGGAGAAAATGTGTCTAGTATAAAACAATTATTTTGTCTGTCAACCCTCTGAGTTATAATGGAGCCAAATTTTGTAGCGTTACCTTTGTTAAATATTACTTTTGTTCCTGGCTGCATATGAGTAGAGGAGAACTCCCAGCTGCTATAGGGTAATTTATGCAATGTAAAATGTCAAAGCCAATTTTCATAGTGGCCAAACAGTGAAATAACAACTTCTGAGACTGTAATGTGATGCCACTGGGCCCAAAAAGACTTTTTCTGATAGACTTACATTAACAGCCTCCACACAAATTATTTGTTTCACTATCAGGATTTGATATATTCGGTCCAATAACATTTGGAAAGTCTAGAAGAGTAGCACAATTAAATAACTTTATCCCCTTTCTACTGAGTGGAGTGCTAAACCAGAAATAGCCACCTCAGCTGGTGGAAGTCTGTAATGCATTTGCTCTATTGGCCCACTGACGTGGAAGCAGTGGCGATCATGCGGTTAAGTTTATACACGGCAGCTGAACAATTTTGGCTACTTCTTAGGTGTGTTGGTTGAATCAGTCAAACTTCTACAGCCATTTACACAAACTCAACACAGTAGCATAGACACCCCACCAGCTAGTGTTTCGGAGGTGTAACTGCAGAGCAACCCAGACACACCACTGCACAAGTATAAATGTATGCTCACAACGGTGTAGGCCTTTTGCGTAGGCTACAGCATAGGTTCTGTATAGTGCTGACACACACACACACACTATTTATCAGCCTCTTTACTGGATGATTCTGCAAGTCGCTGTTTACTTTCAGACAATGTTGCCAGATCTTGCGAGACAAATAAGCAACCAGGCCTGTGAAAACAAGCCCAAAACAAGTGACTTTTTCTATGGAGCCCCCCTAAGTTCCGGTGAGAAAAAATTAAATAAACTGTGTGCACAGTTTTACAGTCCGTGGGGACGGATTTTAAACTGTGGGTACAGATTGTCAATTTACATCCATGTGGACAGATAAGTAAACTGTGCGCAGTTTTGCAAAACTGTACCCAGGGTACACAGTTTATTTATTTTTCTCCCCCCGAGCTTCAGGACAATGACCACAAGAGGGAGTTAAACCACCTTTTAACATCATTTAACATTAGAAAAGAGGTGGGATATCAAATATAGACTGATGTAGGCCTATCAAGCACATAATATACACAGTAAACCTCTGATAATTAAAATTTGCACACACAAATAAATATCATCCTGAATTTGCAAATTCTTTATTTATTATTGCTTTTTATGCACTCATCTAACTTTTTTCTTTTAGTTACCGGACTGACGTTTTCCTAACCAGAAAAAAACACATTACCCTGCTCTGCCTCTGACTGGCTAGTACTCATTGCCATCAGGGTCAGAGCCAATTAGAAGCAGGATGCGGGTGGGAAAAAACTCTGCTGTCTCCTGTGTGTATGGGGAAAGGGGAGGAACAGAGAGAACAGGCAAGACAAACTATCCTACGTTTAAATAACATATCAAAAATATCTGCTTGACAACTTATTATGGAGCTGGGAACAAGCCTAAATAAGCAACTGCACTTTAGAAACAAGCCCAAAAAAAACGTGACCCGCGACTACCAATATTTGTAAGCAACTTTACAGAAAAACAAGCCCAAAGTCGCTTATAATAAGCAGACTTGGCAACACTGCTTTCAGAACAAGTTGTATCTGCCTGTTGGAGGCCTCAACGCTTACTTTTTATTTTTTTTATTTTTTTGCTGTGGAATCGTGTTATTAGAATCCATTGTAAATTACATGAATTCAGCTTCACCACAGCTGCTGTGAGCAGGCTCTAAACTTTTTGCAGCCACCTCTCTCACCTAAAGGTGAGCAGCTTATAATATAAAGATTGGCTTTTGGTGGAGTAGTACTTTCTTTCTTTCTTTCTTTCTTTCTTTCCCTCTTCTTCTTCTTTTTTTTTTTTTTTTTTTTTTTTTTTGCAGTGCAGTCATCATCTCAGACCCAGCCTGGGTCTCACCCCCAATCAGATCCAGCGATTCAAATTTTCATCAAACCTGTTCTAACCTTCAACCTAAAGTGAACCATCTGTAACCTAATACCTGAAGCTAACTGTGATTTATGGAGCTTGTTAAGAGCGCTACACAGCCTGCAAAGGAGTACCTCCCTGACAGGCTGAATTTGTGGTTAAAAAAAAAAAAAAAAAGTATCTGAAAAACAGTGAACTTGATAGCCAAGTTCAAAACTTTCAAAGATATTTTTACTCTAACAAAACCTCGAATATAATCTATCCATTTCTATTTGAAACATTTTTCTCATGCTATGTTGTGAAACATTAGCACAGTTTATTGTCAAGGTCCTAAAGTCCCTGAAAGCCAGTTATCTTGATCTGTTTCTACGGAGCCTGACATGACCATACAAATTTCTAGGGATGCATGTTAATATTGGCACGTCATCAGTATCAGCCAATGTTGGCTTTAAAATCAAATACTGGAATCAGCCAACATGCTGACAATATGGGTACATCATCAGTATCGGCCAATATTGCCTTTAAAATGAACTATTTGAATTGGCCAACATGCTTTGTCTTATTTGCACAATGAATGAATATCACATACATTGAAAAGTATTGTATTTCATGTCTCCATCTGCTGGTGGGCCATCATGCTAAGACTATGGATGCATAATATGATGAATTCCACTACAGAAGAAAATTGATGATCAGTGAAATTAAGTTAGTAAAGAGGGGATATATCGATATCGATACTGGTTATCGGTCAAATGGGTTGTCACATATCAGCATATTGGATATTGGCAAAAAATCCAGTATCGTGCTTCCCTAAAAATTTCAGCAAGTTTGCTTTCAGCTCAGTGACCTGAGGAATATGTTGGCATTGTATGTCTCTGCAAATTACGAATACTCTGTATGTGTGCGTGTAATATGTATCATATCAACTTTTCCAAGGTGACATAGTATAAAAGCCGGGGGGGGGGGGGGATGGTGGATGGCGGGTCAGGTTAAGAAAAAGATCCTGCTTTCAGTTGAGATATCCAAGTTTGTTATGAAAAGGACGTAAGTAGCCTACATAAAGTTAAAAGTAGTCCAAATTGACTTTTAGTTTTACAGAAGACACAAACATCCATCAGTCAGTGTCCTGTGTTTTTCCATCACCCTGACCTTCTGCCTATTTTGATTTTCTCACTTTTTATATTATCTATGAGGTTGCCCCATTAACAACTGATCTAACAGAGCAGAGGACTCAGGTGAGAGGAGAGGGGATGTGTGCTTTACAGTAAATAATGATTGGTATGATGGTGGAAATTAGAGGTGTTGTCTTGGTCCTGCTGTGGATCACTGCATCCATTCAGAGGAGGCTGCAGTGCAGCACTGCCCATGTTCAGGAGGAACGACCATGCGGCCGTCTTTTTGAGGTTGGGATGTGTGGACAGTTTAATCATTCCACAGCCAGAAACCATGGATTACCAGAACTATCCAGAAACATGGATCAATCACAAAGCAGCAGCCAACGACTTAAAAGGACACAAAAAGGACTAAATTACAGTTCGGTTCATTACAGTTCGGAGCTGATGGGATCATATTAACTGGAGTTGTACCTTGTATAATTCCATATGACGAATAGATGATTGACTTATTGATTGAACTAAGTCCCAGTGAATGGCGTTACGTACTTAATGTTAAGTTACAAACTTAAAGTAAAGTTACTATGGTTCAGGTTAGGAAAAGAAACATGGTGAGGACATACCTTAAAATAACTCAAAGTTCAACTGCTTCTGAATACCAGTCTCCTGGGGAAAGTCTTGTGTTTTGCGACCCATCCACCACCCCAACCTACCTCCTTTAAGGACCGCTTCCATCCTTAGTCCTGTCAGCGCACTGATCATGTGATTGCAGCCTTCCCAAATGTGTGGGTTATAAGCAAATGAGTGGCCCATGATAACGTAGGATATGTTCAAATTTTGGTGAATTACTTTTGGTAGGAAAACGTACAAAAAGTGTATGAGAACAGTCTGGCTGGTGACGAGGCTGGTGACAGCTGTAAGACTTAACAAAGTGGTAAAGTTGATCAAAAACAGTATGGCAAAATAGACTAAATCACTGTGAGCCAAAGCTTTTATATCATACATTCTATTGATCCATTGATCATATATAAAAATATTGATTAGTGCAGCTTTAAATTGAAAATGAATTTAATGCATCATCTGCTGAATTTCTGACTTGTAATAACCCCAACAAACTTTGGCAAATGTTAAGAAATGGTTCTTTATATTTCAGGAGAGCAGGCTGAGCAGAGAGCCTCACAATGCACCACTTGTGTTGGTGAATAGCAAGCGCAGACAGCATTATGAAAGCTGGAATACATAAGCTTCAGATAAACAGTCCTATACTGTAATGCATTCAATGTTAGATTGCCTTAATGTTTCACAGCTCTTTTGAGCTGTAAGGCCCTTATCATCTTCCCTAATGCATAGGTAATCACATGTGTGTCAGTTCTCACCACTTCCCCCCCTGACAGGCCAATCGGCCGGCCACTCCAAACATGAAAAACATCCTTTTTACAACATGTTTTTTTCCCTCCTTTTGGATTTTTTTATTGCTCCAAAGCCTGTGATGGACACCCAGGGAGACTGTGTGACACTGATGGCTGGGTGAGGGCATCATTTCCATGAGTAAAATATCAAGCCCCTGTCAGACCTGTCAGCTCTTACACACCATCACACACACACACACACAAAGTCAAAGATATGTATTTTTTTTTTCATTGTTGACTTTTCCGTTTGAGTGTCAAATGGATGCAATAGCTCATGGGGAGAAAGAAAACATTGGTATTCACATGTGTGACAGTTGAGGGGCCGGCAGGACGCTCCTCTTCGCTCAGTGTCAGGTGGTTTACCGGTCTGCTGGCTGGGGCCCGGAACAGATGCAGAGAAATGGCAGCACTTAGCCTCGGCACAAGTCATTTTGTTTTCAGTTGGCACCATTTACAGACACCATGTGGGTTTGTGGAAGGAAAGTCATTTGTCTCTTCTGTTTTGTTTTCCTTCATTCCTGTTGACTCGCAGACTTTTTTAAAAGTTGTTTATTTTTTCACAGACATATGGCATATGATTATTCAGATTTGAAGCTGTTTATGGGGCCCTTGAGGTGCAGAACGCGCCTCATAATTTATGTCATAATGACCTCAATTCACAGTCCACTTCATACTGCAGCAGCTGCCAGTAAGTGTGAACAAATGACAGTGCATTATGTGTGTGTAAAGACTGCAGTCATTTTACCTTTTTACACATTTTATATTTCAAGACATTAGATACAACCCATATGTGTATTGTCTACGGGGCCATAGCCAGAATATTAGAAATACAGTCTCGAGTCAGAGTCCTCTCTGCTCCTACTACATTTTTTATTATTTGGATGGATTTTAAACATTTGATTCATGTGGTTAAATGTTTCTTTTTTTTCTTTAACTTTTATTTAAATGGAGCTTTCTCTCTCAACATAGAAAACTAATCTACGACTAAAAGAACTATGTCACAGTGTTGTCTGTATTTCACCTACATTTTGTACCAAATACATAGGGTGCTGAATTTCTTTAAAGTAAACTTTCCCTAACTAACCCCAACCCTAACCTTAACCCCATATGCTGATTCAGAGTTTTCTACGTTATGGTGAGTAAATACTACATTATTTAATTTTGCCTGTTATTAAATTCAAATATCATCAGTTTAAAAAACTGGAACTTAGCCTGACAAAATATGTAAGTATTTTACTTCATTTTATTTTATATTGCAGATTTTTATAACCTCCAAAAAAAATACCAAGGACATAACCTCAGGACACTCAATGTGAGCTATGGCTTTTATTATGTTTATTAAAGGATGCTGTTTTAAGCTTTATGTATTTAACAGCCACTTCTTGTTCTTTTTGTTGTTGTTTTTTTGCTGCTAATGATCACCTAATCTCATGCCACACTGGGGAAAAAATGTTCAAGTTTAGATTGGGATACTTTAACTGCTAACTGTAAGTCTATTTTTCATATAATTTGTTTACCCGGATTGTATTATTTCTGTTTTTTTATCTTTTTACAGTTGCAGGAATTTATAGTACAATAATAAAAAGAGAAAAGTTGTACTAAAGTAAAGCAAAGTAGTAAACGGGGTGGAATAAATAAATAAAAAGTTGCTTAACAATTGTTTTATTTTCATCATTTACTTATTCAACAATATTAGTGTACCCACGCGCGCACACACACACACACACACACACACACACACACACACACACATACACACACACACACATGCATACAATCAACATGAACTTTGCCTTGAGCAAAACTGAGATACGAGTTGACACTTTAGTGTAAGGTGCATGAGTCTCCAACACAACATATGTACGCTTGCATAAATTGGAGGTACCATTTCATTATCACTTTTTGATTCCCAAAAGTAAAATTTGGTGTTGCTCAAACACTTTACATAAAACCACTTCTTCACTTTATCCATTTTGTTTTGAGTATTATTGAAAAGTATTTTTAAGTCATCTAATTCACAAAATGTACAACACTTATTAATATATAAAATTTCAAAAATTTAGGGCCCAATACAGAGCCTAGGGTGACTCCATATGTAATCTTTCTACGTTCAGATTTATTAACAGCAAAATGCATATTAACCTTTTATCAACTGCCATGTGGTATTTATGAATACCCTATGCCTCGTTTGGAAAATAATATATCATGATATATGACATAATACAACAGTATATCTATGTGTATAATACTGAAAAATATCTGATATTACATATACATAGATATATGAACATGCACATGTAATGGATATTTATCATATAATTTTGTTTTTAGTTTAGTATTTCAGTTTACCTAGCTCAACCCATTTTCTTTCAAAGACCACAAGCCATTAGCAAACTACATGTAACAGAATCTATAAATGTCATTATTATGATTAATAATCAGATCCCTACATTTTTGCCCATGTGTTTGTCCTATTTAGTAATAACAAAGTACCCACATAATACTTCAATTAGAAAAAAAAATAAAAAATAAAATATACATATTTTAATGTAAAATACACAAATTAAAAGGTTTTGTCAATCTTCTGTTCTACATCACTGCATTGGGTTGTTGCAAACCAAACAACACCAAAGGAAACCAAAGGAAAAATGCACAGTTGCTGTCTCATCTCCTACAAATCTAACACTGGAGATGTGGAGACACATAGGGTTTTTGTCACAGAACACAGTCAGGCTGATTCTTTATCCCAAATCCTCTATTGCTGTGATAGAGAGAAAAAAGGGGCAGCAGGACAATTGTCAAACCTTGAGGCTTAGTCTCCATTTGTCTGCTTCAGATGACTTGACTCTACTATTTACTTGAAGCAATCCACTGTAAAAATGTGACGGGAGAGATTAATTCAGATTATCAGGTGCTGGCTCCCCACTCTTGTTATGTTTTCCCTGCATTTAGGGGCCTAATAAGGAAAGCAAACACAGATATTGCTGCTTCTTATTTGAGGACGATTGTTGCTGATGAGTTGGAGGGATAAGGAGTGGAGGATGTGGAGGAAATTGAGCTCGAGTTCTTTTTTTGGCCCGGCAGGAGTCTGCTGGGTAAAGCTTGAATAACAAATGAGTTTTGCCGAGGATTTGGCTAATCATCTCAGGCCGCTGCCGCCCCGGGACAACTGGACTTATCAGAGAGAAGGAGAGAGAGAGAGAGAGAGAGAGAGAGAGAGAGAGAGAGAGAGACCCAGCACTTGAACTGTGGACCCCGGGCCCCAATTAACGGTGACCACAAATGAAAAGCAGCTGGCAATAATTACATAATTAAAGTGCCTTTGGGGGGAAGAAAAGCATAATTTCTGCAGCCATCGCCATAAATCTTGTGCTGTCCGAGCCCATACGTTTAACATGAACTTTTCCTGAGCAGGTTAATGCATTACTCATATAAAAAACACAGTATCCCTTTGTGTTTTGCTTGGACCTGCTTAATAACAAAGAGTACGGGACGGCCTGCCGGCAGATCGCTCTGCCCGTGAACGTCTCACAGAGCTGCTGGAGCATGAAGAGCGACACCTCCACTTACCTCCATGTGTGAACTTTCTCTCCTTTTTTTCTTCTTTCCTCCAAGCTGAGCTGAATTGTAGATATTACTTACTGTACCATAACAGACTGTTGCTGGGATAAGGCATGTTCAGGAAATAGATCTTGTGAGTTACGTTACTGAATGAGAAAGGTAGTAAGATGGGGGAAGTATCAATTTTTTTATTATATAAATTAGTAATATTGCAAATACAAATTAAACTTCTGCTAGTCTGCTAGAAAAACAAAATCAATTGCTTTTTTAGTCCACTACATACAATTTGCTGCAAAAAAAAAGGATTGAAGTGAGGAACTTTATCTTTAAAACTTTACCTTATTAGATAAAACAGACAACACAATTTTTTCCGTTAGACACATAACTTGTTGACAAGTTGAAAAAAGGTAAAAAAAAAATTGCAGTTTATCACAATATCTGCTATCAAAATTCTCACAAAACATTTAAGTCGCAATAACTGTGACCAAAGTATCGTGATAATATCATATCATGGGGCCTCTGCCGATTTCCCACTTATCATTTAGCATAATAGTCATTTGTGACTTTATATACTTCCTATAGTTCATATCTACATTTAGTGTTAGGATAGTATTGTAGTTTCAAGAGCTTGCTGGCGTTGTTAGGAAGCTAGCAATCTTTAGCATTGCTAACTATCTAGAATTAGCCAAAATTTTTAGCGAACTTGCTGAAGGGAGACATCCTGAAAAAAAACAACAAAAAAAATCCTAGCCTCAAAGAAAGGCTATAAGACTTATAGATAAATAATCTATTAAATGATCAGATGATCAGGGTTGGGATTTAATGTGTTTTATTCAGTTAGATAGCTCATTTTGAGCTCAGGGGCATTTCGCTGCAGGCAGGGGGGCATCTTGCCCCAATAGACCTTTACAAGATTTTTTTATTTTTGAGCTGTAACAACAAAAATTGATACTCTACCAATTTATTTCTCTCCTACACATGCTAAAATCTTATTCAAATATTTTTTTAATTTTACAGAGAACTGACTTTGTTCTAAAGGGGGGGCATTTTTCCCCATCTTACCCTGGTAGGCCCACAGCGCTGTTGCCATGATGCAGGAAATATAGTTGTGAATTGCTTTTCTATTCTTTGATGTGTGGTGTGGTAATTGCTTTGACGATGATCACCTCGAGCTTGAACGATACCCTCTGTGTGATGTAAGGGGAGAAAAAAAAAATCATACAAACAAGTTCACATTTTCAAATTAGCAATGAAACCCTCAAAGTGAACATTTGGTTTTACTTTGGATAATTCCGCTGAAACTCAAGTCAGACGGTAACTTTTACCCCGAAAACACCACAGCCACCAACAGATGAGCAATTAAGCAATTACACCCATTTCACAAAGTAAGCCATAAACACCTCTAAGTGTATTGTGAATAGGCTCAGCACGTTCCACTGGGCCCTTGCCATGATCTTTTGTCAGACGCTCTCGGGGATGATTAATAGTTTAATTTTTCAAAATTATTTAGACACACAAATAATTTGATACAACGAGGGGCTATTACCACATCTTGTAATAGACATGTTACAATGATGAAAGCTTTAATTTGTTTTTAGAGCACTTACAGGGGTTAGAAAAGCCACCTCGCTCCCCATCATCAATCATGTGTCACTTAACAGAAGTGTTATATTATGGGAGAAATGCAAATATGCCGGCTTAAATGCATGCTGGCCGACAGCTGGCTTTCCCCCAGCTCTTTGAATCTCTGCTTACTGTTTTCACTGTAAAGAAAATTACAAGGAGTCATCTGGCAGAGGATTTGTCCTCACTAAATGAAGGATGGGATTGGCAGCAGGCACGACGCTGCTTTCAGGTAGGGTGTAATTAAAATGGACGGATGCTGTGAAGGAAGATGTGGAGCTTTGTGGATGTTATAGATGAGGCAGGAAGACGAAGATAATATGTTGATATTGTGGATTTGGCCTGATAAATTTGATCCAGTTTGAATATTTTCCTAAAATGTTAAAACAGGTCACAACACAGTGATTTATCTCTGATGTATGGAAGCCAAAAGTGGCTGTGGCTGGACACGAATCAGTCATGTAGTGATTACATGGTCAGTATGTTATAGGCCTCCAGGGCACCCCAACCTCTTATTATTTATTTATTAATTTTTATTTATTCAATTTATTAATTCCTTTTTTTGCCTCTGAAATAGTATCTATCTATCTATCTATCTATCTAACATCTACAGATAGGAATTAGAATTAAAAATTTAAAATGAACAAGTAAAAAAAAGTCACAGTCAAGGCCTTTAAAATTAAAGCTGCAGCATAAAATACAGAATGTTTTTTGCCAGTTTTATCTGCTTAGTTACAGTTTTTGTCATCCAGACATCTAGAAAAGATGTCTATGTACAGCTAATATGAAACAGCAAATATGTATTGAGGAAACATAATGCTGAGTGAATTACGTTTCCTATTAATATAATAAGGCCATTTTGCTTATTAAGGTACCTTGCGAGTTTTAAAAATGTTGATAATGAACGTATCAGCAAACACCAACAACATATTTCAGTTGTTTTTTGCTAAAATGGGCAATCTTGCAACACAGTATCCACTCATAGTGACCACAGCATTATGTTTTTATTACCTCTTTTATTAACATTTTACAGAAATCGCGACCCTTTCTAAACTTAACCAAACTACTTTTCAGGAATGAGCGAGTACACCATTATCTGTATCTGTTCAACTGAGAAATCTGTATCCATAACTGTACTCAGTGTGAGTGGGGTTTGGACAGCAGGTATAAAGGGTCTAAACTGGAAATGGATAGAACAGAACCAGAAGTTGTTATTTTAAATCTGATGTTGATATAGGTTGATCGGACTTAGCTACATTTGTTATTTATTGGAAAAATATTTACAGAACAATCTTAAAATTGAGCTTCAGATTATTTTTGGTCATAAGAGATTAAACACAGAGACCCAAATGAGGATTTTCCTTCATCAGTAGCACGAATATTGACACATTTTATTCGGATGATACTTATACTTGTAAAAAAGCATTACCTGTACCGGATACTCATGTCCTGGTTTCATCCAAGTACTCTGCTTAACCCTAGTGCTTTCGATACCTAAACCTCCAACACATTCTCACTCCGACCTCGTCACATATCGACGTTTGGTCGTGGACTTTCCACGTTGACGTGACGTGCAATGTACCCTGGGTGTGTTGGTTGTTGACGCTTTGGGACACTGTGTCAACTTCTGCCTGTTACATGCATTGTCTGTTTTTAAAATACACTTCCGCTTCACTGGAAATGTACAAGATTTTTTGTTTTTGTTTTTCTTGAATGGATAGGACACGATAAATGTGCTATGTTGGTACAACACATATCCTTAAACAACAAATGCACGTTGTTACATTAAGCCAACACACGCACATGGTTGGGCTTAGGAAAAAAGAACAGGGTTTGACTTAAGCAAACACCAGCCTCCTGGGTGAAAGTTCATGGTTGTAGGACCCATCCATTAACCCTCCTGCCCAACCCACTTTGACTTCTGCCATCTTAACTTTCATTGTTGTTCCGTCACGTTTCCCCTTGATGCCACCGGGCACCTTTAAACAATCATGGCGACCGGCTGCGTTTCATACTGCCGTGAAAGGACAGCTTTTTTTGTCTGTGTCTAATGGCGGAAGTCAATGACCAAGCCCTGGGTTTCAACGACTTAAGAGTGCTTCTGAGTTGAAACCTCATACAAGAGTCTTTGTTATTTGGGATGTCCTGATCCAGCTTTTTCACTTCCGATCCGATACCAATATTACAGCCTTGAGTTCTGGCCGATACCGATACCGATCCGATCCAAGCGCGTATTATACATATTCACTTATTTTGTTGTCAGTCATGTTAGAAAAGATTTGATCAAGCGATATTACTCCAACAAGTACAACAACTTAATCAGGTTAGTTAGAATGATCCACAACAGTTGGTATGAGAAACTGACCCATTTATTGTTAACAGGGTTAAATAAACAAACTTTAAACTTGAACATTAACATTGAATAAAAAATATAGCTGGTTTGCTTTGGCCCCTTAATAAATAGAAAATAAATCAACACAAGAAATCTTTAAAATGTCTAACATTGAAATTAAAATAGCAGCAAGACTCCACACACTTGTGCTTTGGCCCCCTAATAAATAAAAAATAGATTAACTCCACAAGACATTGTTGACATTTAACAAACAATGCAGCCTTTCCTTTTCAGTTATTTTAGTAGTGTCAGTGCCAGCCTGGTGCTGCTGTTTCCTGTGTGTCTGCATGCTGGCCTGGTGGATTGATAGTAAGTGCTGGAGCGGATCACTGGAATGAACTGCTTGAATCGCAGAGCGCTGAGCTGGCCGGAAAACCTGGATTGGACTCTATGAAAAACTGGATCGGAGTTCTGGATCTGCATTTTTCCATGCAGTCCGATCCGATGCCAATGCACGTTTTTTGCTAATATTGGCGGCCGATACCGATCCGAATATTGGATCGGGACATCCCTATTTGTTATATCTTCTTTTTGTATGTTTGTTTGTTTGCTTGTTTTTTTAATCAAAACGTAACCAAAAATGTGACCTCTCCCTAACCTTAGTGCATTTGTATGTAACCGAAAAGACCATCTTTCCCTAACCTTACCCGACGTGTGTTTGTTTCTGTTTTTCTCAAAAGCTAACTGAAATTGTTGACCTTTCCTTTAACTTAACCAAAGTGGATTTGCTGCAAAACCTAAGACAGGAGTCTGAATGTAAAGCTGGGCTCTGGCGTCAAGATCATTCACTTTGTACACCACGTCCTGCTACCTACCTTGCAAAGCCAATGTAGTACATAAATCTAGTGTTTCGTTATCTGAAAGAAACATCGTCTCTGAATATAGGCTACTCCAGGCAGCGATCACGTCGCCACAACATCATAACTAAGAAAGCAGTTTAGTGACATAGACACATAATCTCTAGGAGACAGGATTAAGATAAAGGTGTTTGTTGCTCTCCATGGCTTTGCAAGGAAATTACAAGACCCACCAGAGTTTCCCCACCTGTCCCAATAAATCTTACAATATGTTAATATGTTTTTTCATGAGTTTCATCATTTATTAGAGAATTCTGCTGCCTGTTTTATAATGGCTGACAGTGCCTTAGCATAGCATTACATAGTTACATTGGGAATCTCATTTAATCTCTTTTTGCTCACAGACTTTTTGTAGAGCATTTTGCCTCCCTTAGCTTCCATACAAATGTAATGCAGTTTCTTGTAAGTTCATTCAACCTCAGCCAAGGCTAAACATTCTTCGACCACAGGCTCTCTGTAAAGTTAGAATGGAAAGTGCACTTTGCTTGACCTTAGTAAGCTTTAAGAACATTTTCACTGTTTCCAGGTTAGTAGACAGAGTAAACAGTGAATGCACCTATTTATATGTAGGAGCATATCCCTGACTTCTCTGGGACAGAAGCCGAGGATTACAGAAAATGAATCAAAAGTAGAATTATTTACCAAATTCAAAACTTAACTGTACAGCAAAGTGTTCCTCACAGGAGGCTAAGTGCAATATGTGCAGTTCAAACAGATTACAAAGCTCCAAACTGTTCAAGGTCCTGGAGTCTCCTCAGCTGAAGGTCAGCCCTGTTCCCACTCTCCCCCCTGCTCCTCTCTTTGAACCAGACCTCCGTGTGTTTTCTTTTCCACAACCAAAGATGATGTTTTGTTGTATTGCACACGAGTTCAAAAGGTGGCATGAAGTATGAAGGTTAAAAGGTTCCTGCATTAAAGGTAATCACTGTGGCAGGGCCAAAATCTGAAGCAGATTTATCAGTATTTATGTTCCTTTTTTTCTGTAGGGGGGATTTAAACAGTCCACATTTTGCTGCACTGAACCCATCCGGCTCTGTACTGTAAATGAGTTTTCTGTGCCTGTTTTTCTAACTGGCCTTGTTGACACATCAACGTGCTGCCACACAAACGCAGACCTGATTGGGACCATGAGTGTTCCAGTGCATTTCAAGCATCTTGACAGACTTCAGGGTTAAGATGTTCTGAATTAGATTTGAATTACAACCACTAAATGCCCCTGTCAAAGCTAATTACGGCTGACACTGCCCATGTGCGTTGGGCTGAATCGCTCTTATAGGAGAGGCACAGAGCTTAAACAAAGAAATACTCCGAAAGCATCGCCCCAGAAATTGTCACAGTGTAAAAGGGTAATAGGGAGGTATTTCTCAGCTAAGAATGCTAATCCACACTCAGTCTCTGGCCGTGGCTTGGCAAATGAAAAGCCTGTGGAACATTTTCACCAGAGGTGTTGTTCTACAGATAAAAGCCAAACAGCATTATTTTAAGGTAAGAGGATTTTTTATTATTTTCAAGAAAAATACATGATTTTATGCATTTCAGCAGGTTAAATCACCATCAGTCCATCTCTAATGTGATGACAGAGATGAGTGGTTTGCACAGAGCTCTATACATAACACTGGTTCAGACGGAGGAGCTTTCAAGGGACAGCTAAATCTCCCTCAACGGCTGCAGATGTTTAAGCTCACTCTTCCTGACACAGTAATTGCCCGGGGAGCTGAGGTATCCTTAAACAACGGTCAGCGTCGCCGAGAAAAATGAAAGGACGATGAAATGAATTAAAATTCTTGTGTGAAACGGTGAAAATAAACAGCATGCCTGAAATGGCACCAACAGTCCACAGAGAGGGACTCTGCGAGTTCTCAGGCGGCCACACGACCAACGCTGATGTTGCGAGGGAAGCCGATGCTCTCTCGCCCTCTCTCTCTCACTTCACTGACAGCTCAGGTGTGAAAGTTTCACCTTCAGAGAACCAATGAGCCTGCTGCCCTCAAGTCAGGCTTACATCAAATCAGATCTGTTATTCTAAACCAGGCCAGCCTTTACTGAATTAAAGTTGTTGTTTTTTTTTTTTCCTTTTTAAATTCAGACGGTTCTGGGTTACGATAACATCTTACACCACCAGCTTAATTACTAAGAAGTGGGGACACACTGACTCTGCTGGACACAGTGGACAGACTGCACAGAGCCATGCAAACATGAGGAGACAGGTTAACAAGCCCAACTCTCAAGGAGAATGCACCCATTAACGTCATCTGTTACACTGTAAAACTGCAAATGTACAGTAAACTACCGCAATGCAGTTCTACAAACTCTAATGGACAACAGCCACACTATCGCCTTTGAGTTTTGAGTTATGTCCATGAATCATATGATATTACCCATTGTGCTGACGTGGCATTTTTTTACATGACGTGTGTGTGTGTGTGTGTGTGTGTGTGTGTGTTTGCTTTATGTCTTCATTAACTTGCTTATCCTCAAATTTATATTCATTGTCTCTTTTATTTATTTTTGTTGTCTGTAAAGCACTTTGTAAACTTGTTTTTGAAAGACCCTAAATAAATCAAGTTTATTATTATCATTAATATTATGCTATTACATTATCACTATATGAGAGCCATACAATGTTCTTAAAATGACAATAATATCATTTACATTTACACTGTGGCTCAAGAGCATTCTTTTGATGTTCTGAATTGTAAAACACTGGAGTAACCACTTGTTTCGAAATGCTTTAGTTTTGAATTTGTCCTATTCATTCATTTTTCAAACTTTATTCTTTAAGAAAAAGCATGTTTTCTCTCTCTCTCTCTTTCTCTCTCGTTCTGTCTCTCTGGAAACATGTTCTGAATGCTTGGTGGTTGTTATTTTATTTGCAATGTTTGTTGACAAAAATTATAATCAAAACCACAAAAACAAGCCCCAGGTTGCTCAAGAAAATCCTTTAACTCAGACCCGTTTGCTTTCAAGGCTCAGTTTGATCAAATTACACAAAATTAGTAAGCACCATACAACTGAATTCCATTCACCTCATTGTACTGGGGTGGAGGCAGAAATCTCAGAGATAGATAGGCCTATCTCAAAACGCAATGTGTGCATAGATACCACTGGAGGTAACTGAGAATTTTTTGTTTTATTTTATTATTATTTTTTTTAAATAATCTGGCTCAGAGGTCAGCAACCTTAACTATCAACAGAGACATTTTTGACCAATAATAATAATAATAATTAAAAAAAAAAATCTGCCTGGAGCCACAAAACAAGCCTATTTAGTCTAAATTAGCCTATCAACAATGAGACAGGTGTAAAAGAGCTTTCAAAAATGTGTTTTACCAGAGGTGGCTACCCTGCAGTTGGCAATTACTGGTTATTGAAAACTGATCACTTGGTACTTTAACTTTGCAGCGTTTGTGGTAAAGGCAACCAAATCTGTCCATGCAGCTGGGGAAGCTCAAGACTAGCCACCGCTGTGAAGGTTTGGCAAAGGGGTGGGTGGGGGGTTGCATGGGTGCATAGGCTACGCAATTCTAGAATTGGAGAATGTATGAATTTGTTTAGGCCTACACCAATGCTAAATAAAAATGTAAATGTTAAAATATATATATATATATATATATATATATATATATATATATATGAAACAGCATGTGGCTCTGAAGCCACAAGTTGCCTACCCCTGATCTGGGTAAATGACCCTTAAAATTGGGCTGTTTCCCTCACTTCAGTTTAAGTAGTAGTCAGTAGTCTCGATTACAAAAACTTACATTATTTAGGCTTTTATTATGATGACTATTATGATGTCAAACCAGTCTTTTTTTTTTTTTTTTTTACCTCAAATCAAATATTTCACATACAATTAAGAGTTACAAAATGTAACTATGGTTCTATGAATTTCCCCTGACAGCCAGAGAAGATATGTAATATCTATTAGATGAAAATGTAGGTATTATGTACCATCTCTGGTGGCGAGGGAGAATGAAACTCAACAGGCTACTTCATTAAATCTCTTAAAACTGTTTTTACTCTTAAACTTTATTTAAGTAGGATGCTTTTGTAACATTTGATGCCCAATAATGTTGTTCATGGCTGCAATATTCCCAAACTGAGATATTCCAAAGGACCTTGGGATCTTGTGTAATATGTGATTGTAAAGATAATGTGATCCCATGGGATGGCAGGTATAAATCACACTCAGGTATTTCTATCAGCCCTTTTATTTTACTTTGTATCTGTTAACCAGGCCTTAAACGTAAGAGTCTTACTCTAGAAGTTGAGCAAAATCTCCCCTGCATCATATCGGTGGTGTGAGCACTGGCTGAGCAGCGACATGTTTATGTCCATTACATTTTTGTTTATAGTGGAGAATAAAATGTTAAATCACCTCTATCTCTGCCAACAGAAATTTCAGAATGTTTTTTAAAACACAGTATTAATGCCTTTACGTCATTTTTGTACAGGCGTATTATTGTTTTCTCTCAAATATCGTTTTGGAGCGCAGTGCGGTGTATTCATGTTTACAATGGCTCTCATGAGCTCTGATGTAATTCGACTCTAAAAAACAGGTCCAGCAACACCTCGTTACTCGCCGAGGTAGCCCTGCTGTTGCCTTTGCCCCCTCAACCTCTCGAGGTGCCCATTTGGTGACGCAAACAGGACCCCCTTTTTTTCAGAGCCCCCACCCCCCCACACTCCAGCAGCCTGCCACTGACCTGTTATGCTACCTCCCCTCCCTCTGTACATCGGTGTGCATTACACACAGCAAGTGCAAATTAGGTTAGTGAGTAATATCCACAGAGCCAGGGCCTGCGTGTCTCCAGCCAGTGCCCATGAAGCATGTTTAAGGAAAACAGTTACCGAGCTGTTATTATCAGGGGTAGGATTAGAGCGGGATTTGGCTGGCCATAAATATATCACAGCTTCATTAAACATGGACAGCACTGGAGGGGGAAAATGAATGGGAAGAGGGATTTGAGAAGGGTGGTGTGGGGGTCTGTAAGTTTGGTGTTTAGGGTGGTGTGGGGTGGGGGCCTGGACAAGGCTTAGCTAATTCTCTTATTCTGGACTCAAAGGGGGGTTGTTAGGAGCGTTGCGAGGCCTGAAAAGCCTGAAAAGCCTTTCCTTCTGAAAGCACTTCATTAAGGGCCTCCCCACACTGCAGCTTTGCCCCGGCTGCTCCGGGAAGGCATTAAACAGCTGAGGGTGAAAGCTGAGAGGCTTGAGCCAGTTCAGCCCAAAGTGGAGCCTTGATTTGGTCCGTTTATGCCTCATCATCGGCCAGCGGGGTCTCAGCTTACATCGCCGGTGGAGAGTCACTGTCGGCCAAATTAGCTTTGATGCAGTTTAGGGATATTGCACAAACAACCAGTTGCGAGTTTAGAGGGATTACTTTGTCTGAAACAATTTATCTTGATAGCCTCCAAAAGGAGAAAAGTGCAAAGAGCACAAAGGCAAAACAAGGCTGTTTGTTTCTAACAATTGGAATTGCAAAACTGTAAAATCTAAAACTCCTCCATTAAGTTTTGGATAAATTTGAGCTGCTCATATTTATTGTCACATTTATGCAAAAACCTAAAATCTACATGAGGCTACTTTTTTGCCAAGAAGACTAGCATATAATGTCAATATAATTCTTTCACTGATGTTTTATCTTTTATGCTTTAAAGGCCCAGACACAACAAATCAACTTCAAGAAGTAGTAGCAATGAAGGCCCTCTGCTGCATCACCTAACATCGCCGTGTCTTGGCCAAAAAGTTGCACATGAACACACTGCAAGAACTACAGTTGACAGCCAAACAGTTGATGTTCTGCGCCTGTATGATAGGAAATGACTCTCCTCACCAGCAGGTGGCAGTAGTCTGTAATCGTCATTCAAAAAGGGAAACCGCAAGACGATCTTGATGCTAGTTAGTCAATTAGCATATTAACAACACAATTCAGTGCTGACAGAACAGAGCATATTTACAGTGTACCAGTGAATAATAACACAAACCATCAGGAAACATTTCTGCTGAAGGGCTTGATGGATAAAGAAAAATAATCTTATATCATGTAACAAACTGAGCTGAACTGCCAATCAGAGTCATTCACCTACTGGATTTGCCATCTCTGACGCTAATTAAAAATGCTGAATCGGCCAACAAAAAGAAAAGCAAAAAGCTGGCAGGGGCCGACGGTGTGGGACAAACTGCACCTACTAGTTGACAGAGGCTAACCAACGGCCCAACCTTGACTGATGGCCAGTTGTTGGCTTGGTGTGTCAGGGCCTTAAAGCTGCATTCACTCTTAAAGATACATCAACATATTATTTAAGTTCTTAATGCTAACATGTAAGCAACAGTTGCCTATTTACACATCCAGCAGACACAGCAACATTAGCACACATTTGGATTCATGTTTGTGCAGGCTGTTCTCATGCAATGTTTTCCTATCAAATGTAATGCACCAAAAGTTGTACATATTCCACATAATGATGAGCCAGTAATTCGTGCATAATCCATGTATGCTGGAAGGCTGTGATCACATGACCATTGTGCTGATGGAAGTAAAGAAGGAAGCGGTTCTGAGTAGTCCACTTAAGAGGTAGGTTGGGGCAGTGGGTCGTTCACAAAACACATGGAACCGTGTAAACTTGGGTTATTTTAAGATACTCCCTCACCATGTTTCTTTTCCTAAATCTAACCACAGAAACTCCACTTGCTTAAATTGTTAATTATGAAACTTTATATTAAGGATGTAATATAATTCTTGGGGCGCTAATTCATAGGATATCATAACAGTTGTATAAGGGTATGTTAGTTTGTGTCCACCTGATAAGACCAGTATTCACTCTTCTTTTAGCTCTGGTTTGAGGAAATATCTGGCTCTTTAGCTGCTAAATGTTACATTTTCTGTACCAGTTAATTGCTTAATTTTTGTATGTCTGCCATTTGATGCAGTTTTAAAAAGTAAAATCCTTACAGTAGAATTATGTGTTTTTCACTCGGAACAGCTGCTGGAAACTTTTTTTCATTGAGGATGAGTTATTTTGATATCCCCAAACCAATCAGCATGTCCTCGTCCCTCTGACTGTAGGTGGTGCCAGGTGTAGTCTTGCAAACGTGTCTTACAAATGCTCATCCCACATTGTCACATATTGCCACTTTGTGGCTTTTCATGTCTACATATAAGGTGCTAGGTATCATTCCACATCTGTTGTTGGCGTTCCAACACTGGGACGTCAACAAAAACACATGGCTAGCTTTAGGCAACAAAAGCTTGTGGTTAGGTTTACAGTAAGCATATAGAAAGTGAACACCAAACATCCAGGTCAAAGTATGGGGTTTGTTGGACCAGTACACCACAATATATGGACTTTTCAGTAGACTTGCACCGATTACAATTTTTTGGGCTGATCCCGATTTCCCATTTGCAGAGAGTTTGGACGGCCGATTCCTATTTTGCCCAATTCCGATTTCATTTTTTTCAAACCACTTTACAGCACACAAGATATTGCAATATTACCTATTTTTCCTTTATTAGAGCATTTTAACCATGATACAACCAGCTTTTCAATAATCATCTCAAACAAACAAAAACAGTGACACAGGTTAAGGAACATTTTCCTTTTTGCCCAAATATAACTTCAGGTAGAGTATTAAAATAAACAAGTAAAAAAGGCATATATAAATAAAAACATAGATAAATAAAATGATAATTCTTGGTGTATAGCATTTGTGGGTATTTCTTGAATAGATAAAAAAGTAAAAATATTTCCTGTGGAAAATTCACACAGGTCTTCACATCTACAAAGTGCAGCGTGACAGGCATTCTTATTTTAACAACAAGAAAAAAGGTGCACATTCTTCGGCACGCTGACATGCGCCTCGTCAGTTTCAAGCGGCACAGTGCAGCAGTGAGAGCTCCGCAATTAAATTCAACACAGACAATTAACAACTTTCTCCTTCTCTCTTTTGATGTGCGTGCATGAATGATTAAGGTGAGAAGCCGCCCATGTTTCACGTCCTCACATCGCCCAAGCTGTGAGTTGCACGTTTGTGTGTGTGCGCTGCTGATGTTACACGATGTCAAGAAGTTTTAAATCGGCATATTTTAGACTGACTGGCCGGTCCCAGGTCATGGCCAATCGTGTGAAAATCGGCCCAATTCCGAGCTCTGCCGATTAATCGGTGCAAGTTTACTTTTCAGCTCCTTCATTACTTCAATACTGGCAGCATTTGAACCTGATACCAGCCGACTGTGTATAATACTGTCAGACCAGGTGCTGTCCAGCCTTTAAGTGGCATATCATAACAAAGCGAAAGGTTATGTTGGCCCACAATAGATACTGATGCCGCCCGGCCATGTATCATACCACCGCCACAGGTGTGGTACAGCCAACTGGCAGTGTATCATAACAATGCCAAAAGGTTACATCTGCCCATATTACATATTGACGCCACCCAGTCTTGATCATACCACTGTGAAAGGTGGCTTTTGGCATCAGGTGTCTGACGCTGAAATCACTGACAAAGTGGTGGTCCCCAGTGTTTTAAGCAAAGCCCTGAATCTTTGTTGTTTAACATTATTATTTTGTGCTAAACCCAACTCATTGCTGTGTAGGAACAAATGCATTATATATAGAATGGAGAGGACAAACAGAAAAGGGAGCCCCCCCCCCTCCACATGGTCTTTTTGCTCAGCCAGTGAAGCAACAGGAGAGTTTCCAGTCACTAGCTTTATGCTTGAAGACCGCTAGAATGAAGCAAGTAAACACAATGTGGGAAAGCTTCGTTTGTTGTGAAAGCTTCAAATTGGTGACTTGGTACAAAGTACAGCTGACCTTTATGTATTGTGTTCTGTGAACATGTGTATGCCTTCCCTGTGTTTATCTATTTTTACCAACAGTCACAGACTAAATTTAAGTCACTACAGCTGTTTAAAGGAAACTTTTTGTCATTGCACTGTGGAGCCTCTTGCTTATCTGTAATCTGGCAGCACTGTGGTGGCAAGGGGGGAAGCCAAACACCATTCATCAGCACACACTGCACACTAGATATAGGCAGCATCATGTCATTACGGTTTACCAGGGTAATTAGAAATCCTGACGAAACAATTTTCAATTCTATTAAAAATACAGATGCTCATCTTTCTGTTAACCTTATACTGCAATTAGGATGTTTTGTATGTAGTGCACATCACATGCCACCAGAGGTCAGTCTGGTGCAACAGGCAGCTGGGCTGACTGCGAGTGGAGGGAATAACATTACAGGGCTGTAAACAGCCAGTCCACAACAGCATACGGACTACCAGGAAAGCAACACATTTTCACATATGGTGAATTAAGGATTCATTTCAACCAAACCAGAGTTGTAGATTGTTGGAACAGTGGACTAACTGACTAATTAAATGACCACAAGACAATCAGAGATGGTTTTGGTGAGTTTTGCTTTGTTTCTGTCAAGTTGGAGTTATGTGTGTTTTACTTTGAGATAACAAGGCAATTAAGCTTATTTGTGGCTCGGTGAATAAGAGACACTTAAATTCAGAAGGTGTATGGTTGTATATTTTCTGTGTTATATGGCAAACAGAATTTTACCTTTCTTGACATTTTGTGAGTTTACTGTTAATTTATAAGAATAATAAAGCTCAGAGAGCTTGCAAAAAGTAACAAAGTCTGGTAGGTAGTGACACACACAAATATCATCATAAACTGCATAGTTTCAGAAAGGTATGAAGGTATAAAAAAATAAATAGTGCCCATACCTAATGCCCACACTGTAACGACAGAGCTGGTTGGAAATCAGCAAAGTTTCCTTTTAACTACCCATATCACTATTTTCCAAGCTACTTTAGCTGTCATATTTCACATAACCAGACCTTGATTGGCTGTTGTAACTTGAATTTAGTTTGAGGAACCTGACGACCATGAGCAAATGTTTTATCATGAATATAGCAAGGCAGCTAGCTACAGGGGCGGAAATACTGGGGGGGGCAGGGTGTCATGACTCCCCCTTCAGTAAAGCTCTCCCCCCCCCACAATCATTTGAGACACAATTAATAATTTTTGAACAATGCAGTAGTATTTATTGAAAGCACAATGTAAGCGGTGCTCATTATAATCGCGCAATAATGTGCTATTTAAATCTTAAAAGATTTAGTCCCCCCCTCCCATTCCTAGTAGTGGTATATCCCACACTCTTTCCAACGGGCAGGGCTGCTTGGCAGCAGTAGCAGCGTGTGGCTGGACCTGGCTGCCCACATTGCGCATCGCAGGGTAAGATGTACACTCACACAGACACAGTTTAACTTACACAAGTTACAACACATCCCATTTACTGTTACAACAAGCCCCAGGCCCAGGCTGATAATATAAACTGTCTGCAACATTTCTCCTGCATTGTTCAAAAGCCTACTCAATTACGAGTGCTGCTAAGCTAAAAGCTAATGATTAAGCTCAGAGAGGACAGGAGAGAAAGAAGAGGGAGAGGACAGGACAAGAGCAGTCAGTGATGGAGGGGCTCGTAGTTAATATCTGTAGGCTCTCCACCTGTCAGTGAGACAAACATGAAAGACGTGCAGTTTAACCAACGAGGAGCGGTCATTATGCACGACTATTACGCGCTGTTGTGAGGTGCGCAGCGGCAGATCTGACAGCACACTGTTTATAAACCAGTTTACCAGTTTAATTGCAGGAAATGTTTAGTTGTTAAGCCATTTCTCATAAGTATAGACATTCACTCTGCCTGTTGGAGAGACAGAGAGACGATTAAAGCGTCAAATTGCGGTGAAAGATGCTGTATAAAAGACAGGCTACAACTTTTTTTCCTTGTCCCCCCCTGGAATTATTATCTAAAATTTTACTGTTTATTGTCTCCCCCAACTATGGGATTTTCGCCCCTGGCTAGCTATACAAATCAGAGATGTGGGTGGCGCCTCAGAAGTCTGAAATCAGGGTACCTAAGGAGTTCCATTGAGCTGAGTGAACTGTGGAGTTGGTAATTCTCTGTGAGACTATTACTAATACGGACCCCTGTCACATTACAGATAGTTATTTGATCCACTGTTACCATTAAAAGTTTTCATTAGCACAGCTTTAAAATATAAAATACACAGACTGCAATATAAAATGTACTCGTAGAAATATATAAATATATAAAGCAAAGGAACACTAAAAGAAATATGTCACCACCCTGACTTCTGTTGCCTGCATGCCATCTGTCAAAAGGCCTCATGCAAATATACCACTGCAAGTCAACTCAATGCTAAAGCTGTATGGGGCCAGTACAGAGGTATTTACAGCAGGGGAAAAGCCACCCTAATAACACTGTAATATTATACTTAGGCTCCTTATTTTTCTTTCAAAAAGTGCATGTGTCATATTGGGCTCCCTCATACAAATAGGAATTGAGGGTATTGCACCGTGGCATTTCTGTCTGGCTCGTGAACAGACGGTCCAAATGGAACCCAGGTCCCATCTCTCAGCTCCAAAATGGCACGGTTGTTAAGAAGGAAAATACATGAGACGGGAGGCTTGGATATCAGATTATCATTAAGTAGCACCAGATTCCCTGGTATTTTGTCGAAGATTTTGGTATTAAATCTCTGCTTCAAAGTGACTAATTACACTAAGTCCTGATTTCATGGTCACAGCTGTACCGTATTACCAATCACAACAGCTCGACGTGGACTGCTGTGGTTTTTCTGCAGAAGGAGATGCTGTGGCTTATCTATGGTGGTATCGATGTCACTGAGACGCTCAGCAGAACCATCTGGACCACTACCTCCATCTCATCTTCATCAGCCTAAGCAGTCACCACAAGCAAGACCCAGATTCCAAGGGTTTACCTTCAGTTTTTATATTTGAGGTAAAAATGCAGTAAGTCTTCATCCCTTTCCCTTCACGGTCCATTTCATGACTCACTCACACTTTAAGCAACATGTCACGCTTGATCAACGAGTCACTGGGAGTCCTGTTATATCCTACAGAGCTCAGTGACCATGGGAGATCAGCCAATGTGTGGATGGCCAAGAAAAGATGTCCACAGCTTAACTTTATGCAGTCATCGGCTGTTAACAGCTAATCACATTTCTGTGCTTCCCCGTGTGATTTAGTTTTATGAACGGTTCAGCATGTGAAGTAGAAAATGGTACATTTTAGAGCCATGCTGTCCCCTACTGCAGTGTTCATTACCTTCCACAGTAGGAAATTGTTCTACAAAATAAACAATGTCCTATGATCTAATGTTTGCCTTGACAGAGGAGTAAAACGACAGTTTATGGGATTGTAACAAAAGCATGGATGCATAAATGTCCCAAGCAAATTTTATAACACTGGAGTTAATACGAGAGATATCCAACCCTATCACCAGATAGAGTAATGACACTGAAAGACTGAGTGAATCCAAGGATTCAATGACAACATATTTTAGCAAGTTTTTTAAAATCATTTCCATCTCTACACATGGCAACTTTATATTAATGGTTAGGGAAGGACTGTGGTCATGGGAATCAAATGGTTATTGGCTGATTAATGTTGGGCAACTAAAACAGCTGGTGAAGTTTAGGATTAAATCATGATTATGGTTTGATATATTAACTGTTGGGTTGACCTTCACACCCTTACTTTGTATCTGTATTGCAACCCCCTTACCCCCCACATTGGCACTGATTGTAAATCATTCACTGCAGCATGGTCCACTGTAAAGATAATGTGTACGGACAATGGGCTGAGGTATCTTAGGTGTAAAGCTGAAATTTCAGCTTGAGGGTCAGGCTTGGGGAAAGCTAAAGAAGTGTCCAGAATAGAAATCATTCATCCTCGAGGGAACAAAAATCTGCTCATCAAAATATGCCAAAAATGTCAGAAATCTTAATAAAAGCATTAATTATCTACTGGGGCATAATTGTGTTAATGTGTGCAATGATATCTGCAAATATAGTAACAATGCTCAGCTTATTTACATTTTAACGCAAGAAATACTTTTGTCTCCATATTTGGATTTCCATGATGTCCTTCTTGGGTAACAGACTATAGTGGCTATTATATATTACCATATTTGGATTTGGATAGTCATGTGACAGACTGTTACATCAGCCAGAAGATTCTGAAGGACCCCCAAAACACATTACAAGGTCAGAAAGTCTCTCTTAAAATGTTGATATTTTGACCTTTTCGGTCACTGGTGCGTTATGTCCTCAAATCATGTGTCTTTCTGGATAACGCTAATAAAACATTTATGATGTTTATATATTCAAAAACTACCTATTTCATGTGAAATATGACACTGATGCATTGAAGTATAAGTTATAGTTTTCCACAGTAGGCCTAGTTAAAGCCTGATTATAAAGGGAAAATTGTTTTTTTGTCCTCCCTGGATAACAAAGATCTTCTGTTACCCAGGACATGTCCTCTGTTATCCAGAGTGGACATGTTTATCAATGCAGATTTGTATTAGTATCTGTAGCTTTTTAGGCATTGACTTGATATTGTTATATTATATTAATAACAATATTATGCTTTTTTTTTTTTTAACTTTTATGGCAGTTTCTGTTATTTATCTTGAATTCATCTGATTCAATGAACACAGGCCATTATCATAGATTTTGTCAAGTTACTGTCCAAAAATGAACCAATAATATGCTATAATTTAATATTTATGTTTTTAATAAGGTTTTAGTACAGTTTTTGATGTTTCAGGGTCAGTTTTGTTCTTCCAGATGCAGCTGTCTGATGAAGAGACGCAGAGACTATACAGGGCCAGGAAGAATGCTGATCCACAAGCTAGGGCTGAGTATCTTGAGGAAAAGAGAGCAAGGTATTGTGATTTAGTGAGGGCAGATCAGTAAAAAGGAAAAAAATATCAAAATAGGTTTACACTCATTGCAAAAGGCTTAGATGTTTTAGTTAACCCCCCTGCTGTGTTGTGGGTCAAACTGACCCGTTTCGAAGTTTAAGATCACAGAAAACATGTTTTTATTAAGTTTTGGAGCATGAAACCGTTTCTGCTGGACTTGATTAGTGTAATGAACATGTAAATGAAAAATGACTACTGACACGGCAGTGATAATGGAGGAAGGGTAAAAATATCACATTTCTTGCAAATCGAGACACAAGAGAAGAGAAGGACAGCCCAGGAGGCTCTGGAACATATCCTTGATCAGGATAGTGAAGTTGAGGAGGAATTGTCTGAAAATGTAGATGATCTTGAGATCAACTCGGATCATGAGGATTGAAATTTCAGACCATCAACTCCAAGAGAAACATTCATGTCAAAAAATGGCCAAATAGAATATTGAATGTCTCATTTTTGCCAGTGTACTAAAAGAAATCAGTGTGAAAGTTATTTTTTAATGAAAAACGAGTGAATTTTCATAAGTAAACGATGATTTGTAAAGGGTGAAACACTTGATTACATTAAATAATGATTACATTAATGTCAATTGAGCTAACGATAATGTTTATAGAGAAAAATATATTTACCTCCCCCAGGGAGGTTATGTTTTCGCCGGTGTTGGTCTTTTTGTCTTTTTGTCTGTTTGTTCGTTTGTTTGTTTGTTTGTCTGCAAAATAACTCAAAAAGTACACGGAAAGCACGGATTTTGATGAAATTTTCAGGAAAGGTGGATAATGGGACAAGGAACAGATGATAAAATTTTGGTGGTGATCGGTTGAAGGAAAGTGGATAAAATAATAAATAAAGTCTAGCGTCTGACAGCCTCAGCAGCAATTAAGACGGAAAGCACGTCTTGTTCTACTTGCTAAATATTGTTAAATTCTAAAGTTGAAATTAATGTTCTGTGTTGGAAAAAAAGAAAGTGAAAAATACAAAAAACCATTATATTCTGTGTTGGTACAAAATAAAAACGAAATATACACACCACAGTGTGTCCATGGTGAAGGCATATATAACCTAATAATAATTGTGATTCAGGCTGCAAAATCTGATGCAGAGGGGGAGGGAATATCACCTACTTGGCAGAGGTCTGCACTCTCTGAGTGCTTTTCTAGTTTTGAACTACTTTCAGATGGTTAAATATCCACTGGGTCAATTTGACCTGGGAACATCATTGCATTACTTGATAAATGTAATCATGTTTCTTGAGTTGAGGATACAATAACAACCCTTTTACCTTTACTATAAAACATTTTAAGACATTTTCCATCTTTTTTTCTCTTTTTGGCATGGAACATTGTGTGATCAACAGCAACTAATGAACCCATTTCAGTATAAATATCCAAATGTATCACATTAATTGGGATGAAAATGTTGTTTTCTGAGCAGTAATTGTTTGTTGAGCTCTAACTGTAGTTATCTATAAACTTTTATATGCCAACAATGGTAGACATTTTAATTAATTTTCAATTCCATTTCCGTTACCCAGGAAGGATATTTTCCATGGGATTATCCATATGATTGACTGAAAAATGTTAATTGCATTTTTAAAATGAATTCTTTTTGTTGAGTTGTATACAAAACACTCTAATAAAGATAGAAAGTGCCTAAATTGGCATTTTTAGCCAATTTGATTTATTTTCAATCTTCAAATCCTTATTCGTCTTTGACCCAGTTATAGTTTACATCCATGTTTTCCCAGACTCAGATGTGTCCATAACAGTTGACAATGCTTCAAATAAGGATGCTGCTGCAAAGAAGCTACATACTCTTAAATGTTTTACAAACATCTTTCCCCAGGCAGCACAGAAAATAGTCAGCGCAGTTTCAAGGATTAGTGTCACCTATTAAGAATCTGTTCCTCAGATATGAAGTTGAGTAATGGCCAGAAAAGTGTTTTTGCAGAACATTATGATTTCACAGTGAATTTGACCTTTGACCTTTTGGCTATAAACTGACATCATTTCATTATTTTATCCTATAGACATTTGTAGACATTACATGTTTACATGTATTTTAAAAGTTTGGTTTTAGTCGGATTAACACAATAAATTGATTTTCTCTGATGTTATGTAAACATACTGATTGACTCTGCTCTGTAGTCGCTTTTGAATGGCATATAGCAGGGATCAGTGGCGGCAGCAGATGATTTTTACTGGAGGTGCTGGGGGGGAGCTTGACTATTAATTGGAGGTGCTAAGGAGTTGTGGATATAGCCTACCGATATAAGCATGCAGAGTCCAAATCAACAAAAAATCATGCACATTGTGGAATTAGAGGGACCACCAACAAGAACCATCTTTGAACAACACGTCTTTAATTTAATTTTGCTGGGCTCCACAATCATCGAGGCAGAGAGAGAGAGAGAGAGAGAGAGAGAGCGCATATTTTCATGGGCCATAATACACACACTGAGCAATACAAAAGAACGACAGCTCACTGTCCTTAACACAGAGCCATAAGCCGTTTCAGGACCAAGGTGTGGCTGATCACGGACACTGTCCTTGGCCTTGAAACGGCCCACACTAACGCAACACAACAACACTATTGACTATGCCAGAGTATAATAAAAAACAATAATCCCTGTACTTCGCCTATGGCAGGCTAATATATTGTTACTCACCACTAGACGTCTTTACAGAAGAACGATGCGTCTGTTATTGTGATTGCTGGCAAAGGCATCAATGATTTTATCTGCGTCCAGATCTTTGGTCCTCCTGGTGTTTATGGTCAAGAATGCCAGGTTACTGGGCACTATGGGCTTCTTTGGGGGTGCTGAAGCACCTCCAAGCTCCCCCCCAGTGCCGCCTATGGCAGGGATCCAGACTGTTTATTACCCAGGGTGAGCAGGAACCAGACAGCACCTCACATTCCCACTGTCACACAAGTCCTATTCACCATGACGCACAGGCCCCCTTCCATTCTCTCACCATAGTGCTCAGCTCTGTTAGACCAGTTACATTTGGATTCTTTTGATTCTTTCATGAAAGCAGAGATTTTGGCTCCACAGTGGTGCTAAGCAAGAGGTCAGTGGGTTACTGAAATCATTAATGGTGACAGTGCATATACACAGAAAATTTCATGATAATCTGAGCAAGATATACCCTCTTTTGGACCAGTGTTGACCAAACTTGTACCCTTTTCCACTGCAGGAACTTACCCCATATAAACTGGAGCTTCCAAAAAAAAAAAAGACTATTGTAAAGCTACTACTAAACGTTTTCATGAGCTATTTGGTAGGGGACTGAAGAAAATGGTTGAGCATCTATGGAAGAAGTGACGCTCTGATTTTTAATAACTGATCTCATATTTACATGAACAACAACACAACAATACAAGTTACACCATGATGTATATCCCAAGGCTTCGGAGATTTTGGCCTCATGATGTTCTGCTGGGACCATCAAGTGCTTCAAACTTGTGCACTCACTGTGACTTTATATTCTCAGATGATTCATCTTTTTTTTTTCCTTTCCCATATTGTGTGTTGGCTGTGTGTTAAATCCTCAATTATGCTTGAGGTATCCTCTGGTCCACCTCTTAGTTCCTGACTCCAGCTCCCTTAGTTACTATAAAAAAACCTAAAAATCTTAAACAGTATAAATTCATAATAAGACTTTATTGATCCTGAGTGGATACATTCACTAGTGCTAACAACATGCTTCCGAACCTAAGCTTGATTTGTCCGAATTAAACTTTGCAGCTGCGGAATACTGCGCAACCAAATCCCTCCCACCCTCCACAGTCTTTACACAGAGCAACTGATCTGAGAGCCCTTGTGATATTATTTCTTCTTCAGATCAATAACTTCAATAACTTGGTCTGTACACATTTGAAATACACTTAACATTACAAGAAGAAAAAGTTAATGAGTGTTAACACATAATCTCCCTTTTGCAATAACTGCTTATTTCCTCAAAGTCTGACATTCTTTTAAACAAGATGAAATCACTGAGTAAAGGCAGTTAGCCAAACACACACACACACACACACACACATACACACACAAAATGAAATCCTCCAAATGTCAGTGCCAATCCCTCTGCTGTGGTGCTTCATGATTTGCAGTGTAAACATGATACTCAGATGGAGGACCCTGACGTGATCAGTGTTTAATTTAAACCGACACACCAATTGCTGTGGTCCAACGCTCAAAGTGCACAACAATCACTCGACTTAGTTTCTCTTCTAATAATGCATGTCTGCTGTTAGCGTGCTATGCCTTCAGAGTACCAGGCACAATCAAGCTAATATTTTCGTCTTGAGTTACTAATGACTAATAATCATAGGCTAACATAGTGGAAATATAAAGCGCAGCTCCACTCAGCTGGGCTGTCCCCTACAGAGGCAGGATGCCATTTTGGTATCAGATAGTTAATGTAATAAAGTGCAGTACGTGCCTTTTAATGTTTGGGAGACTAGAAACTGTCAGTCATGGAGAACATCAAACAAAATACAACCCAGGGTTGGAAATTAGCACCAGCCACAAGCCAAATACTGGTGAAATATGCGAGTGGCTGCTAGATTTTCTTTACTTACTGGTAAAAAACAAAACAAAACAAAACAATGGAAACCCAATGAGTGGCTGGTAGATTTTGGAATCCAGCAGCTACAGTGGCAGGTGAACAAATAATAATTTCCAACACTGATACAACCACTAGCTCAACTCCAGCCAATTCAGATGTCAAAATGAATATCAAGAGCTCAATAAACTCTGTCTAAATGTGATAAATCTTATGGATAAATATCTGTATAAATAGTCCTAGGATCCAGCTACGTGTATGGTGGTGTATGGTACGTGAACACTGTTGTTAGGCAACAACTAACAACAAAATGGAAGCCGCCGTGTTTATTTAACCGCCAGGACGGGACACTCTAAAACTAAAGCATGCACAAGCAGGTGAACTGGCACCTCTCCAGCAACCAGTCCACGCTCCATATTTGGTCTGGATGGGGACTTGAACACGCGACCCTCCGGTTCCCAACACAAGTCCCTATGGACTGAGCTACTTCAGTTCCCATTTGAGGGACAATATTACAAAATCTGAATGTGAAATCAATAAATAATGCCCTCAAATTGAGCTTCCCCTCTCTTGAATAAAGATAGGAAAAAAGCTCCATAGATGGAGGAGGTTTGTGAGACACTCCTTTCCACCTGTGAGGCATCTGACAAGATGGCTAAGTCAAACCAGATAACTTTATTTAGTAACTAAGCTGCTTTTGAACAAGGCCAGTAGATGGCACTAAACTGCACCAAATGCAAGAGATATAATAAACAAATTAGCAGAGCTGCTGATTTTCCTTTACCAACAGAAGAACCTTCTGTTTGTAGCTTAAGTTGTGAAGCCTTATTACCACCAGTGTGGAGTGGTTGTCAGTTGTTGGGCCAGTTGTTCAGTGTGCTCTGTCAATCTTTGCCCTGCCATCTTTGGTACAGACAGGGTTGCCAGCTCTCACGCATCTGGTGTGACTGTCACTCTTTCACCATCAATGTCACTCTCTCACACCCGTTTAAGAAATCGCACTCCACCATCACTGAGTCCTTTTTTTTTTTGTTACATCCAGCCCATTGTTTGGCTTGACCGGACCGCATACTGGATGTCCACTGGATCCGCTGTGTGCGCGATTTGGCTCCGACTTGTGCCGGCCATCAATGTCCACTGGAACTATAGCAGCGTGCACGTGAATGGCTGGAATTGGCGCCGCTTCCACTGTACGCCATGGCTAGGATGCGCCATGGCGCTTCTGGTGGAGCAGCTTACACTAACTTGAATGGCCACGATTAGCTCCAGCACCTACGCCTTGGCCAGATCGTGCACGTGACGGATCCAGTGGACATCCAGCTAGCGTAGGAAGTCACCTGTCATTGATACACTGCTGGTTGGAATTGTGCAAGGTAAGCAAATTGCCGACGAATTTAATTGAACTGTGTTATGAAACCATGTGCCCTGCCTGAATACACACTTACGATGAAAAAACTTTTTGTTAAATGAGTCTGCTGAATTTCTCTATGCATAAATGTACACAGGTCATTGAAAGTCCTTAAATTTATCTATTTCTGTATGAAATTGCATGATTTCGCCACGTGAATTTTCAAAATTTTCTCAGGAACCCCCCTTGAAATCTTTCTTTTTGTCACAACAGGACATATTACTGGATTTTTTAAGCAGATGATCAATACTACCATCAGATTGCTGAAACTGACCTTGATCTGCACCGTAAAACAAATATTGAGCGTCAATGGACGTATGTGGGGCTTAGGCCTATAGATATGAATATGTAAACGTATACTAGTTTCTTTTGTTTGCAACACGTGCATGCCGCCATGTCCACATATGTTCATGACCACCTCACTCCGGCCCTCTGACCAAAGTTGGCAACCCTGCACACAGGTCCAGGAACTTAGGCAACCAGGATTTGAGGTTGCCTGCAGCACCTTCCTTCAACCTGACAGTCTCTCCTGCTGCAGTTTTCAAGGTTCTTGCTGTGACTCTTACCATCATAGACTGTTGTAAAGACACCACATTGCTTTTCAGTGAAGTCACGTCATCCTCCGTGAACTTAATTTGATTTTTTGACTTCTCTAATATAAGTAGCCTAGGGGTGTCAGTGGCTTAGTGGTAGAGCAGGCACCCCATGTACAGGACTGTTGCCGCAGCGGCCTGGGCTCGAGTCCAGCCTGTGGCCCTTTGCTTCATGTCACTCCCTCTCTCTCTCCCCCTTTTGCACTTGACTGTCCTGTCCATTAAAGGCAAAAAATTAATATGAGTAGCCTACATAAAGAATTGTTGAACTTTCATATGACATTCTTCTTTCTTTATGCATAAGTGAAACTAAACTAAATTAAAAGGAAAAACTGTATTGGTGGTAATGTTATTGCACTTAGTACCCACCTGATTATAGAACATTCCAATAGTCCTCTGTTAAAAATGAAGTCAGTAAAGTTAAATAGATTTGGCTCGTGCTCTTTGCAACAGCTAACACGGGCAATGTAATTGAATGTTACAGTTATACTTCTCAGACTGATTACATTAAATTTTATAATAGCAGTGATGCCATTAGTCCATGAAAATGTAAATTAAGAACAACTTCATGGTTTCCAGTAAAATAATTTTGGGTTGGTCTTGTTTCTCAAAGAACTATCAGCAATAATAACTGTTCACTGTTACTGTTACCACATTAAACTAAAACAACATACCAGTAGCTTACAATGAGACTGTGCATGTTGTTGCTAGGATGTGCTGTCAGCAGCAGTGACTACAACAGTTCTATTTGTTTCTAATATTTCTAAGGAAAGCACTTTGTGCCAATGTGACCCTTGCTTAATTGTACCAGCCTCTGGTTAGGTCACCTGTGATACTGAATACCCTCTCTGCAAAAGGCATGAGAAGCTGGTATGGTCAACAGGTCTAAAGCAAAAGTTTTTGTGATGATTAGTGTCAGTCTTTGCCAGCCAAAGTCTGTTCCTGTATCATTTGTGGTGGGTTGTAAAAGCTTATACTTTCTGCTTTGCTGCTTCATGCTGGTGGTCAGGCATCCTCTGTCTGGGCCTTATGCAGCATTTTGAAAGAAAACCTAAAGACTGGCTGCTTTGATGAAAATGGTGCTGCTTTCAGTTCCTCCACATTCCCCTCTTCTGTATTATCTTTAGACAGATCCTCATGTTGTGTGTGGCAAAGAGGATCTGGGCACAAAGTGCTTTACTTGTTTTAGCAGCTCCTGAATATTGTCATCAGCTACATCAACAAGAGCTTCACAGAGAGTACGGTTAACAACGCGGGCAGCTGCTGTAAGTGGAACTTTTCATCAATTGGATCTAACAGCCAAGCAAAAGGCAGGCTCACATTTCCTTTCATTTTCTGTGCAAGAGTGGCAAGGTCTTGGTAGCTAGTGTTCTGTTCAAAATCAGCAAAGTGGCTGAGCAGATCAAAGAGGGCAGGGACCACCAGGGACATGGAAATGGTGTCACTCTGGAGAGTATATGTCCCACAAAATGCAGCAGTAGGTCCTGCAATGGAGTCTTGCCACTCACTAGGAAGCAAGGTGTCCATCCCATGTCATTTGTGATTTGATAAACTGAGTCTTTCACTTTGAGGAGGTGTGTGACCATGCTGAGTGTTTAGGGGAGTCATTCACAACAATAAGGCCACACTGGTCCATTACTCTCTGTGTTGCAATAGAGGACTTGTCAGAGAGCTTTACCACTGACCTCACTTTTTCAATGACTCTCTTGACAGATGCCGCCTTTGGCACCATGTGGACCACAACTTGCAAAGAATGCACCTCACAGGGGATCTGTTGCATATCCATGTCAACATGATGGTACCTAAAAAGAGTAACACAGCCAAAAAATTCTAATTATTAAGCATCTTAAGTATCTGAAAATTCAGAAAACACCTATCCAAGGCATACCCAAAGTCAAGTGAAAGCTGTTCTTGTTCTATTTTTAGTACATGTACATGCATGGTTGATTTCATTTGAAAGGCCAACATCACTGTATGTGTTGTCTGTCATTGAGTTATCGAAAGTTTGTTTTTTTTTATCTTTGCTTGAATATTTTCTTGGAAACAGATGCTGCACATGACTAGAACTGGGAGGTACTGGAGTGTTGGAAAACACAACGGGACCTGACCATGAAGCCTCACGACACCCCACAAGTCAATTCCAATAGATTCTCTTAGGGCAGCAGCCAGCCTCTTTTTGGATTCTTGTCTTTCATCTTCATAATACTTCTCATCAGATTGCTTATTTCAGTTTTGCTCATCGTAATCCTGTGAGCAGCCAATCCATTTGCTGTGGATTCCTCCCAGTTCTGTTGTTCTACAAGAAGGGCTGTTGGAATATTCTGCTGGAATGCACCAGCTTTCTTTGCACTCTGTGACCCATCCTTGTCATTGAATGTCTTTTGTATCTGTGATGTTGAATATGAGGGAAAATAAAATCAGGTTTTTCTCTTCCACCCACCTCTCTCTCTCTCTCTCTCTCTCTCTCACACACACACACACACACACACACACACACACAGCCCTAAGTTGTCTCTAACTCTCTTTACTAAATTTCTGCTTCTTTCTCCCGCCAGGTGTGTAACTGTCACGGGTGGAGTTTGAACCCAATAGCAGCACCACAAACAGAGGGACAATTTGTAACTTTATTAATGATTTAGCGGAAGAAATAAAACAGCTGGAGTTGGGGATAACATGTGGGGAAGTGAAACTCAGCACCCTGCTTTATGCAGATGATATAATATTGATGGCAGAAAATGAAATAGATATGTAAAAAATGTTAACATATGCGCCGAAAAATGGTGCAAAACATGGCGCCTTTCTATCAATCCAAAAAAGACAGAGATTATGGAGTAGAAAAGAATGAAAAAGAAGTGAATTTCAATTCTGTTTTGGTGATAAACTCAAATATACCGATAAGTACAAATATTTGGGCTGGATGAACACGTCATTTTTACATGGGACATCAGTGTTAGCAGACTAGAGTGCCCCAGGAATGAGTCCTTAAAGCCAGATACTGTATAAGTTAGCACTGTAGCACTCCCATTTCCCTCAAGTCAGAGATAATGGGTTTTTTGAATGGGTTTCTGATTAGATGTCTGAAATAAGGACTGTGGTTAACAAAAGCTTAAGAGACTTTCATGTTTTGTTCTACAACGTAAAATACATCAGTAAATATCCCACTGTGAATTTTGATGCTTTCATGTGTAAAAATGGCAGTTGCAAACAACTGGCTAAATAAGACTACAGAATGCAGTGTTTTCCCTATATGTAACTAGCAGTGGTGCACCGCCGCTGAGTAAAGCATATAAGAGGAGAGGGCTCCGTCTTATCTCTTCATAAACTAAAGTTATATTGTTTTGCGCGATGGATGCTTCATATAATAACAGAACAATATACTATTTATTGTGTTATGTCATCGTGTCATTTCTGTCTCTACATGGTCACGCATTAACAATTCTCCTCTGCTCTCTGTATTGCGCACAGCGGAGTTCTGCCTCGATGCACACACAGACATGTGCGCACACACACACGCTAGAGCGGCTCGGGCCGCATTTTCCTGACCAAACCCGACCTGAGCCCAGCACAGTTTGTTACCTGACATAGTTATTGATATGGACTGTGTGTAAATAACCAGCTAACCAGCAACAGACTGCTTTTACGCACAGACAAACACACTGCTCGCACAACAACGCCGCTCACTCAGTTGGAGCAGAGCCTGTGTTGCGTTCAGGCATTGTCACGTAAATAACAACTTCCAGCACTTAAATAGGTCATAGCACAAAACAGCAGCATGTCAAGTGACTTTTTACTTTATTATATTCAATACAATTGTATGTTCCTAAATCTTGAGACACCTCATATGTAAGCTAGACAGACATTTCACCTGCTCATTACTGTGCACACATGTACTGTATGTACTTAGTCCTAAAGAGCCCTTCTGGTGCCAGTAGATACACAGAAACATCCCAGCAGGCTGTGCTTTGCAAGCATACAAAAAAGTTTTGCGCGTGTGAAATTTTTTTTTCATGCGCATGCTTCACCTCCGCTGCTATAACTCCATCCTAGGGGAAACACCGGAGGTCATCACGCCAAACGTGGGTTAACAGCCTTGTTGTGGTTCTGACGTTAAGTCATGCACAGTGTTTGTTTATGAACTAACGTTAACTTTTAACTCCTTGCAATTACATTTCGGCTTCAAAAATACTGACAGTAGTAGATTCGCATTCTGACTTAGTTTTCATCATCACAACCATCTCGTTTTCATCAATGAGAAAATGTTGTTGACCAATAATATAAAGAAAATTATTCGTCAGTGAAATTAATGCTGCACTAGACCTTTAACATACTTTACACGACAGAGAAATCTGGTAAAACAGGCCAATCTCTAGAGCCACTGAAAAATTGGCTTTGCTGACCATTGTCAGGAGGGGGATATCGGGCCCAAAATCGTCTTGAGCCCTGTAATGTGTAATGTATAATGTTTGCATAAACACAGTCTGAGACAGATCAGTGGTGAATAGTGTGAAACCACTGGCAGGAATGTATTCATTGGAATACGTAAATAATTAAGGGACCGTTCATTGTTTGTTAGAGGAGGGAGTTTGCTGAGGAGTGACCTCTTTTTTGTTGTTCTTTATCATGACCCTACCTGAAGCCTCAAATATTTTTCCTTGAGCCTCCCTGAGTACTTTTAAATGCATGACCCTTCCTTCCAACATAAATCGACCCTAAACATACTAAACTACATGTGCACAATGACCATTGCACACAACAGTGGCAGTAGCCAGTAAACTAGTGTGGTGGAAGTTATTCGATTTTAAAAACGTACCCTTTCATATCTGAAAGTTAAGAGTTTTAAGTTGAAAAGAAAATCCTGGAATTTAAAAACACAATTGGTTTTTCCACTCTTGTTATGCACAAGAGCACAGAATTTGATTTTTTCTGTTATTTTAAGAGTTGATGAAGAGTTTTAATGAAATATTACTATTTAAAGCTTAGATATGGTTATTTTCTGTCGGCATGTGTTTCTCTCACATGATGTGTTCAAGGACCACTGGAAATGTGAAATTCTGGCAAAAACTTTTAAAGGAGTGATTTTGGTTAATTTAAAGAAAACATGCCCTTCAAACCCACTGGCAGGTTTTGGTGTTCCGATGGTGTTTAAAATAAATACAAAATACAACCATTTAAAGTTGTATGTCCTCCTTTAAGCCGAAATAAAAAAACACTGGTCCCTCCCCAGTGCTTAAAAACATATTTGACTCCCTAGTTTTGCACCACCTTCTCCAACCTCATAAATAATTAACAGTCCACTTTTACAATGTGGAACTGGTTTTAAAGTAGGTATGAGAATGAAAAGTGGCCTTGACTTTAAGCAGGGTTTATAGTTTTTGTTTTTTGTTTTTTTTATCTATTTATTTAAACAGGGACAGTACATATTGATGAACATTAAATGTAAATATGTAAAATTATAGCCAATGGCTAATTTCCATCCTCAGTCCCTTGGCAGGTAGATGTTTAACTAATCAAAAATAAAAACAAAACGACAATGACAAATAAGCAAACATATAGCAAACAGTAGTACGGACACGATAGACCACGAATTGGGGGACCAGTTGAAAGTGCAAAAGTGCTTTAGTGCTAAATTAAAGTGCGATGTGCTAAGTGCTTGAGTGCTAAGGTGCGATGGTTTTTAAGGGGTAATATTATTGCACATTGCCCCTGTTAAAGTGCTGATTGAATTGCACACCGCCTGATTGCACAGGTTTATAAAGTGCTAGTTTATATTGCACAATGCCCTATAGCACACACAAATGTGTGTGCAGGTATTATTGCACTTAAATTAGCATACATAGATGTATTTATGTACACATAATTACACTGAGTTACTTAAATTCTGTGTTGAATCAACACCATTCCTACACCATAGGCCCTGTGTAGACAAGTAGCCTACAGCGTAGCTTGATGCACCTCCCCAGAAATGTAACTGCACGTCATGGTAATGCGGACCTCCTGTTTATTTTTGTGCAGAGAAAACCATTTCCCTCAGCTGAAACACAACTTTTATTTACTTTTATTTTACAAATAAGAAACAATCAATTGTGAAAAAAATAAAGCCCCCACAAAATAGCATTTTAAGTCCTGTCTGTGATTTATCCAGGCTTCATATGAGTAGAGCACAAACTCTGCTAGCTGCTATGCTAATTTATACAATGTAAAATGTCATAGGCTTATGCTAATAACGTTAGCATGTTGTATATATGGGGAAACTGTGTTCAGTATAGGACAGTTGTTTTGTTGGTGAACCTTGTGAGTTGTAATGGGGCCAAATTCTATAATTTTACCTTTGTTAAATGTTGCTGATACTAATAGCAATAGCAACAGCTAGGCTAACTTAGCCTATACAATATAAAATGCCACAGGCCTTTGCTAATAACATTAGCATGTTATATTTGTGGGGAAAATAGTGAAGCCAGTTTGTGCACTTGTGTTTAAAATTGTCACTATTAAACCATGTTTAATTCTGTGTTTTTACTAAATCAAACTCACTAAAAAGAAACCCCGATGCTGATGGGCCTTTTGGAGGTGTAACTGCAGAGTGACACAGATACAACAAGCACAAGTATAAATGCTTGCAATGGCAAAGGTCACGCACATAGGCTACAGTGTAGGCTCTGAGGAGAGCTGACGCACCATTATACATCTACCTTTAGTCATCAACATTTCATAGATAATAGACTGAATGTAAAGGTCACCACCTCCTTCATCAGCTGTTTCTCCCTTTGTGTTGTCTTCTTCTTCCCGATAGGCTTGTTCCTCCAATGAGTCCTGCTGATCTTAGCTGGACTTCTCCAGGCCAAAACTTTAAAAGCAACTTACTACTTACTATTAAGGGGTTGGTGCTTTGATCTCTGTTGCGGCTATCTGCCTGGAAGTGTGACAGCGGCCGTGCTGCTCCGTGTGCGTAACGGCGGGCGCGCGTGCTGCTTCATGCGCGTGGTGGCGGACGCGCGTGCTGCTCCACGGTGCGCCTCAACAGGTGAGAGCAATCAGACTAATTAGCAGCACACGCCATGAGCTCAGAACAATAAATGACACTCCAGTCATTCGGCTGTGTGCAATGGAGCTGAGGACAGCAGAAACACTGACTAAAGAAGCACTTCACAGATCAAACGCATGGGAAAAGGACTCAAACCAAAAGGGCTACCGGTGAGCTCACGTTAACTGGACTGTGGCTGTGACTCTGGCTGTGTTCAAGTATTTTATTTGGGCAAATGAATTGTGCTGTCTGTTACTGATTGAGTTTAACGCTGTTTATGTGGGTAGAGTTTAAAGTTAGCAGTTGTCCTTGTGATTGGCTAAAATATTTAGATATTTAATTTGTGCCTATTTCGGTTCTTTGGGTTACCTACCTTATTTATCATAAAATATTTGTTTAATTTGTAAAGCAAATAGTGGCCCAGTTACTTTGCTCAAAACCTTGTTTAAATAGATAAATTAAAGTGCACAAACAGGCTAATATTTAAAATATAACAAATTTTGCTTTAACATTTGAAGGGAAAATATTTAATTTATGTATAAAAATAAAAGTACTTCTGTTCAAAAATGGTTGTGTTAAAATCTACAGTAAAATCAGTTTAAAATACTTGGTTTCATTTAAGTTAAAGTGAGTGTTTAGTTTAAAATTGTGATAGAAATACATGTCATATCTAAAGTCTGTATGAACTATAAATCTGTATAAAATTTACATAAGGTAAAATGGGTTAATTTAAAAGTAAATGGTTCTAAAAGTAGAACTAGGTTTCTGTTTATTCAATGCCTAATTTTACACATTACTTACCTGGATTGATTTATTGAAATAATAGTTAATGTATGCTTAAAATATACTTACCTTTACCTAATTAAATGCACTTACCTGAAAAATGTGTTTAAATGTACTTACCTTGTTTGATGGAAAATGCTGAATTTTATTCACATTGGTTTTATTTTGTGTTTAAAGGTTTTTCACCTTCCTTGTTACTGGTTAAATAAACTGAAGAATGAGTGAAATCCTGTGTCTGGTCAAGTCCTTCATTTTTCAACTGTGGGAAGCCATGGCGTTTTAAATACACTTGACAATCTCTTTAACAAAAAGCAAGAAGAAAAGAAAACTTCTTTTGATATCATTGTTGGATTTCTGGTTAATGGAGGTTTGACATCAGAGAGTTTCAGGTCTGAGTCCATAAATTGTCTTCTCAGATGAATACACTTCTCGTGGGAGGAGATCAAATCATATTTTTTTTTCTTGTGTTTGAATGAAGTGTACAATTACTTGAAATGCCGTGAGTGAAATGTAGTAACAGTTTGCGGTCCATGAGAACGAGGCCAGAGCCAACATCAAAGCTGATATGTTTTGGACATATTATTATCTGCATAATAAGGTTTTTTTTTTTTTCTCCAGTAGAGTTGACTCAAGTGATAACACACACGCACACACCTGATGGTGTGAGTATCCCTTTCTATCAGCCAACCTAATATCATACTTTCACTGTGATTCACCCCCTCTAGTTCAGCTGGGCTCATATCATATTTAAAGTCGCTATGATTGAGTCCCCCCACCCCACCCCCCCCGTTGATGGCATATTTCTCATTTAGGTTAAATCAAAGAGACGTGGTGTCAGACCTAACCACTGCTCATTACCATCATCGCAGGAGTACAGGGAACAATTTACCTGTGGAGAGGTGGTAATGCTGAATGAAAATAGGCCGAGCAGGAGCTGAAATGATATTTTTAATTATGTAGCACCTCTCCCACCGTTCCCATGCTGCTACCCGAGCCTCCAACGCCCAAACCTCATTTCAATATTTGCGTCTCATCAGACAGAGGGGAAAAGGAAGAGCATTTGAGGGGTGGAGGAGGACCTGTTCAGACGGAGGGTGGTGAATGTCTCCACACAGCGACCTCGGCACAAACAAAACAGCAGCAGTCGCAGCATCACACAAAGTTGACATTGTGTTGATTATCTGCCTAAGCAGGTGCTGCCAGCTCATTTTCCTATTCACTAACACTCTCTAAGGCTTTCAATCAAAGCTTAATTCTCATCTACTTCTGGTTTGCACTGGTTTTCATTGTAGAGGCTGAAGCTGTTGTGAGATCAGGTGTCAGTGAAGCCAGCAACTACAGCTAGGAACAAGAATTGTCTTCAGGCTTCAGAATGAATCACAGAAATTAAAAAACACTTTGAAAAATTAGCTCTGTGTACCATACTTTTTCCCATCTTGTCCTTTTTCCAATCTGGATCATTTAAGGCACCATTAGGAGCAGTGTTGGGGTAACATGCTACAAAAGTAACTCATTACAGTAATTTTTTTATGTTTTAGCAGTAACAAACTAGCCTAATATAAAGCGTTCCCAACGGGATTTGGGTGATGTTATTACATTTACAATGTCACATAGTGTGTTACCTATGGAGGACTGGAACTGCCAATTAAAAATAAATACATAAATAATAAATCAATTAAATATGCCATTAAATTGCACCAAAATGCATAAAAAATAAATGTAGGCATTAATTAACTGATAAAATGCATCTTCTTTTTACATTCACATTCCCGCACACATTCTTTGTACATTTATAGTCCTTCACACATTTAATACAATTTATACATTTAGATTCCTTCCTGAATTGTTTTCACATTTACATTTCTTCATGCATGCAGAAAGGCATGAAGAAATGAGGGGGCTGTCCAAAGTGTATCATGGGGTGAACTTTTTGCCTATTGGTTGATCGACACCTGAGTGCATGGATTGACTATACATGCCTTGCTACCCACAGCCAGCTTAGAGGAAACCTCAGAGGACTGTGATGGCTGGGGCCGCTAGAGGCTCGGTCTCTGAACTTCTCAGAGAAGCAGCGGACAGGTTGGAGGAGTTGGAGTGCGGTAAGTATGAAATGTGATGTTTTTTCTTGCGTCCGTTGAAGATTTCTTGACTTACTTTCTTCATACCCAGCTTCCACTGCGGACGCAACACATGGAGGGGAGGGGAGGCGGAGGAGCACAAGCACCTGTAAGTTTGCTAACACTCAGCTCTCAGGGGTTTCATTTCCACTAGCACAGTTTAGCTAAGCTAGCCCATGGATTAACCAAACTATGGTGCTGTAACTAACTACACTATGCTGAGAACACAAATAAAAAAAATGTTAGTTGAGATCTTCTCTATAATGGTTCATGTACATTGTATGTAATCAGTTTCTGCAAATCCACGACTTCTAGAAGTCGAAAAAATTTGTTTTCAGAGCACAAACTGTATAATTTGCTGAAAAGTGGAACAAAACATGTAGAATACAGTGACCAGCGCCACTACAGATCCGCGTAGTTCGGTCTCCATGGTTTCAGTTTACTTCTCCTAAATCGTTAGCGCATCCAGTCGCTTTTGCATCTTTTCTTGGTCAGTCGTCATGACTCTCCGCAAGTACTGCGGCATTTGGACCAGAATGAAAACAAATGTGTGTGAACGCGAACCTTAAGAACTGAAATGTTACAATTTTGCAGGTGTGGACCAAGACAGCACACTAATATGTGTGAAAGCACCATAGTTGGGTTAATCCATGGGCTAGCTTAGCTAACCTGTGCTTGAGGAAATGAAACCCCCAAGAGCTGAGCGTTAGCAAACTTACAGGTGCTCGTGCTTGTTACGGCCTCCATACAAAGACAGAAATCATGGCTCCATAGGGGCAGGAGGCTGCAACATATAAAAGAGGACGCCACACCAAAAGTAACAGTTTACCCACAGGCTTTATTTTTGTAACCCAAGTATTAACCAAAACACAAACAACTAAGAGAGAAACTAAAGGGACTTGAGACCCCAGCCAAAAGGAACAAAAGGAGGGAAGACGCTGAGCCAATCACGCAGTGGGCCGTCGCTCCTAGCGTCTCTCCAGCGTTAGACAAGCCTGACAGGAGAGAGAGACAGCACAGGCTGCTGCACGTAACTGTGCTCCTCTGACTTCCCTCTCCTCCATGTGTTGCATCCACAGTGGATGCTGTGTATGAAGAAAGTAAGTCAAGAAATCTTAAACAGACGCAAGAAAAAAACATCACATTTCAGTATTTCATACTTACTGCACTCTAACCCCTCTAGTGTTGTGTCATTTGCGAACGAATCGTTCAAAAGAATGAATCTGCGTGCTGGCCAGGAGTGGAACTGCCGATTTGGTCCGTGCAAACGATGAATCACTCACGAGGCAGCCAGGGTGCAGGGAGGGACTGCCTACCGTGTGATGAATCACTCGGTGAACGAATCACTCGGTGAATGACGTAACCCCGATCCCTGAGGGACTCAAATCATTTCTTCTCAGTAATACACTTTCAGAGGAACCATTTTCTCCAAGCTAACGGCTAATGTAGCCAGGAGTCAAGCCACATGAACACAATCACACACCTCCCCATTGTTTTAACAGACTTAGTTTCCGGATAAACAAACTGAAAACGTTAGGCTCACCAATGCAGGGCAGACGCAGCAGCAGCTCAGCCCTGTATCAGTTCAGTGAGTCAGACTACACAGTACACAGTCAGGGCTCCTCCTGTCAAGCACTGAACGATTTGGTGAACGAATCTTTTGAACGAATCTTTTTAATGAACTGATTCTAGTGGTTCAGTAACATCTAAAGAACTGCTTTGCCCACCACTAAACTCCTCCAACCTGTCTGCATTTCAGTCACATTTCAGTATTTCATACTTAACGCGCTCCAACTCCTCCAACCTGTCTGCTGCCTCTCTGAGAAGTTCAGAGACCGAGCCTCTAGCGGCCCCAGCCATCACAATCCTCTGAGGTTCCCTCTAAGCTGGCTGTGGCTGTGGGGAGCAAGGCATGTATAGTCGATCCATGCACTCAGGTGTCAATCAACCAATAGGCAAAAAGTTCACCCCATGACACACTTTGGACAGCCCCCTCATTTGCATTTACACTTCTTCATGCCTTTCTGCATGCATGAAGAAATGTAAATGTGAAAAGAACTCAGGAAGGAATGTAAATGTATAAATTGTATTAAAGGGCCAGTGTGTAAAATGGGTTGAAAACAGTGACATCAGTGGTCAAATTCTAGATTGCAGGGCTCACTTGCTCACCCCTCCCATCGGGTAAATGACGGTGGCCTCGTAGGGACAAAAAGCCTTGCGCAGACACGAGTTTTTCAGGAGTAGGTCTATCTAGCGACAAGGTGAATGTTTATTTAGAAATCTAAACCATGTTACGATATTGTAATGAATCCCTCATGAGCAGGAGACCAGAGGAGCGTTCAGGAAAAAGGCCCGTTTATTTGAGCACTCCAAAAACTCTGGTAACACTCCAGGGGGTAAAAGACTCCGTCCCAAACTCTGACTCTTCTAGCGTAACACACACACTCCATACACACATACTCGTTTACCATACCTAGCGGGTACCCCCTCCCCTCTCTGCTCCACCAATCTCCAGCCCGCACACTGACTGACAGCGTAGCCTGTAAACAGAGCTCAGCTGTTTATTTAGCCTAGCAATATCTCCGGACTATAGTAGCTGCAATGGACGACTTTGAACGCGATTTTGAAGAGTTTCTTGTGGCGGACACAGACCCAGAGCCAGGAGCCGGAGTGCACAGATGAGAGCCGGAGTACACTGAGCAGGCAAGAAGAGAGGCTGAATGCACAGAATGGGATTCAGTGCTACCATCGTTGGGGAGATATATCATCAGGAGGAAAAGCGCCGCAGAGAGTGCATCACAAGGAGTGAAGTTGCGTCTTCTTTTCCTCGCAGGTGACGGTTCGGGTTCATTCTCTCCTGTTGCGTGGTAAGTGTGGTTCTCTGGTTGGCTGGATTGTCCGCTAGGGCTGCCTTACATACATGGTGGCGCAAGATGGTGACCTCTCTAAAGCAAGGCCCTTGCTATATATATATATATATATAAAGCATAATTATAAGGCTAAGAAAACCAAACGAATTTTATTTTATAGCGATTATACACTTATATAAACATATTAATGGGTAGAAGATTCAGATTCAGATTTGACAATAAACCATGCCAAATATTACACACTGGTCCTTTAAATGTCTGAAGGAATGTAAATGTACAAAGAGTGTGTGAAGGACTGTAAATGTTAAAATGTGTGCAGGAATGTGAATGTAAAAAAAAGACTAATTTTATCAGTTAATTAACGCCTACATTTATTTTTTTATGCATTTTTGGTGCAATTTAATGGCATATGAATTTATTTATTGACTCATTTATTATTTATGTATTTATTTTTATATAGTTTATTGTTGTCTACATTGTCTACATCATACTGTGCGTTATCATGATGATTGTGTTTCCATTAATATAACGGCATACGACATATCTGTTCTGCTTTTGCGTCCTAAGGCTGCCTGAAAGCACTGGGGATAAGAAGCTGGCCTGTGGTTCATTATTTCTTCGTCCTGGTGATCAACACATCTGGGTGTTGTTAGTTTCATCTTCCCTACAACTGCAGAGCAACGCCGGCACACAGTCCTGTTCTTGTGCATAACTCTCTCGCTGGTGCTGTTGTAGCTGACTGGCACAGCGGGAACCTGCAGGTGGGTCCTCCAGCTCCAGTGTATTAATTTGCACTCGTCATAGTGACTGACTCACACGGCATTCAGATTGTTTTGCTAACCTCAACATTTATTGTGTTTCATATCATAGGCCCACACATAATTATCCATATCTCATAATGATTAGCCTAGACTTCGATCCTCTGCCTGACGCTCCCTTTGTCCAAGGCTATTCATTTATTTAAAAAGGTTTAGGCTATTTACTTACTCTATATCATCACGCTATTATTAATATAAGCAGTTGATTTTAATACAAAGTGGTAACCACTGTATGTGAGTGCATGAATGGGTCAGACCTGTGCAGCACTAGATTTGAAATGAACTGTAATAAACTGGAGCTTCTGTGCTTTGACTAGCTGCTGTAACAACATGACCCTCATCCATTTAAAATGAACATTAGTTCTTCTGTGTGCATTTTGGTCAAATGCCCCACACACACACACACACACACACACACATTTTCACCCCCCACACATTTTCCAAAGGTAAACCCATTTGCCCACCCTGACAGTGCACCAGCATACAAAAATGGAGCGCATCTCACCCCCACTTATGCTGCATGAAAAGGCATTGGTCAAATTGAACGGACATTCACCCAATCACAGGAAACACTCCACAAGAACCATGCGCACATAACAACTAGACAATAGAGAAAAAACAGAGAAAAAAAATATATACATATATACACACAGTATAACAAATAGAAGATTGAATCTATGCATACCCCTAAATAAAGGGTTGGGAGTGGAGTGTTTCCTGTACTCGAAAGTTATTGCTGTGCAGAGAGGACTACACACTCTGCTTTTGAACTACATCTCCCATCTAAGTGGGCGTGGCACAGCACAGGCGTTGCAGATCCCCTTGATCAACCACATAAATCTGTTCTTTTTCTCAGGTGCAGACTGTTACCCTGACGAAGGTCCTCAGACTGAAAGCTTAGGCTTTATGTCCAGCTCCACTACCTCCTGAACTTGAACCAGCTCCTTTATTTCCTGTCTTACATTACTGGACAAACTGATTAATCCAGGTGTGTCTGACCTCAGTGCTAGTCACAACAATGGTCAGACATACCTGGATTAATCAGTTTGTTAGTCTTGTCTCAGTTCTCAGGTAGCCTACAATGATATGGTTTGGTATATGTTCATATTAAAAATTGATAACAGATTAAATTTGTTTTAATAAATATGCATGTTCATAATGAATGACTCTCAGTTCATAATGACCGACTCTATGTTGGAAGAACCTCTGAATACTGTCTGGGAGCATTAATTTTGGAGAGGGAAACTGCCAAAGGCAGGCAGGATGTGGTGCTCATGTGCCACCACTGGAACACCCCCACATTTAAAATCACTGCTCCACCCCTGGCTAGCAGCCAGCGACAGCCGTCACTGTGACCAGTAGAAACACACAACGATCTGCTGCCGTAGACAACTGTATGACAACAACACCCCAGCATTTTTAATATTTCCTCTAGGGATGTTACCACACAGAGTAAAAGGGGAAATGATGGTGTGAAACAGCAGAGGCACTTTGTCAACCCACTGAGTTAGCGTTACTGTCATTAGCATCAAGCTAGCAAACAATGGTACATCCTCACGGTCGGACATAAAGTAATAACATTAAGAAATAGCGGCGGGGCTTTTACTCACCACAACTACAGAGGCTCCCAGCTTCATTTGAAACAAACTACATTATAGACGGTCCGTTATTTATTAATCCCTCTGTGTGTTTATATATTTACTTTTATCCGATCCGCTGTCTTTGTAAAGTTTGCACTGTCATTTCAAACTCAACGATTGTTTCAAATTAAAAGCCCCTTGTAACCTCGGCTGAGAGAATCCCTCCATTTTCTAAATAGACTTTTATTCTGAAACATTTGTCAGAACTTCCTGTGGCAGATACAGTAGCTTGATAGTTTACTTATGGTGCTTCAAATGTAGCTCCTGCCATCTGCTGATGCTTTTAGGTGACTACAACAACATGTCAGCTGGCACATGAACAGACACAGTGACTCAAGTAATAGTGAAAGTAATAAAAATAGGACAAGAATAACCCGATGACATCACACACGCTGTGAACGACGACTGGGGATAATTGGTGAGTACCAGTGTGTAGTGTGTACCAGGCATAATCCAAGTCCTGAGTCTGAAATATGTCTGTCAGCCAGTCCTACTCCACCTATTTAGACAGCATTTCTCCAACCACGTAGCGAGCCACAAGCTCCGTGGCTTCTTTCGGACTGATAGGTTTAACGTTATCTCCGTTATTAGAACCAAACGACAGCCGTTGCTGTTTCAGAGCTGAAGGACCAGCGTTCTAAAAGTAACGGAAGTAACTGATGTCTTGTTTGAAAATGTACTTAAGTATTTGATTACTCAAACAGCAAACTAACGCGTTAGGTTACTTGTTACTGCAAAAAGTAATCAAAGTACTCTATACCAACTCTGATTAGGAGACAATTGGAGCACCTAATGACTGCAAGAGATCGCAGTTTGAATCAGGAGCTGTGTGGGAATACAAATCAGCTTGGGACCTTTGACTCAGACCGGCCCACCAAAACCGACCAGGAAATACATCACCACCCATACAATCCATGTCACGCGTAAGAATTGTGTAGTCAATCTGGATTTGATTTCAGTAAACTCGCCCAATGTCATCTGGGATAGGCTCCAAACATCTGTACAATTGTATATAATAATGATAAAGATAATTGTGTAATGTTAGAATTGTTATATCAGAGCAGAACCTGTGCTGATTAAAGGAATACTTTACCTACAAAACGACTATTTGCATATCAATTACTCACCCTGTGTTAAGTTTAATTAAAGTTTAATCTAAGTTTTGTCACATGCTTCCAAAAAAGGTGAATATTCTTTATTAATTTAAGTAAATGGGGACACCGTTTAACAACAGCAACTAAACCTTCCGTTTAAAAACTCTCACACAACTTGTGCAGTATATTCCAAGTCTCATTTATCCAGTCGTATGATCAGTACTTCACAAACACATGCTGTATGACAGCAACATTATTATTTAAAACACACAAGTACAAACGGTCTCATATCGTGCAGGCAGGCTTCCGACTTTTCAGAGCCAACGTGCAAGAGGCACAGCGCACGCTCGTTGACCAGGTACCGTGTGTGGAGCGGACTTACCCAGACTCCTTAGTTATTGTCCTTGGTGACTTTAACAAAGGTAACCTCACCCATGAACTCCCCAAATACCAACAGTTTAGAAAATTTCCGACCAGAGAGGAGAATATCCTGGATCACTGTTACACAACTGTCAACGCCTATCACCCCATCCCCCGCGCTGCACTGGGCCACTCTGACCACAACACCGTCCACCTGATTCCCTCATACAGGCAGAAGTTAAAGCTCTGTAAACCTGTTGTGAGGTCATCTAAGAAGTGGAGCAGTGATGCTGTGGAGGATCTTCAGGCGTATTTGGACACCACTGACTGGGATGTTTTCAGGACCGCCACCAATAGTCTAGATGAGTACACAGAGGCTGTGACATCATACATCAGCTTCTGTGAGGACTGCTGTATACCATCACGCACCACGGTGAGGTATAACAATGACAAACCCTGGTTTAGTCCTAAACTCAGACAGTTGAGGCGCCTGAAGTAAGAGGCGTTCAGGAGTGGGGACAAGAAGAGGTTTAAAGAGTCAAAGTACAGGTTTAGAAAGGCGGTGACGGAAGCTAAATTGTTGTATGCTGAGAAACTTGAACACCAGTTCTCAGCCATTAGCCCTTTTTAGATAGGAATTGTGCAAATTTGCAGGAAAGCCCAATCAGTCTTTTTTCAGCATTGGCAGTATAAAAACAAAATTGGGGAGTGCGGCAAAATGGCGCCTACCTAATTTGTTTAAACAGAATGCGCCTTTTTCAGGGCAATGGAGGGCGTGAGCAAGTAACAAAACGTGTAGGCTAGTCAGTCCTTTGGCGATTCTCTCATAAGTTGGCCCGTTCTTCACCTGAATCCTTTCTGCTGTTCTAATCCTGATCTCTGACAGCCATCTGCAAAGCTGCTGCTGAAGTATTTGAATGCATTGGTGTGTCAGGATTTGAACTTCCTGACTCTGAGCTTTTTTCCCCTCTTTTTTAAAGGTTTGTTTCATTTATTTAATTCATATAAGCAGGCAAAACCAAATACCAGACTTCCAAATCAACACACTTAAGGTCAGACTACCACATTTAAATCTACACCACAAACTGAGTTTGCAACAGCTGTTCCTGGTGGCCCTGGAGATGGAGAGGCAGGGTGGACAGGGCTCGACTTTAGAGACTCTGGTGTTCTTGATGTGGCTGGCCAGTGGCTCTGCTTATGGGGTTGTCTCCAGGGATTTTGATAGGCCTCTTTTGAGTGTCCACAGGGTCAGCCATAGGACGGTGGGTGAGATGGTGGCTGTCCTCTCAAAGTTTGTTTGCCTTCGGCAATGGTTTTCCTTGGCTGGCTTGGCTGGGGCAATAGACAGCAGCCACATTAGAATTATGTCCCAGTTGCCCAGATGGTCACGATTACCAAAACAGTAAGTTGTACCCGTCAAGGGTGTCCAGGCAGTCTGTGACCACCAGGGTCGCGTTATTGACAGTTTTGTGGGTGATGATGGGCATGATTGTGGGCATGATTCATGCTGTCTTAAGGTGTGTTCAAAAAGTGATTTTTTACATGGTGTGATGACATATAAAGTCAATGCAGTGATGTGAATATGCTTCTGCATGAGTTGAACTGTGGAGCAAACTTAAACTTCAGCAAAAACTTTGTGTGATGTTATGTCGTGAAAGCCTATCAGTGTTGAGATTCTCCTGACATCGCCCAGAATGTGAAATGGAGAACAAACTTATTGTCGCCGTCAGTGAGCTTAACGACAAAACCACTCAATGTCAGTAGTGTACAGAGACAGAACAAAATCCCCCTCCACTAACACTAGCCAGACCACTAAATAAAACATACTAAATTGAGTGCCCGTTTTCTTTATTCTGAGTTCAATTTTTGCAACATAAGAGACTTCGGCTGATTACCCAGATGGTTTGAGTGTGATAGTAATAAAGCCAAGGTCATGGTTTCAATCCCCATACTGCTCTTAGATAAGAACCCATGTGTCCTGAGCTCCATGTGTCAGGTTCTGAAACAAAGTTTGATATAAATAGATGTTTATTGCTCTGTAGAAAACAAATATATTAAGGAGAATGTGGGCATTACGTCCACTCAGTCTCACATGGGAAGCAAGCTATATGTTTGCCTTTACTACAGTAGTAAGCTATCTCCTCCTTAGCAGCTAAAACAGGTATCTAACTTCAAATCAGAGGATTGAGGATTCACGTTCCTTTGTAGCTAGAGGCTCTTGCCTGATCAGAACAGAATGTAGGTGTGGCAGTATGAGGGAGATAAAGGGTTATTGCAAAGATTTAACCTTGTGAAATTTGAAAAGAAAACCGACAACACCACTCACAGGCACACAGGTAAGTTGTACAAGGAAGAGCAGGAGACGTGGTTCAAAGTTTAACAAATATTACCAAATTTATGTAATTGTTTGTCACAAAATATGTTAAAAATGATTTAAAAGAACTAAATTGTTACACCCTGCTCCAGTGGCTGACGCTTACTGACAGTAAAGGGCAAACTGGGGGAAGGAAGTCCAAAATAAATGAGGAGCACCCCACTGGTACGTGACACTCACACAGCATAGAAAACCAAAACCAGGATCACACAGCAAACAAAGGGAAACAACCACCTGGGACACTGCCACCACCGTTGGCTCTCAGCAACTACAGGGAGAGGGGAGAACACAATTAGTTTAACACAACATAAACTGATGCAAATCCCTTATAAAAAAGTATAATAACAGGTGTCCAAACACAAAAAAACCCAAAAAGTATTAACAGCCTAGGACTGAAACTCAATAGAAATTATGAAACAAAAATCATTAAGCTATTTCATTATTAGCAACTTAGCAAACAACAAAAAAACAAAGAGTAAACAAAGAAAAGGGCCTCTGGCTAGAGATACTAAATCAACAAATGAACATAATCATTTAATTGAGATGAAAACTAAATGATAAGTGACCAACAAATTTAAAACACAAACACCTACGCATCCACACACACACACCCACACACACCCACCCACACACACACACAAACACACACACAGTCCCGAATGGGCAACTGCCACTGAAGCCGGCCGCTAGGGGACAAAGCCTGACGCCGGAGGACCGGGGGCCGAGCAGTGACTTGAAGAAGACAGTCACAATAGTAAGCAGCAGCAGCAAGCGGCGAGCGAAGCAGCTGTAGTCTATGTAGCAGAGCGACAGAGCAGTCCCAGGCAAAGCAGCCACCGCACACCAAGGCTAGGCAAAGCAGCAGTGTTCCCGAACTTATTTTAATGTTCAGAGAGTTCAGCCACAGGTCCTGATGGGCGGTCGTCAGTGAGAGGAGAGAGACGAGGAGGCTCTGCACTGTATCTGGTATCTGGTGCGCTGGTGATACGTTCAGGGTCTGCTACGAAAAACGGACAGGTGAGGTGTTTAGTACCTGGGCTAACAGGCTATTGTTAGAGCCGAATGTAAACACTAAGGTGTGCATACCTGTGGGGTATTCCAGAAAGCGGGTTTAGTGAAAAGTCTGAGTGTGTTAACCCTGAAATGAGGGAAACTCTGGGTTTTCAGTTCCAGACAGAGAGCTAAGTCAAATCTGAGTCAATCACCATGGCAACTGACTCTGTGAACCTAACCTGTTGGCTGGCAGGTTTTCTATAAGAAACCCTGAGTTCACCCTGTCTCCTCCCTACTGCCGAGCCTGAAGCAAGCTGGCAGACACACATGGGTTGTTCGTATGTAGGAAATCTGATCGATATCAAGGCAGAATTAATTCACAATGCTTTACGTCGGGAGCGGATCTTCAGACCCCGTTTAGATGTGCTGTCTTCCCCAATGAATATCTGTTTGAACGGTACCGTTTTTTTCATTAGGCTCTATCATTTACCGGCCACGCATATCAAATCTGACACAATACGGACGTGTGTTTTCATCAGAGCAAATGTGCATCGGGCAACGTTTTTTTGGGAATAGTAGCTTTTTATATGATATTGGTGACGTTTTGCGGCCTCTGCCTTCTTTCTGTTGGCTGAGTAGAACTCAAATGTTACTAAGCAGGATATTAGGCAAGAGGACACACAAGTTGAAACAGTATTTTTGGGGGGTTTAAATTACTAGTGACCTACAGTACATAATGAAATAGCCACTGAATGATGGTTATGAATGATGGTTATTTAAGCTACTTTGTTTAATAAATCAAATATGAATCAAACTAAAGAAAGGTACAGTCATGGCCAAGTCAAATATGCCTTACCTGTTTGAACGATGTCTTTATATGTCATTTTAAGCTGCTTCCAAGTGTGTTTTTCTGCTGTGAGATTGCACCTACATGAAAATCAGATTTTATTCAAAACCACTTTTTCACCTGTAAGCTACAATTTTAATTAAGTGTGGTTAAATATGAAATTAATGGACTAGTGCATTCAAACTTACGCATTGACTTGGGCAGCAGTTTTCTCCCATGTTGCCTCTCTCTCTTACTACTTACTGTTTTTATGAAATATATGTTAATATTTGCTGTAGGCATTCATGAGCACCTCCAATTCCACAGGTGTAAAATAAGTTGATCGCTTTTTCTCTCCAATTGCCATGGTGACCGGAGGTATTGGGGCTCCACTGATGATGGCTTTTTATTGTGGTTGTGCACGGGCTTAGCTCAAGGTGTACCTACTCAGAGTTGATTGAACTAATTCAAATCAACTGTTCTGGAACCGGATACTCAGAGTTTCCCATCTCAGAGTAAGTCAACTCAGAGTTCAGGATTAGAGGCCGTTTACACGTACACGGTGATTTTGATAAACGGAGACATCTTCCTTCGTTTGTGCCCTTCGTTTACACGCAAACGGAGATTTCTCCTCTGAAAACGAATCTTTCAAAAAACTCCGGCCAGAGTGGAGATTTTGGAAAACTCCGGTCGCGCGTTTGCATGTAAACTGAGATAAATGGAGATAAACGGAGTTATAGGCAGCCGACGTCACAGTATGCGCCATAATTTGCGCCTGTGTCAAAAGTGCGACCTATGTTGCTATGGTGACAATGGATACATGGAAGGCTTGAGCTTCTCGGTACACTGCCACCTACAGATTTGGCATGCTCATGTGTATATATACACGGGTAAGTGTAAACGAACATCTTTTTGAAAACGGAGACGGTGAAATGTCCGTTTATGAAAATAGCCGGCAATGTGTAAATGACCTCTAAGACTCAGAGTTTATTGAACCTTCTACCTGGAATACCCCTCTGGTCTTTTAAATGCCTATGGCGAACAACAAAGATAAGCAGCAATCACCTTGACCACGAAGGACCACTATAAACACAAGGAGGTGAGCTGTTCAATACAGAAACTAATGCAAGCTAAAAACAAACAAACTGCAGAGGAGAAAGTGGAAGGCCAGGAAGCGGGAGGGCCTTTGAGCCAGGAAGTGAGAGAGTGAGGGAGGGACACAGCCTCCTTTTACACCCTTGCCCTGTACACTGATAGGCTAATGAGCCAGGCAAAGTGCAGCGCAGCAGGCTTGCCTGCATTCAGCCACAGCAGCATATCATACTGCTACAGGCATTAAAGCTACTCTTACCCTTCTTGCATTTCACACAGCACAACACAATTTGAACATCCACAACTCCACCTCCCTCCAAATGCCTACTCCCCCCTCCTCCATTACGTCCCCATTACGTCTATGATAGACGTAGCTGTTGGAAAGGTAACGTTAGATACACGGAAGAGGAGAGCGAGTGTAACGTTACAACCAAGACAATCAAACGCAACCCCGGAGTTTTAAGACTCAACTGGAGTCAGTGATGACTGATGACTTTTAGAATAAGGCTACAGTGCTAACGTTAGATAGTAGCGTTAACATTACTAGAAAGTAGAAATGCACAAGGAAGATAACATTAATGTTTCAGAGACTATGCTACAGTAGGCGAACATTAGCCATTAGCAACTGGATGCTGTTTTGTCATATAAAATTATATGTTATATTTGAAGCAAACTGAACATAATGTTGTCTGTCCTGCACAATCAAATGCAAGCCCAGAGTTTTGAAACTTATCCGGGGTCAGTGATGACTGATGAGTTTTAGAATATAACGTAAACGCTAATGTGAGATAGTACTGATGACTGTCAACAAACAAGGATAATAATAAAGAGGCTCAGGCAACGTTAGGCTACAGTAGGCTAACCGTTAGCAACTGGATGCTGTGTTGTCATATATAACGTTATTGCCTATGTTACATTAGAGGAAAACTAAAAATACCTGTCCAGCAAAAAGAAACGCGAACATCTCTTCCCTTTTTAGCTAAGTATGAAGCTACATCTATCTTCGCCATCGCTCGAAAACAGAGCGAACCGTCTGCCATTCAACCTGATTTCCCCCCACAGAAGCCAACTGGCCAGCTATATAGTTTTTCTTAATGACAATGGTTTGCTATCTTCTACGTGTCAGATAAACCCATGGAACTTTTTAATTGTATAAATTATTGACTTCTTAGGGAGCACATGACCTAACGGACCAGGCGTCTGACTTCAGATCAGACGGTAAAAAGTTTGAATCCCTTTTTGTTTGAAAGCTCTGGCCTGATTAGTAAAGAAAGTAGACATTCAATTCTCTAACAGTTCCATGCAACATGTGCAGTTTACCAATTAGTCATTCCCCTTTACCACCTCTTACCTGGAAGGTTTTCCCACCTCACTCCATATCCCAAATGGAGCTACATCCTTTTGTACTCTGTCTTAGCAGTTTGAGAAAAGTTTTACCACCAACAGACTTCAAAACATGGCCGGTTAGCTCAGATGGTTAGAGCGTGGTGCTAATAACGCCAAGGTCATGGGTTCAATCCCCATACTGGCCAATGACCAGAACTAATGCTTAATGAGCTCCATGGCTCAGTTTTCTCTACAAACATTGATATAAGAAGATTATTCTGTGGAGACCATGGACATTAAGTCCACTCAGTCTCGCATGAGAAGCGAGGGTCCTCAAGTTAAGGTGATTCCTCCACTGACACCAACCTGGGAAGCCGTTGCCTCAGATGGTTAGAGTGTGCTGCCAAAAACGCCAAGGTCAAGGCTTTATCCCCATACAGGCCAATGATTAAAAACAAATGTGACATTTCAACCTCCCAGGCTATGATGCAATGTTTGATAGAAGAAGGCATACGCTGCTCTGGGAAAACAAACATTATGTAGAAGGTGGGTATTCGTTCCATAAAGTCTCTCAAACGCGGTCTACCAATTCAGGTAATTTCCCACCCACACAAGCTAACGAACCAGCAGCCATACAGTTTGCCGTTATGACAATGGTTAGCTATCTCCTACTTAGCAGCTAAACCATGGAACTTTTCAAGCATAAACACTAAATTTTGTGGGACCACGTGGCCTAATGGACAAGGCGTCTAACTTCGAATCAGAGCATTGAGGGTTCATGTCCCTTAGTGGATGGAAGCTCTTGCCTGATCGGAAGAGAGAATGTAGGCATTAATTCTATTAACATTCCCACGCAATGTGAGTGATCCACCAATTGAATTAATTTCCTAATGCTAACTTGGAAGGTGACCCCACCTTACTAACAGTCCCAAATGGAGTCTCTTTTGTTCTGTTTTTATTTTGCTCCCAAAAAAGACCAAGAAACTGGCCAGTTACCTCTGATGGTTAGAGTAAGGCACTAGTAATGTCACAATCATGGGATCAATCCCCATACCAGCCAGAGATAAGAATCTATGTGTCATCACCTCCATCTCTCAGGCTCTGATATAAAGTTTGATATGAGAAGATGTATGTTGCTCTGCAGGAAAGAATTTTTATGGAGAATGTGGCGTAACCTCCAGTGAGTCTCAAATGCGAGACTGACTGCCATCTACCATTCAACCTAATTCCCCTCCACAGAAGCCAAGCTATATGTTTGTCTTTACTACACTGGTAAACTATCTCCTACTTAGCAGCTAAACCATGGAACTTTTCAATTTGTAAACATGAAATGCGGGACCACGTGGCCTAATGGACAAGGCGTCTGACTTCGGATCAGAAGATTAAGGGTTCAAGTCCTTCGTGGTTGGAAGCTCTTACCTAATGAGAATACAATATAGGCATCAACTCTACTAACTCCTCCATGGACCATGAGAGATCCATCAGTTAAGGTAATTCCCCTCCACTGTTGGCCACCAAACTAAATGTTTGTGCTTCAATTCTGAGGCAGATTTTGCAACAAAGAAGACATCGGCTGATTACCCAGGTGGTTTGAGCGGGATGCTAATGATGCCATAGTCATGGTTTCAATCCCCATACTGCCCTTAGATAAGAATCCATGTGTCAGGTTCTGAAACTATAAGCAATATATAGCTTTTCTCAATGACAATGGTTTGCTATCTTCTACGTGTCAGATAAACCCATGGAACTTTTAATTGTATAAATTATTAACTTCTTAGGAGCACATGACCTAACGGACCAGGCGTCTGACTTCAGATCAGACGGTAAAAGTTTGAATCCCTTTTTGTTTGAAAGCTCTGGCCTGATTAGTAAAGAAAGTAGACATTCAATTCTCTAACAGTTCCATGCAACATGTGCAGTTTACCAATTAGTCATTCCCTTTACCACCTCTTACCTGGAAGGTTTTCCCACCTCACTCCATATCCCAAATGGAGCTACATCCTTTTGTACTCTGTCTTAGCAGTTTGAGAAAAGTTTTACCACCAACAGACTTCAAAACATGGCCGGTTAGCTCAGATGGTTAGAGCGTGGTGCTAATAACGCCAAGGTCATGGGTTCAATCCCCATACTGGCCAATGACCAGAACTAATGCTTAATGAGCTCCATGGCTCAGTTTTCTCTACAAACATTGATATAAGAAGATTATTCTGTGGAGACCTTGGACATTAAGTCCACTCAGTCTCACATGAGAAGCGAGGGGTCCTCAAGTTAAGGTGATTCCCTGCACTGACACCAACCTGGGAAGCCGTTGCCTCAGATGGTTAGAGTGTGCTGCCAAAACGCCAAGGTCAAGGCTTTATCCCCATACAGGCCAATGATTAAAAACAAATGTGACATTTCAACCTCCCAGGCTATGATGCAATGTTTGATAGAAGAAGGCATACGCTGCTCTGCGGAAAACAAACATTATGTAGAAGGTGGGTATTCGTTCCATAAAGTCTCTCATACGCGGTCTACCAATTCAGGTAATTTCCCCCCCACACAAGCTAACGAACCAGCAGCCATACAGTTTGCCGTTATGACAATGGTTAGCTATCTCCTACTTAGCAGCTAAACCATGGAACTTTTCAAGCATAAACACTAAATTTTGTGGGACCACGTGGCCTAATGGACAAGGCGTCTAACTTCGAATCAGAGCATTGAGGATTCCTGTTCCTTTGTGGCTGGAAGCTCTTGCCTGATCGGAAGAGAATGTAGGCATTAATTCTATTAACATTCCCACGCAATGTGAGTGATCCACCAATTGAATTAATTTCCTAATGCTAACTTGGAAGGTGACCCCACCTTACTAACAGTCCCAAATGGAGTCTCTTTTGTTCTGTTTTTATTTTGCTCCCAAAAAAGACCAAGAAACTGGCCAGTTACCTCTGATGGTTAGAGTAAGGCACTAGTAATGTCACAATCATGGGATCAATCCCCATACCAGCCAGAGATAAGAATCTATGTGTCATCACCTCCATCTCTCAGGCTCTGATATAAAGTTTGATATGAGAAGATGTATGTTGCTCTGCAGGAAAGAATTTTTATGGAGAATGTGGCGTAACCTCCAGTGAGTCTCAAATGCGAGACTGACTGCCATCTACCATTCAACCTAATTCCCCTCCACAGAAGCCAAGCTATATGTTTGTCTTTACTACACTGGTAAACTATCTCCTACTTAGCAGCTAAACCATGGAACTTTTCAATTTGTAAACATGAAATGCGGGACCACGTGGCCTAATGGACAAGGCGTCTGACTTCGGATCAGAAGATTAAGGGTTCAAGTCCCTTCGTGGTTGGAAGCTCTTACCTAATGAGAATACAATATAGGCATCAACTCTACTAACTCCTCCCATGGACCATGAGAGATCCATCAGTTAAGGTAATTCCCCTCTACTGTTGGCCACCAAACTAAATGTTTGTGCTTCAATTCTGAGGCAGATTTTGCAACAAAGAAGACATCGGCTGATTACCCAGGTGGCTTGAGCGGGATGCTAATGATGCCATAGTCATGGTTTCAATCCCCATACTGCCCTTAAATAAGAATCCATGTGTCAGGTTCTGAAACTATAAGCAATATATAGCTTTTCTTAATGACAATGGTTTGCTATCTTCTACGTGTCAGATAAACCCATGGAACTTTTTAATTGTATAAATTATTAACTTCTTAGGAGCACATGACCTAACGGACCAGGCGTCTGACTTCAGATCAGGCGGTAAAAGTTTGAATCCCTTTTTGTTTGAAAGCTCTGGCCTGATTAGTAAAGAAAGTAGACATTCAATTCTCTAACAGTTCCATGCAACATGTGCAGTTTACCAATTAGTCATTCCCCTTTACCACCTCTTACCTGGAAGGTTTTCCCACCTCACTCCATATCCCAAATGGAGCTACATCCTTTGTACTCTGTCTTAGCAGTTTGAGAAAAGTTTTACCACCAACAGACTTCAAAACATGGCGGTTAGCTCAGATGGTTAGAGCGTGGTGCTAATAACGCCAAGGTCATGGGTTCAATCCCCATACTGGCCAATGACCAGAACTAATGCTTAATGAGCTCCATGGCTCAGTTTTCTCTACAAACATTGATATAAGAAGATTATTCTGTGGAGACCTTGGACATTAAGTCCACTCAGTCTCGCATGAGAAGCGAGGGGTCCTCAAGTTAAGGTGATTCCCCTGCACTGACACCAACCTGGGAAGCCGTTGCCTCAGATGGTTAGAGTGTGCTGCCAAAAATGCCAAGGTCAAGGCTTTATCCCCATACAGGCCAATGATTAAAAACAAATGTGACATTTCAACCTCCCAGGCTATGATGCAATGTTTGATAGAAGAAGGCATACGCTGCTCTGCAGAAAACAAACATTATGTAGAAGGTGGGTATTCGTTCCATAAAGTCTCTCATACGCGGTCTACCAATTCAGGTAATTTCCCCACAAGCTAACGAACCAGCAGCCATACAGTTTGCCGTTATGACAATGGTTAGCTATCTCCTACTTAGCAGCTAAACCATGGAACTTTTCAAGCATAAACACTAAATTTTGTGGGACCACGTGGCCTAATGGACAAGGCGTCTAACTTCGAATCAGAGCATTGAGGATTCCTGTTCCTTTGTGGCTGGAAGCTCTTGCCTGATCGGAAGAGAATGTAGGCATTAATTCTATTAACATTCCCACGCAATGTGAGTGATCCACCAATTGAATTAATTTCCTAATGCTAACTTGGAAGGTGACCCCACCTTACTAACAGTCCCAAATGGAGTCTCTTTTGTTCTGTTTTTATTTTGCTCCCAAAAAAGACCAAGAAACTGGCCAGTTACCTCTGATGGTTAGAGTAAGGCACTAGTAATGTCACAATCATGGGATCAATCCCCATACCAGCCAGAGATAAGAATCTATGTGTCATCACCTCCATCTCTCAGGCTCTGATATAAAGTTTGATATGAGAAGATGTATGTTGCTCTGCAGGAAAGAATTTTTATGGAGAATGTGGGCGTAACCTCCAGTGAGTCTCAAATGCGAGACTGACTGCCATCTACCATTCAACCTAATTCCCCTCCACAGAAGCCAAGCTATATGTTTGTCTTTACTACACTGGTAAACTATCTCCTACTTAGCAGCTAAACCATGGAACTTTTCAATTTGTAAACATGAAATGCGGGACCACGTGGCCTAATGGACAAGGCGTCTGACTTGGATCAGAAGATTAAGGGTTCAAGTCCCTTTGTGGTTGGAAGCTCTTACCTAATGAGAATACAATATAGGCATCAACTCTACTAACTCCTCCCATGGACCATGAGAGATCCATCAGTTAAGGTAATTCCCCTCACTGTTGGCCACCAAACTAAATGTTTGTGCTTCAATTCTGAGGCAGATTTTGCAACAAAGAAGACATCGGCTGATTACCCAGGTGGTTTGAGCGGGATGCTAATGATGCCATAGTCATGGTTTCAATCCCCATACTGCCCTTAGATAAGAATCCATGTGTCAGGTTCTGAAACTATAAGCAATATATAGCTTTTCTTAATGACAATGGTTTGCTATCTTCTACGTGTCAGATAAACCCATGGAACTTTTTAATTGTATAAATTATTAACTTCTTAGGAGCACATGACCTAACGGACCAGGCGTCTGACTTCAGATCAGACGGTAAAAGTTGAATCCCTTTTTGTTTGAAAGCTCTGGCCTGATTAGTAAAGAAAGTAGACATTCAATTCTCTAACAGTTCCATGCAACATGTGCAGTTTACCAATTAGTCATTCCCTTTACCACCTCTTACCTGGAAGGTTTTCCCACCTCACTCCATATCCCAAATGGAGCTACATCCTTTTGTACTCTGTCTTAGCAGTTTGAGAAAAGTTTTACCACCAACAGACTTCAAAACATGGCGGTTAGCTCAGATGGTTAGAGCGTGGTGCTAATAACGCCAAGGTCATGGGTTCAATCCCCATACTGGCCAATGACCAGAACTAATGCTTAATGAGCTCCATGGCTCAGTTTTCTCTACAAACATTGATATAAGAAGATTATTCTGTGGAGACCTTGGACATTAAGTCCACTCAGTCTCGCATGAGAAGCAAGGGGTCCTCAAGTTAAGGTGATTCCCCTGCACTGACACCAACCTGGGAAGCCGTTGCCTCAGATGGTTAGAGTGTGCTGCCAAAAACGCCAAGGTCAAGGCTTTATCCCCATACAGGCCAATGATTAAAAACAAATGTGACATTTCAACCTCCCAGGCTATGATGCAATGTTTGATAGAAGAAGGCATATGCTGCTCTGCGGAAAACAAACATTATGTAGAAGGTGGGTATTCGTTCCATAAAGTCTCTCATACGCGGTCTACCAATTCAGGTAATTTCCCCCCCACACAAGCTAACGAACCAGCAGCCATACAGTTTGCCGTTATGACAATGGTTAGCTATCTCCTACTTAGCAGCTAAACCATGGAACTTTTCAAGCATAAACACTAAATTTTGTGGGACCACGTGGCCTAATGGACAAGGCGTCTAACTTCGAATCAGAGCATTGAGGATTCCTGTTCCTTTGTGGCTGGAAGCTCTTGCCTGATCGGAAGAGAATGTAGGCATTAATTCTATTAACATTCCCACGCAATGTGAGTGATCCACCAATTGAATTAATTTCCTAATGCTAACTTGGAAGGTGACCCCACCTTACTAACAGTCCCAAATGGAGTCTCTTTTGTTCTGTTTTTATTTTGCTCCCAAAAAAGACCAAGAAACTGGCCAGTTACCTCTGATGGTTAGAGTAAGGCACTAGTAATGTCACAATCATGGGATCAATCCCCATACCAGCCAGAGATAAGAATCTGTGTGTCATCACCTCCATCTCTCAGGCTCTGATATAAAGTTTGATATGAGAAGATGTATGTTGCTCTGCAGGAAAGAATTTTTATGGAGAATGTGGGCGTAACCTCCAGTGAGTCTCAAATGCGAGACTGACTGCCATCTACCATTCAACCTAATTCCCCTCCACAGAAGCCAAGCTATATGTTTGTCTTTACTACACTGGTAAACTATCTCCTACTTAGCAGCTAAACCATGGAACTTTTCAATTTGTAAACATGAAATGCGGGACCACGTGGCCTAATGGACAAGGCGTCTGACTTCGGATCAGAAGATTAAGGGTTCAAGTCCCTTCGTGGTTGGAAGCTCTTACCTAATGAGAATACAATATAGGCATCAACTCTACTAACTCCTCCCATGGACCATGAGAGATCCATCAGTTAAGGTAATTCCCCTCCACTGTTGGCCACCAAACTAAATGTTTGTGCTTCAATTCTGAGGCAGATTTTGCAACAAAGAAGACATCGGCTGATTACCCAGGTGGTTTGAGCGGGATGCTAATGATGCCATAGTCATGGTTTCAATCCCCATACTGCCCTTAGATAAGAATCCATGTGTCAGGTTCTGAAACTATAAGCAATATATAGCTTTTCTTAATGACAATGGTTTGCTATCTTCTACGTGTCAGATAAACCCATGGAACTTTTTAATTGTATAAATTATTAACTTCTTAGGGAGCACATGACCTAACGGACCAGGCGTCTGACTTCAGATCAGACGGTAAAAAGTTTGAATCCCTTTTTGTTTGAAAGCTCTGGCCTGATTAGTAAAGAAAGTAGACATTCAATTCTCTAACAGTTCCATGCAACATGTGCAGTTTACCAATTAGTCATTCCCCTTTACCACCTCTTACCTGGAAGGTTTTCCCACCTCACTCCATATCCCAAATGGAGCTACATCCTTTTGTACTCTGTCTTAGCAGTTTGAGAAAAGTTTTACCACCAACAGACTTCAAAACATGGCCGGTTAGCTCAGATGGTTAGAGCGTGGTGCTAATAACGCCAAGGTCATGGGTTCAATCCCCATACTGGCCAATGACCAGAACTAATGCTTAATGAGCTCCATGGCTCAGTTTTCTCTACAAACATTGATATAAGAAGATTATTCTGTGGAGACCTTGGACATTAAGTCCACTCAGTCTCGCATGAGAAGCAAGGGGTCCTCAAGTTAAGGTGATTCCCCTGCACTGACACCAACCTGGGAAGCCGTTGCCTCAGATGGTTAGAGTGTGCTGCCAAAAACGCCAAGGTCAAGGCTTTATCCCCATACAGGCCAATGATTAAAAACAAATGTGACATTTCAACCTCCCAGGCTATGATGCAATGTTTGATAGAAGAAGGCATACGCTGCTCTGCGGAAAACAAACATTATGTAGAAGGTGGGTATTCGTTCCATAAAGTCTCTCATACGCGGTCTACCAATTCAGGTAATTTCCCCCCCACACAAGCTAACGAACCAGCAGCCATACAGTTTGCCGTTATGACAATGGTTAGCTATCTCCTACTTAGCAGCTAAACCATGGAACTTTTCAAGCATAAACACTAAATTTTGTGGGACCACGTGGCCTAATGGACAAGGCGTCTAACCGAATCAGAGCATTGAGGATTCCTGTTCCTTTGTGGCTGGAAGCTCTTGCCTGATCGGAAGAGAATGTAGGCATTAATTCTATTAACATTCCCACGCAATGTGAGTGATCCACCAATTGCATTAATTTCCTAATGCTAACTTGGAAGGTGACCCCACCTTACTAACAGTCCCAAATGGAGTCTCTTTTGTTCTGTTTTTATTTTGCTCCCAAAAAAGACCAAGAAACTGGCCAGTTACCTCTGATGGTTAGAGTAAGGCACTAGTAATGTCACAATCATGGGATCAATCCCCATACCAGCCAGAGATAAGAATCTATGTGTCATCACCTCCATCTCTCAGGCTCTGATATAAAGTTTGATATGAGAAGATGTATGTTGCTCTGCAGGAAAGAATTTTTATGGAGAATGTGGGCGTAACCTCCAGTGAGTCTCAAATGCGAGACTGACTGCCATCTACCATTCAACCTAATTCCCTCCACAGAAGCCAAGCTATATGTTTGTCTTTACTACACTGGTAAACTATCTCCTACTTAGCAGCTAAACCATGGAACTTTTCAATTTGTAAACATGAAATGCGGGACCACGTGGCCTAATGGACAAGGCGTCTGACTTGGATCAGAAGATTAAGGGTTCAAGTCCTTCGTGGTTGGAAGCTCTTACCTAATGAGAATACAATATAGGCATCAACTCTACTAACTCCTCCCATGGACCATGAGAGATCCATCAGTTAAGGTAATTCCCCTCCACTGTTGGCCACCAAACTAAATGTTTGTGCTTCAATTCTGAGGCAGATTTTGCAACAAAGAAGACATCGGCTGATTACCCAGGTGGTTTGAGCGGGATGCTAATGATGCCATAGTCATGGTTTCAATCCCCATACTGCCCTTAGATAAGAATCCATGTGTCAGGTTCTGAAACTATAAGCAATATATAGCTTTTCTTAATGACAATGGTTTGCTATCTTCTACGTGTCAGATAAACCCATGGAACTTTTTAATTGTATAAATTATTAACTTCTTAGGGAGCACATGACCTAACGGACCAGGCGTCTGACTTCAGATCAGACGGTAAAAAGTTTGAATCCCTTTTTGTTTGAAAGCTCTGGCCTGATTAGTAAAGAAAGTAGACATTCAATTCTCTAACAGTTCCATGCAACATGTGCAGTTGACCAATTAGTCATTCCCTTTACCACCTCTTACCTGGAAGGTTTTCCCACCTCACTCCATATCCCAAATGGAGCTACATCCTTTTGTACTCTGTCTTAGCAGTTTGAGAAAAGTTTTACCACCAACAGACTTCAAAACATGGCCGGTTAGCTCAGATGGTTAGAGCGTGGTGCTAATAACGCCAAGGTCATGGGTTCAATCCCCATACTGGCCAATGACCAGAACTAATGCTTAATGAGCTCCATGGCTCAGTTTTCTCTACAAACATTGATATAAGAAGATTATTCTGTGGAGACCTTGGACATTAAGTCCACTCAGTCTCGCATGAGAAGCGAGGGTCCTCAAGTTAAGGTGATTCCCTCCACTGACACCAACCTGGGAAGCCGTTGCCTCAGATGGTTAGAGTGTGCTGCCAAAAACGCCAAGGTCAAGGCTTTATCCCCATACAGGCCAATGATTAAAAACAAATGTGACATTTCAACCTCCCAGGCTATGATGCAATGTTTGATAGAAGAAGGCATACGCTGCTCTCGGAAAACAAACATTATGTAGAAGGTGGGTATTCGTTCCATAAAGTCTCTCATACGCGGTCTACCAATTCAGGTAATTTCCCCACACAAGCTAACGAACCAGCAGCCATACAGTTTGCCGTTATGACAATGGTTAGCTATCTCCTACTTAGCAGCTAAACCATGGAACTTTTCAAGCATAAACACTAAATTTTGTGGGACCACGTGGCCTAATGGACAAGGCGTCTAACTGAATCAGAGCATTGAGGATTCCTGTTCCTTTGTGGCTGGAAGCTCTTGCCTGATCGGAAGAGAATGTAGGCATTAATTCTATTAACATTCCCACGCAATGTGAGTGATCCACCAATTGAATTAATTTCCTAATGCTAACTTGGAAGGTGACCCCACCTTACTAACAGTCCCAAATGGAGTCTCTTTTGTTCTGTTTCTTATTTTGCTCCCAAAAAAGACCAAGAAACTGGCCAGTTACCTCTGATGGTTAGAGTAAGGCACTAGTAATGTCACAATCATGGATCAATCCCCATACCAGCCAGAGATAAGAATCTGTGTCATCACCTCCATCTCTCAGGCTCTGATATAAAGTTTGATATGAGAAGATGTATGTTGCTCTGCAGGAAAGAATTTTTATGGAGAATGTGGGCGTAACCTCCAGTGAGTCTCAAATGCGAGACTGACTGCCATCTACCATTCAACCTAATTCCCCTCCACAGAAGCCAAGCTATATGTTTGTCTTTACTACACTGGTAAACTATCTCCTACTTAGCAGCTAAACCATGGAACTTTTCAATTTGTAAACATGAAATGCGGGACCACGTGGCCTAATGGACAAGGCGTCTGACTTGGATCAGAAGATTAAGGGTTCAAGTCCCTTCGTGGTTGGAAGCTCTTACCTAATGAGAATACAATATAGGCATCAACTCTACTAACTCCTCCCATGGACCATGAGAGATCCATCAGTTAAGGTAATTCCCTCCACTGTTGGCCACCAAACTAAATGTTTGTGCTTCAATTCTGAGGCAGATTTTGCAACAAAGAAGACATCGGCTGATTACCCAGGTGGTTTGAGCGGGATGCTAATGATGCCATAGTCATGGTTTCAATCCCCATACTGCCCTTAGATAAGAATCCATGTGTCAGGTTCTGAAACTATAAGCAATATATAGCTTTTCTTAATGACAATGGTTTGCTATCTTCTACGTGTCAGATAAACCCATGGAACTTTTAATTTTATAAATTATTTACTTCTTAGGGATCAAATGACCTAACGGAACAGGCGTATGACTTAAGATCAGACTGTAATAAGTTTGAATCCCTTTTTGTTTGAAAGCTCTGGCCTGATTAGTAAAGAAAGTAGACATTCAATTCTCTAACAGTTCCATGCAACATGTGCAGTTTACCAATTAGTCATTCCCCTTTACCACCTCTTACCTGGAAGGTTTTCCCACCTCACTCCATATCCCAAATGGAGCTACATCCTTTTGTACTCTGTCTTAGCAGTTTGAGAAAAGTTTTACCACCAACAGACTTCAAAACATGGACGGTTAGCTCAGATGGTTAGAGCGTGGTGCTTATAACGCCAAGGTCATGGGTTCAATCCCCATACTGGCCAATGACCAGAACTAATGCTTAATGAGCTCCATGGCTCAGTTCTCTACAAACATTGATATAAGAAGATTATTCTGTGGAGACCTTGGACATTAAGTCCACTCAGTCTCACATGAGAAGCGAGGGGTCCTCAAGTTAAGGTGATTCCCCTCCACTGACACCAACCTGGGAAGCCGTTGCCTCAGATGGTTAGAGTGTGCTGCCAAAAACGCCAAGGTCAAGGCTTTATCCCCATACAGGCCAATGATTAAAAACAAATGTGACATTTCAACCTCCCAGGCTATGATGCAATGTTTGATAGAAGAAGGCATACGCTGCTCTGCGGAAAACAAACATTATGTAGAAGGTGGGTATTCGTTCCATAAAGTCTCTCATCGCGGTCTACCAAGACAGGTAATTTCCCCCCCACACAAGCTAACGAACCAGCAGCCATACAGTTTGCCGTTATGACAATGGTTAGCTATCTCCTACTTAGCAGCTAAACCATGGAACTTTTCAAGCATAAACACTAAATTTTGTGGGACCACGTGGCCTAATGGACAAGGCGTCTAACTTGAATCAGAGCATTGAGGATTCCTGTTCCTTTGTGGCTGGAAGCTCTTGCCTGATCGGAAGAGAATGTAGGCATTAATTCTATTAACATTCCCACGCAATGTGAGTGATCCACCAATTGAATTAATTTCCTAATGCTAACTTGGAAGGTGACCCCACCTTACTAACAGTCCCAAATGGAGTCTCTTTTGTTCTGTTTCTTATTTTGCTCCCAAAAAAGACCAAGAAACTGGCCAGTTACCTCTGATGGTTAGAGTAAGGCACTAGTAATGTCACAATCATGGGATCAATCCCCATACCAGCCAGAGATAAGAATCTATGTCATCACCTCCATCTCTCAGGCTCTGATATAAAGTTTGATATGAGAAGATGTATGTTGCTCTGCAGGAAAGAATTTTTATGGAGAATGTGGCGTAACCTCCAGTGAGTCTCAAATGCGAGACTGACTGCCATCTACCATTCAACCTAATTCCCCTCCACAGAAGCCAAGCTATATGTTTGTCTTTACTACACTGGTAAACTATCTCCTACTTAGCAGCTAAACCATGGAACTTTTCAATTTGTAAACATGAAATGCGGGACCACGTGGCCTAATGGACAAGGCGTCTGACTTCGGATCAGAAGATTAAGGGTTCAAGTCCCTTCGTGGTTGGAAGCTCTTACCTAATGAGAATACAATATAGGCATCAACTCTACTAACTCCTCCCATGGACCATGAGAGATCCATCAGTTAAGGTAATTACCCTCCACTGTTGGCCACCAAACTAAATGTTTGTGCTTCAATTCTGAGGCAGATTTTGCAACAAAGAAGACATCGGCTGATTACCCAGGTGGTTTGAGCGGGATGCTAATGATGCCATAGTCATGGTTTCAATCCCCATACTGCCCTTAGATAAGAATCCATGTGTCAGGTTCTGAAACTATAAGCAATATATAGCTTTTCTCAATGACAATGGTTTGCTATCTTCTACGTGTCAGATAAACCCATGGTAATTTTTAATTGTATAAATTATTAACTTCTTAGGGAGCACATGACCTAACGGACCAGGCGTCTGACTTCAGATCAGAGCGGTAAAAGTTTGAATCCCTTTTTGTTTGAATGCTCTGGCCTGATTAGTAAAGAAAGTAGACATTCAATTCTCTAACAGTTCCATGCAACATGTGCAGTTTACCAATTAGTCATTCCCTTTACCACCTCTTACCTGGAAGGTTTTCCCACCTCACTCCATATCCCAAATGGAGCTACATCCTTTTGTACTCTGTCTTAGCAGTTTGAGAAAAGTTTTACCACCAACAGACTTCAAAACATGGCCGGTTAGCTCAGATGGTTAGAGCGTGGTGCTAATAACGCCAAGGTCATGGGTTCAATCCCCATACTGGCCAATGACCAGAACTAATGCTTAATGAGCTCCATGGCTCAGTTTTCTCTACAAACATTGATATAAGAAGATTATTCTGTGGAGACCTTGGACATTAAGTCCACTCAGTCTCACATGAGAAGCGAGGGGTCCTCAAGTTAAGGTGATTCCCCTCCACTGACACCAACCTGGGAAGCCGTTGCCTCAGATGGTTAGAGTGTGCTGCCAAAAACGCCAAGGTCAAGGCTTTATCCCCATACAGGCCAATGATTAAAAACAAATGTGACATTTCAACCTCCCAGGCTATGATGCAATGTTTGATAGAAGAAGGCATACGCTGCTCTCGGAAAACAAACATTATGTAGAAGGTGGGTATTCGTTCCATAAAGTCTCTCATACGTGGTCTACCAATTCAGGTAATTTCCCCCCCACACAAGCTAACGAACCAGCAGCCATACAGTTTGCCGTTATGACAATGGTTAGCTATCTCCTACTTAGCAGCTAAACCATGGAACTTTTCAAGCATAAACACTAAATTTTGTGGGACCACGTGGCCTAATGGACAAGGCGTCTAACCGAATCAGAGCATTGAGGATTCCTGTTCCTTTGTGGCTGGAAGCTCTTGCCTGATCGGAAGAGAATGTAGGCATTAATTCTATTAACATTCCCACGCAATGTGAGTGATCCACCAATTGAATTAATTTCCTAATGCTAACTTGGAAGGTGACCCCACCTTACTAACAGTCCCAAATGGAGTCTCTTTTGTTCTGTTTCTTATTTTGCTCCCAAAAAAGACCAAGAAACTGGCCAGTTACCTCTGATGGTTAGAGTAAGGCACTAGTAATGTCACAATCATGGGATCAATCCCCATACCAGCCAGAGATAAGAATCTATGTGTCATCACCTCCATCTCTCAGGCTCTGATATAAAGTTTGATATGAGAAGATGTATGTTGCTCTGCAGGAAAGAATTTTTATGGAGAATGTGGGCGTAACCTCCAGTGAGTCTCAAATGCGAGACTGACTGCCATCTACCATTCAACCTAATTCCCCTCCACAGAAGCCAAGCTATATGTTTGTCTTTACTACACTGGTAAACTATCTCCTACTTAGCAGCTAAACCATGGAACTTTTCAATTTGTAAACATGAAATGCGGGACCACGTGGCCTAATGGACAAGGCGTCTGACTTCGGATCAGAAGATTAAGGGTTCAAGTCCTTCGTGGTTGGAAGCTCTTACCTAATGAGAATACAATATAGGCATCAACTCTACTAACTCCTCCCATGGACCATGAGAGATCCATCAGTTAAGGTAATTCCTCCACTGTTGGCCACCAAACTAAATGTTTGTGCTTCAATTCTGAGGCAGATTTTGCAACAAAGAAGACATCGGCTGATTACCCAGGTGGTTTGAGCGGGATGCTAATGATGCCATAGTCATGGTTTCAATCCCCATACTGCCCTTAGATAAGAATCCATGTGTCAGGTTCTGAAACTATAAGCAATATATAGCTTTTCTTAATGACAATGGTTTGCTATCTTCTACGTGTCAGATAAACCCATGGACATTTTAAATTGTATAAATTATTAACTTCTTAGGGAGCACATGACCTAACGGACCAGGCGTCTGACTTCAGATCAGACGGTAAAAGTTTGAATCCTTTTTGTTTGAAAGCTCTGGCCTGATTAGTAAAGAAAGTAGACATTCAATTCTCTAACAGTTCCATGCAACATGTGCAGTTTACCAATTAGTCATTCCCTTTACCACCTCTTACCTGGAAGGTTTTCCCACCTCACTCCATATCCCAAATGGAGCTACATCCTTTTGTACTCTGTCTTAGCAGTTTGAGAAAAGTTTTACCACCAACAGACTTCAAAACATGGCCGGTTAGCTCAGATGGTTAGAGCGTGGTGCTAATAACGCCAAGGTCATGGGTTCAATCCCCATACTGGCCAATGACCAGAACTAATGCTTAATGAGCTCCATGGCTCAGTTTTCTACAAACATTGATATAAGAAGATTATTCTGTGGAGACCTTGGACATTAAGTCCACTCAGTCTCGCATGAGAAGCAAGGGTCCTCAAGTTAAGGTGATTCCCCTGCACTGACACCAACCTGGGAAGCCGTTGCCTCAGATGGTTAGAGTGTGCTGCCAAAAACGCCAAGGTCAAGGCTTTATCCCCATACAGGCCAATGATTAAAAACAAATGTGACATTTCAACCTCCCAGGCTATGATGCAATGTTTGATAGAAGAAGGCATACGCTGCTCTGCAGAAAACAAACATTATGTAGAAGGTGGGTATTCGTTCCATAAAGTCTCTCATACGCGGTCTACCAATTCAGGTAATTTCCCCCCCACACAAGCTAACGAACCAGCAGCCATACAGTTTGCCGTTATGACAATGGTTAGCTATCTCCTACTTAGCAGCTAAACCATGGAACTTTTCAAGCATAAACACTAAATTTTGTGGGACCACGTGGCCTAATGGACAAGGCGTCTAACTTCGAATCAGAGCATTGAGGATTCCTGTTCCTTTGTGGCTGGAAGCTCTTGCCTGATCGGAAGAGAATGTAGGCATTAATTCTATTAACATTCCCACGCAATGTGAGTGATCCACCAATTGAATTAATTTCCTAATGCTAACTTGGAAGGTGACCCCACCTTACTAACAGTCCCAAATGGAGTCTCTTTTGTTCTGTTTTTATTTTGCTCCCAAAAAGACCAAGAAACTGGCCAGTTACCTCTGATGGTTAGAGTAAGGCACTAGTAATGTCACAATCATGGATCAATCCCCATACCAGCCAGAGATAAGAATCTATGTGTCATCACCTCCATCTCTCAGGCTCTGATATAAAGTTTGATATGAGAAGATGTATGTTGCTCTGCAGGAAAGAATTTTTATGGAGAATGTGGGCGTAACCTCCAGTGAGTCTCAAATGCGAGACTGACTGCCATCTACCATTCAACCTAATTCCTCCACAGAAGCCAAGCTATATGTTTGTCTTTACTACACTGGTAAACTATCTCCTACTTAGCAGCTAAACCATGGAACTTTTCAATTTGTAAACATGAAATGCGGGACCACGTGGCCTAATGGACAAGGCGTCTGACTTGGATCAGAAGATTAAGGGTTCAAGTCCTTCGTGGTTGGAAGCTCTTACCTAATGAGAATACAATATAGGCATCAACTCTACTAACTCCTCCCATGGACCATGAGAGATCCATCAGTTAAGGTAATTCCCTCCACTGTTGGCCACCAAACTAAATGTTTGTGCTTCAATTCTGAGGCAGATTTTGCAACAAAGAAGACATCGGCTGATTACCCAGGTGGTTTGAGCGGGATGCTAATGATGCCATAGTCATGGTTTCAATCCCCATACTGCCCTTAGATAAGAATCCATGTGTCAGGTTCTGAAACTATAAGCAATATATAGCTTTTCTTAATGACAATGGTTTGCTATCTTCTACGTGTCAGATAAACCCATGGAACTTTTTAATTGTATAAATTATTAACTTCTTAGGAGCACATGACCTAACGGACCAGGCGTCTGACTTCAGATCAGACGGTAAAAGTTTGAATCCCTTTTTGTTTGAAAGCTCTGGCCTGATTAGTAAAGAAAGTAGACATTCAATTCTCTAACAGTTCCATGCAACATGTGCAGTTTACCAATTAGTCATTCCCTTTACCACCTCTTACCTGGAAGGTTTTCCCACCTCACTCCATATCCCAAATGGAGCTACATCCTTTGTACTCTGTCTTAGCAGTTTGAGAAAAGTTTTACCACCAACAGACTTCAAAACATGGCGGTTAGCTCAGATGGTTAGAGCGTGGTGCTAATAACGCCAAGGTCATGGGTTCAATCCCCATACTGGCCAATGACCAGAACTAATGCTTAATGAGCTCCATGGCTCAGTTTTCTCTACAAACATTGATATAAGAAGATTATTCTGTGGAGACCTTGGACATTAAGTCCACTCAGTCTCGCATGAGAAGCGAGGGGTCCTCAAGTTAAGGTGATTCCCTCCACTGACACCAACCTGGGAAGCCGTTGCCTCAGATGGTTAGAGCGTGGTGCTAATAACGCCAAGGTCATGGGTTCAATCCCCATACTGGCCAATGATAAAAAACAAATGTGACATTTCAACCTCCCAGGCTATGATGCAATGTTTGATAGAAGAAGGCATACGCTGCTCTGGAAAACAAACATTATGTAGAAGGTGGGTATTCTCCATAAAGTCTCTCATACGCGGTCTACCAATTCAGGTAATTTCCCCACACAAGCTAACGAACCAGCAGCCATACAGTTTGCCGTTATGACAATGGTTAGCTATCTCCTACTTAGCAGCTAAACCATGGAACTTTTCAAGCATAAACACTAAATTTTGTGGGACCACGTGGCCTAATGGACAAGGCGACTAACTTCGAATCAGAGCATTGAGGATTCCTGTTCCTTTGTGGCTGGAAGCTCTTGCCTGATCGGAAGAGAATGTAGGCATTAATTCTATTAACATTCCCACGCAATGTGAGTGATCCACCAATTGAATTAATTTCCTAATGCTAACTTGGAAGGTGACCCCACCTTACTAACAGTCCCAAATGGAGTCTCTTTTGTTCTGTTTTTTATTTTGCTCCCAAAAAAGACCAAGAAACTGGCCAGTTACCTCTGATGGTTAGAGTAAGGCACTAGTAATGTCACAATCATGGGATCAATCCCCATACCAGCCAGAGATAAGAATCTATGTGTCATCACCTCCATCTCTCAGGCTCTGATATAAAGTTTGATATGAGAAGATATATGTTGCTCTGCAGGAAAGAATTTTTATGGAGAATGTGGGCGTAACCTCCAGTGAGTCTCAAATGCGAGACTGACTGCCATCTACCATTCAACCTAATTCCTCCACAGAAGCCAAGCTATATGTTTGTCTTTACTACACTGGTAAACTATCTCCTACTTAGCAGCTAAACCATGGAACTTTTCAATTTGTAAACATGAAATGCGGGACCACGTGGCCTAATGGACAAGGCGTCTGACTTCGGATCAGAAGATTAAGGGTTCAAGTCCCTTCGTGGTTGGAAGCTCTTACCTAATGAGAATACAATATAGGCATCAACTCTACTAACTCCTCCCATGGACCATGAGAGATCCATCAGTTAAGGTAATTCCCCTCTACTGTTGGCCACCAAACTAAATGTTTGTGCTTCAATTCTGAGGCAGATTTTGCAACAAAGAAGACATCGGCTGATTACCCAGGTGGCCTGAGCGGGATGCTAATGATGCCATAGTCATGGTTTCAATCCCCATACTGCCCTTAAATAAGAATCCATGTGTCAGGTTCTGAAACTATAAGCAATATATAGCTTTTCTTAATGACAATGGTTTGCTATCTTCTACGTGTCAGATAAACCCATGGAACTTTTTAATTGTATAAATTATTAACTTCTTAGGGAGCACATGACCTAACGGACCAGGCGTCTGACTTCAGATCAGACGGTAAAAAGTTTGAATCCCTTTTTGTTTGAAAGCTCTGGCCTGATTAGTAAAGAAAGTAGACATTCAGTTCTCTAACAGTTCCATGCAACATGTGCAGTTTACCAATTAGTCATTCCCCTTTACCAACTCTTACCTGGAAGGTTTTCCCACCTCACTCCATATCCCAAATGGAGCTACATCCTTTTGTACTCTGTCTTAGCAGTTTGAGAAAAGTTTTACCACCAACAGACTTCAAAACATGGCCGGTTAGCTCAGATGGTTAGAGCGTGGTGCTAATAACGCCAAGGTCATGGGTTCAATCCCCATACTGGCCAATGACCAGAACTAATGCTTAATGAGCTCCATGGCTCAGTTTTCTCTACAAACATTGATATAAGAAGATTATTCTGTGGAGACCTTGGACATTAAGTCCACTCAGTCTCGCATGAGAAGCAAGGGGTCCTCAAGTTAAGGTGATTCCCTGCACTGACACCAACCTGGAAGCCGTTGCCTCAGATGGTTAGAGTGTGCTGCCAAAAACGCCAAGGTCAAGGCTTTATCCCCATACAGGCCAATGATTAAAAACAAATGTGACATTTCAACCTCCCAGGCTATGATGCAATGTTTGATAGAAGAAGGCATACGCTGCTCTGCAGAAAACAAACATTATGTAGAAGGTGGGTATTCGTTCCATAAAGTCTCTCATACGCGGTCTACCAATTCAGGTAATTTCCCCCCCACACAAGCTAACGAACCAGCAGCCATACAGTTTGCCGTTATGACAATGGTTAGCTATCTCCTACTTAGCAGCTAAACCATGGAACTTTTCAAGCATAAACACTAAATTTTGTGGGACCACGTGGCCTAATGGACAAGGCGTCTAACTTCGAATCAGAGCATTGAGGATTCCTGTTCCTTTGTGGCTGGAAGCTCTTGCCTGATCGGAAGAGAATGTAGGCATTAATTCTATTAACATTCCCACGCAATGTGAGTGATCCACCAATTGAATTAATTTCCTAATGCTAACTTGGAAGGTGACCCCACCTTACTAACAGTCCCAAATGGAGTCTCTTTTGTTCTGTTTCTTATTTTGCTCCCAAAAAAGACCAAGAAACTGGCCAGTTACCTCTGATGGTTAGAGTAAGGCACTAGTAATGTCACAATCATGGGATCAATCCCCATACCAGCCAGAGATAAGAATCTGTGTGTCATCACCTCCATCTCTCAGGCTCTGATATAAAGTTTGATATGAGAAGATGTATGTTGCTCTGCAGGAAAGAATTTTTATGGAGAATGTGCGTAACCTCCAGTGAGTCTCAAATGCGAGACTGACTGCCATCTACCATTCAACCTAATTCCCCTCCACAGAAGCCAAGCTATATGTTTGTCTTTACTACACTGGTAAACTATCTCCTACTTAGCAGCTAAACCATGGAACTTTTCAATTTGTAAACATGAAAGGGACCACGTGGCCTAATGGACAAGGCGTCTGACTTCGGATCAGAAGATTAAGGGTTCAAGTCCCTTCGTGGTTGGAAGCTCTTACCTAATGAGAATACAATATAGGCATCAACTCTACTAACTCCTCCCATGGACCATGAGAGATCCATCAGTTAAGGTAATTCTCCACTGTTGGCCACCAAACTAAATGTTTGTGCTTCAATTCTGAGGCAGATTTTGCAACAAAGAAGACATCGGCTGATTACCCAGGTGGTTTGAGCGGGATGCTAATGATGCCATAGTCATGGTTTCAATCCCCATACTGCCCTTAGATAAGAATCCATGTGTCAGGTTCTGAAACTATAAGCAATATATAGCTTTTCTTAATGACAATGGTTTGCTATCTTCTACGTGTCAGATAAACCCATGGAACTTTTAATTGTATAAATTATTAACTTCTTAGGGAGCACAAGACCGACCGCACCCGGCGTCTGACGTCAGATCAGCCGGTACACAGTTTGAATCCCTTGTTGGTAGAAAGCTCTGGCCTGATTAGTAAAGAAAGTAGACATTCAATTCTCTAACAGTTTCATGCAACATGTGCAGTTGACCAATTAGTCATTCCCTTTACCACTCTCTTACCTGGAAGGTTTTCCCACCTCACTCCATATCCCAAATGGAGCTACATCCTTTTGTACTCTGTCTTAGCAGTTTGAGAAAAGTTTTACCACCAACAGACTTCAAAACATGGCCGGTTAGCTCAGATGGTTAGAGCGTGGTGCTAATAACGCCAAGGTCATGGGTTCAATCCCCATACTGGCCAATGACCAGAACTAATGCTTAATGAGCTCCATGGCTCAGTTTTCTCTACAAACATTGATATAAGAAGATTATTCTGTGGAGACCTTGGACATTAAGTCCACTCAGTCTCGCATGAGAAGCAAGGGGTCCTCAAGTTAAGGTGATTCCCTGCACTGACACCAACCTGGGAAGCCGTTGCCTCAGATGGTTAGAGTGTGCTGCCAAAAACGCCAAGGTCAAGGCTTTATCCCCATACAGGCCAATGATTAAAAACAAATGTGACATTTCAACCTCCCAGGCTATGATGCAATGTTTGATAGAAGAAGGCATACGCTGCTCTGCGGAAAACAAACATTATGTAGAAGGTGGGTATTCGTTCCATAAAGTCTCTCATACGCGGTCTACCAATTCAGGTAATTTCCCCCCCACACAAGCTAACGAACCAGCAGCCATACAGTTTGCCGTTATGACAATGGTTAGCTATCTCCTACTTAGCAGCTAAACCATGGAACTTTTCAAGCATAAACACTAAATTTTGTGGGACCACGTGGCCTAATGGACAAGGCGTCTAACTTCGAATCAGAGCATTGAGGATTCCTGTTCCTTTGTGGCTGGAAGCTCTTGCCTGATCGGAAGAGAATGTAGGCATTAATTCTATTAACATTCCCACGCAATGTGAGTGATCCACCAATTGAATTAATTTCCTAATGCTAACTTGGAAGGTGACCCCACCTTACTAACAGTCCCAAATGGAGTCTCTTTTGTTCTGTTTTTATTTTGCTCCCAAAAAAGACCAAGAAACTGGCCAGTTACCTCTGATGGTTAGAGTAAGGCACTAGTAATGTCACAATCATGGGATCAATCCCCATACCAGCCAGAGATAAGAATCTGTGTGTCATCACCTCCATCTCTCAGGCTCTGATATAAAGTTTGATATGAGAAGATGTATGTTGCTCTGCAGGAAAGAATTTTTATGGAGAATGTGGGCGTAACCTCCAGTGAGTCTCAAATGCGAGACTGACTGCCATCTACCATTCAACCTAATTCCCTCCACAGAAGCCAAGCTATATGTTTGTCTTTACTACACTGGTAAACTATCTCCTACTTAGCAGCTAAACCATGGAACTTTTCAATTTGTAAACATGAAATGCGGGACCACGTGGCCTAATGGACAAGGCGCCTGACTTCGGATCAGAAGATTAAGGGTTCAAGTCCCTTCGTGGTTGGAAGCTCTTACCTAATGAGAATACAATATAGGCATCAACTCTACTAACTCCTCCCATGGACCATGAGAGATCCATCAGTTAAGGTAATTCCCTCCACTGTTGGCCACCAAACTAAATGTTTGTGCTTCAATTCTGAGGCAGATTTTGCAACAAAGAAGACATCGGCTGATTACCCAGGTGGTTTGAGCGGGATGCTAATGATGCCATAGTCATGGTTTCAATCCCCATACTGCCCTTAGATAAGAATCCATGTGTCAGGTTCTGAAACTATAAGCAATATATAGCTTTTCTTAATGACAATGGTTTGCTATCTTCTACGTGTCAGATAAACCCATGGAACTTTTAATTGTATAAATTATTAACTTCTTAGGGAGCACATGACCTAACGGACCAGGCGTCTGACTTCAGATCAGACGGTAAAAGTTTGAATCCCTTTTTGTTTGAACGCTCTGGCCTGATTAGTAAAGAAAGTAGACATTCAATTCTCTAACAGTTCCATGCAACATGTGCAGTTTACCAATTAGTCATTCCCTTTACCACCTCTTACCTGGAAGGTTTTCCCACCTCACTCCATATCCCAAATGGAGCTACATCCTTTTGTACTCTGTCTTAGCAGTTTGAGAAAAGTTTTACCACCAACAGACTTCAAAACATGGCCGGTTAGCTCAGATGGTTAGAGCGTGGTGCTAATAACGCCAAGGTCATGGGTTCAATCCCCATACTGGCCAATGACCAGAACTAATGCTTAATGAGCTCCATGGCTCAGTTTTCTCTACAAACATTGATATAAGAAGATTATTCTGTGGAGACCTTGGACATTAAGTCCACTCAGTCTCGCATGAGAAGCGAGGGGTCCTCAAGTTAAGGTGATTCCCCTCCACTGACACCAACCTGGGAAGCCGTTGCCTCAGATGGTTAGAGTGTGCTGCCAAAAACGCCAAGGTCAAGGCTTTATCCCCATACAGGCCAATGATTAAAAACAAATGTGACATTTCAACCTCCCAGGCTATGATGCAATGTTTGATAGAAGAAGGCATACGCTGCTCTGGAAAACAAACATTATGTAGAAGGTGGGTATTCGTTCCATAAAGTCTCTCATACGCGGTCTACCAATTCAGGTAATTTCCCCACACAAGCTAACGAACCAGCAGCCATACAGTTTGCCGTTATGACAATGGTTAGCTATCTCCTACTTAGCAGCTAAACCATGGAACTTTTCAAGCATAAACACTAAATTTTGTGGGACCACGTGGCCTAATGGACAAGGCGTCTAACTTCGAATCAGAGCATTGAGGATTCCTGTTCCTTTGTGGCTGGAAGCTCTTGCCTGATCGGAAGAGAATGTAGGCATTAATTCTATTAACATTCCCACGCAATGTGAGTGATCCACCAATTGAATTAATTTCCTAATGCTAACTTGGAAGGTGACCCCACCTTACTAACAGTCCCAAATGGAGTCTCTTTTGTTCTGTTTCTTATTTTGCTCCCAAAAAAGACCAAGAAACTGGCCAGTTACCTCTGATGGTTAGAGTAAGGCACTAGTAATGTCACAATCATGGGATCAATCCCCATACCAGCCAGAGATAAGAATCTGTGTGTCATCACCTCCATCTCTCAGGCTCTGATATAAAGTTTGATATGAGAAGATGTATGTTGCTCTGCAGGAAAGAATTTTTATGGAGAATGTGGCCGTAAACTCCAGTGAGTCTCAAATGCGAGACTGACTGCCATCTACCATTCAACCTAATTCCCCTCCACAGAAGCCAAGCTATATGTTTGTCTTTACTACACTGGTAAACTATCTCCTACTTAGCAGCTAAACCATGGAACTTTTCAATTTGTAAACATGAAATGCGGGACCACGTGGCCTAATGGACAAGGCGTCTGACTTGGATCAGAAGATTAAGGGTTCAAGTCCCTTCGTGGTTGGAAGCTCTTACCTAATGAGAATACAATATAGGCATCAACTCTACTAACTCCTCCCATGGACCATGAGAGATCCATCAGTTAAGGTAATTCCTCCACTGTTGGCCACCAAACTAAATGTTTGTGCTTCAATTCTGAGGCAGATTTTGCAACAAAGAAGACATCGGCTGATTACCCAGGTGGTTTGAGGGATGCTAATGATGCCATAGTCATGGTTTCAATCCCCATACTGCCCTTACATAAGAATCCATGTGTCAGCTTCTGAAACTATAAGCACTATATAGCTTTTCTTAATGACAATGGTTTGCTATCTTCTACGTGTCAGATAAACCCATGGAACTTTTAATTGTATAAATTATTAACTTCTTAGGGAGCACATGACCTAACGGACCAGGCGTCTGTCTTCAGATCAGACGGTAAATATTTTGAATCCCTTTTTGTTTGAAAGCTCTGGCCTGATTAGTAAAGAAAGTAGACATTCAATTCTCTAACAGGTCCATGCAACATGTGCAGTTTACCAATTAGTCATTCCCCTTTACCACCTCTTACCTGGAAGGTTTTCCCACCTCACTCCATATCCCAAATGGAGCTACATCCTTTTGTACTCTGTCTTAGCAGTTTGAGAAAAGTTTTACCACCAACAGACTTCAAAACATGGCCGGTTAGCTCAGATGGTTAGAGCGTGGTGCTAATAACGCCAAGGTCATGGGTTCAATCCCCATACTGGCCAATGACCAGAACTAATGCTTAATGAGCTCCATGGCTCAGTTTTCTCTACAAACATTGATATAAGAAGATTATTCTGTGGAGACCTTGGACATTAAGTCCACTCAGTCTCGCATGAGAAGCGAGGGTCCTCAAGTTAAGGTGATTCCCCACTGACACCAACCTGGGAAGCCGTTGCCTCAGATGGTTAGAGTGTGCTGCCAAAAACGCCAAGGTCAAGGCTTTATCCCCATACAGGCCAATGATTAAAAACAAATGTGACATTTCAACCTCCCAGGCTATGATGCAATGTTTGATAGAAGAAGGCATACGCTGCTCATGGAAAACAAACATTATGTAGAAGGTGGGTATTCGTTCCATAAAGTCTCTCATACGCGGTCTACCAATTCAGGTAATTTCCCCCCCACACAAGCTAACGAACCAGCAGCCATACAGTTTGCCGTTATGACAATGGTTAGCTATCTCCTACTTAGCAGCTAAACCATGGAACTTTTCAAGCATAAACACTAAATTTTGTGGGACCACGTGGCCTAATGGACAAGGCGTCTAACTTCGAATCAGAGCATTGAGGATTCCTGTTCCTTTGTGGCTGGAAGCTCTTGCCTGATCGGAAGAGAATGTAGGCATTAATTCTATTAACATTCCCACGCAATGTGAGTGATCCACCAATTGAATTAATTTCCTAATGCTAACTTGGAAGGTGACCCCACCTTACTAACAGTCCCAAATGGAGTCTCTTTTGTTCTGTTTTTATTTTGCTCCCAAAAAAGACCAAGAAACTGGCCAGTTACCTCTGATGGTTAGAGTAAGGCACTAGTAATGTCACAATCATGGGATCAATCCCCATACCAGCCAGAGATAAGAATCTATGTGTCATCACCTCCATCTCTCAGGCTCTGATATAAAGTTTGATATGAGAAGATATATGTTGCTCTGCAGGAAAGAATTTTTATGGAGAATGTGGGCGTAACCTCCAGTGAGTCTCAAATGCGAGACTGACTGCCATCTACCATTCAACCTAATTCCCCTCCGCAGAAGCCAAGCTATATGTTTGTCTTTACTACACTGGTAAACTATCTCCTACTTAGCAGCTAAACCATGGAACTTTTCAATTTGTAAACATGAAATGTGGGACCACGTGGCCTAATGGACAAGGCGTCTGACTTCGGATCAGAAGATTAAGGGTTCAAGTCCCTTCGTGGTTGGAAGCTCTTACCTAATGAGAATACAATATAGGCATCAACTCTACTAACTCCTCCCATGGACCATGAGAGATCCATCAGTTAAGGTAATTCCTCTACTGTTGGCCACCAAACTAAATGTTTGTGCTTCAATTCTGAGGCAGATTTTGCAACAAAGAAGACATCGGCTGATTACCCAGGTGGCTTGAGCGGGATGCTAATGATGCCATAGTCATGGTTTCAATCCCCATACTGCCCTTAAATAAGAATCCATGTGTCAGGTTCTGAAACTATAAGCAATATATAGCTTTTCTTAATGACAATGGTTTGCTATCTTCTACGTGTCAGATAAACCCATGGAACTTTTTAATTGTATAAATTATTAACTTCTTAGGGAGCACATGACCTAACGGACCAGGCGTCTGACTTCAGATCAGACGGTAAAAAGTTTGAATCCCTTTTGTTTGAAAGCTCTGGCCTGATTAGTAAAGAAAGTAGACATTCAGTTCTCTAACAGTTCCATGCAACATGTGCAGTTTACCAATTAGTCATTCCCTTTACCACCTCTTACCTGGAAGGTTTTCCCACCTCACTCCATATCCCAAATGGAGCTACATCCTTTTGTACTCTGTCTTAGCAGTTTGAGAAAAGTTTTACCACCAACAGACTTCAAAACATGGCCGGTTAGCTCAGATGGTTAGAGCGTGGTGCTAATAACGCCAAGGTCATGGGTTCAATCCCCATACTGGCCAATGACCAGAACTAATGCTTAATGAGCTGTGGCTCAGTTTTCTCTACAAACATTGATATAAGAAGATTATTCTGTGGAGACCTTGGACATTAAGTCCACTCAGTCTCGCATGAGAAGCTGAGGGGTCCTCAAGTTAAGGTGATTCCTCCACTGACACCAACCTGGGAAGCCGTTGCCTCAGATGGTTAGAGTGTGCTGCCAAAAACGCCAAGGTCAAGGCTTTATCCCCATACAGGCCAATGATTAAAAACAAATGTGACATTTCAACCTCCCAGGCTGTGATGCAATGTTTGATAGAAGAAGGCATATGCTGTTCTGCGGAAAACAAATATTATGTAGAAGGTGGGTATTCGTTCCACAAAGTCTCTCATACGCGGTCTACCAATTCAGGTAATTTCCCCCCCACACAAGCTAACGAACCAGCAGCCATACAGTTTGCCGTTATGACAATGGTTAGCTATCTCCTACTTAGCAGCTAAACCATGGAACTTTTCAAGCATAAACACTAAATTTTGTGGGACCACATGGCCTAATGGACAAGGCGTCTAACTTCGAATCAGAGCATTGAGGATTCCTGTTCCTTTGTGGCTGGAAGCTCTTGCCTGATCGGAAGAGAATGTAGGCATTAATTCTATTAACATTCCCACGCAATGTGAGTGATCCACCAATTGCATTAATTTCCTAATGCTAACTTGGAAGGTGACCCCACCTTACTAACAGTCCCAAATGGAGTCTCTTTTGTTCTGTTTCTTATTTTGCTCCCAAAAAAGACCAAGAAACTGGCCAGTTACCTCTGATGGTTAGAGTAAGGCACTAGTAATGTCACAATCATGGGATCAATCCCCATACCAGTGTGACTGCCCCTGCTTGGCTGCGTGGGTTGGTTCAGTGGGTTGTCATGTTGTCTGTGATGAAGTAATTGGTGACATGTTGTTGTATTGTCTTTATCCTGAGGTAAACAGCTTATTGATTCATTATCCTGATCGCGAGAACCTGGGCCCGGTACGTGGACGGATATAAACAGTGCTGGCTGACGCCGCGTTCTCTCTCTCTCTATCTCGACTCTTCGCCAGCGCCCGTACTTCTGTTTGGCTTTTCTTTTAGGTTATCTCCACAACACCACACCTCGCATATTCGACAAGACGTCTGACTTCAGATCAGAAGGTAAAAAGTCTGAATCCCTTTTTGTTTGATTAGTCAAGGAAGTATACATTAATTTCTCTCACATTCCCATGCAACATGAGCAGTTTAACAAATGAGATCATTTACAGGAAAATGCATGCAAATACTTGTCTTATTTGTTGACAAATCTTTTAATTCTATTTTGTTGAATTTTACAAGCTGGTACTGCAACACACTGGGACAAACTGGAATTTTTTTCTTTTTTTTAATTCAAAGAAAAGAACAACTTTATGTGTTACATTTACGAGACTAATAGGGGAGAGTGGGGAGATTTGTCCCAGTGGGAGAGTTGTGCCACCCCTTGTTTCTTGAAAACCACAGAAGAAATTGGTCATGTGACCTCATATTTTTGAAGAGGCATCCATTTTACTCAGACAAGAGGTGAGCAGATTTAAGTCCAAAAAACAGGGGTTTTTTGCCATTCAAAGTGAATTTTTTATGATCATGGTTTACTGATTGTTGTGTCTGAACAATTATAGATAAGTTTGAAAACATTTCACACATGGGTTAGTGCTTTAGTAAGCTACAATATGAGGCTATATTGTTAGCATGATGTTAGCTCTAAACTGCTGGATGATACAAGTTTGCTAAAATTGTGGGGATGGGGTGATTTGTGCCAAAAGGCCTGGGTTAAGTTGTGCCAGTGGCACAACTCATCCCCACTGATGATTATGATTAACATATTATTTTATTGTAAGTATTGAATTATTTTATTTTATCACTACTATAACTTGATTTTAGACCTAAAGCCATTATGCCATGCCTTTACAAAAGCACAGACAGGGGTTCAACCCCTCTTACGGAGTTGGACAGAGCAGTGAGAGAGGTGCAGCAGGGGAAGGTCTGTAAATAGGCCTTGTTGAAGAAGATTGCAGCTTTTGAGACATCAAACACACTCTCTCTCTCTCTCTCTCTCTCTCTCTCTCTCTCTCTCTCTCTCTCACACCACACACACACACACACACACACACACACACACACTACTGGCCAGGAGTTGACATTTATGACCTGGAGCCTTCATTTTTAATTTCATCTTGTTCTTAACATTTTAAATAGGCCTTGTTGAAGAATATTGCAGCATTGACAAGTGGCATGTTGTGTTGTAGCCTGGTTTTGAGAATTGCAGTTGATTTTGTTCAGGTTTAACTTAATTTTATTCTGAAAATGTTAAATATTATGTAGACCTACTTCTAGCCTATATTTCATGTATTCAACATGTTATCTACTGCTAAAATTGGCATTTGATGTTATTAAAAAAAGCTTTATTAAGTAATTTGGTATTGAATTTGTCTTGCTTTGATACAGCATTACAGTATATTAGATGAAAATGTTCTGTTTTACTTCAGTAATCAATGGCACGATTACCCCAACATATTTTCTCCAAAGGCACAACTCACCCCGCATCGGGGGCAAATTGTGCCACAAGACCACTTTTTTTTTATACACATATTTTTTAAACAGTTTACTTAAGATCCAAAGTGGTTGTTCCCAGGGATGCCCCACATCCTGAAATATATGTACATATTTTAGTTGTACGCATTACTGCCATGCCCTCTCTTTAAAGCCACCTCAAGTAAAAACTGGCACATCTCACCCCACTCTCCCCTAACCAAGAAATTGTCAGACAGAGTTTCAGCATGTTTATAAAGTTTGCCCTACTTTAATAACCCACAAAACTCAGCAATTATTTAAGGGAGTCTGGGAATTTCTCCCAAGGTGAAAAAGGAGTGTCATGTGGTTAGTGCACTATTTAGATTGTTTCCCAAACACAACAAATTAACTACCGGTGTGGATCCAAAATGAAATAAAATATTAAATGACTCAATCATTTTACTTTAGTTGATAACTCCAACTTTTAAGATAAATATAAGAAGGATAAAATAGAGATTGTGAAACTGATGTGATGCTCTGTTTTGTTTTGTTTTTCTGACTTAGGCATCATCTTGTGAGGATTGTGCTCTGTTACTGGCATGGTGTTCAAGCAACAGTATTTGAACAAACTAATCATGAAAAACGACATAGATCCATATGACTGGGCAGCTTAAGGCTAGATTACAGACCCCAATGCACTACATCCACTCACCCAGACAGTGTAAACTCTTGTTTTGTACTGAGTTCATACACTTTGGTAACAGAGATTAACAGTGCACATACCACACAAGATGGCGCCCCCACCCCAAACAGGATGACATAACTTCACATTCTTCATAACATTTTATGATAATGAGTTTTAATAATGGAAAAGATCAATAACTGTGAATGTCAAACGAGCATCATTGGCTACAGCTGGAAAAATGAGTTGACTGTAAGTGTGTATAGTCCGGACTGAAATTTAAACCTCTTGGTGAACCTGCTCTCTTACTGATTCAGCTGTTTGGTCTCCAGGGGACACTAAAGCTGCTGTCATGCTTACATTGCCGTGGTGTATAGTCAGCAGGCACCTCAGACAGAGCCAATATAGTGGGTGCTGCTGACGAGCCTCAGAGCCAGCAGACTGCAGGAAGTGAGCAGATGATGGGCATGCTGTGCTCACACACAGCTGAAGGAGTGAAAACAGGTCTCTCTACTGAGCACCTCAACATGCCCAGAAGACATGGATTTGAAGCATCTTGAAAATTCAGATTCAGATTCAGATTCAGAATACTTTATTAATCCCCGGGGGGAAATTGTTTTTGTTCCAGTGCTCCGTGCAAAGTAGAAATAGAAATACAGCATGAATGGAAACAAGAGATAAAGATGAAAAATACTAAAATAGACAATGAAATAAATAAAATAAAATATTAAAGTATACATTAAAATAAAATAAAATAAAATAAAATATTAAAGTAGACATTAAAATAAAATAAGATAAAACATTAAAGTAGACAATCTGAAATATATACAATATGCAATGAAATGGTTGTAGCGTTATAAATGAAATGAGAATGAGTAGTTATATTGTTTGTTTTGTTTTATAAGTAGAAAAGAGAATATACCTACATATGTAGACCTTGATCAGTACATTGCAACAAGTTTATTGGACATTGTGGCTGTTTCATTCCTGCATGTGTTGTCGTAAATACTGTCCAGATTTTATATTACAGTATTCTTCAGTTTTTTATTACTTGGGTCTTCAGTTTGAATGTTTATTGTTGACCATGGAGACAGCAGTTTTACAAACCTGTCTCAACTCACAGTGCATTTACTTGCTTGTTCTGCAGCTCTTAACTTTCAGTGTAACACTGACAAGAAGCCCTAAAATGCTAAGACAAATAAAAAGAGTTGTAAAGAATCAAGAAGTCAGACTAGTGTAAACAAACCCTGGTTAGTCACAAGGGTGTGTTTAAGGGTGCTCACCCATAATATAACAATTTGTAAATCAGTAAGTCATGTAGTGTTACCTTGAAATTGTCAAGACACCTTGTTTTTCTTGCATGTCTCCATGGATAAATGCCAAACATACTGATTTATTGATCGGCTGGGGACCACGTTTAACAACATAAAAATTGTATCAAAACATCCGTGACCAAACTCTCACACATCTTGTGCAGAACTATCTCATTTGTCCAGTTGTTTTCTAAGTACTTTGCAAACACTAAAAAAACAGAGCACAGATACGGTTCACTTTCAGTTCAGTTTTAGGCCCTGTCTATCCACCTTATTCCTGGCCCCCATGACACCTTGCATGAATTATGGGTGCAACTTCCGGCGTTGAACCGAAACCAGCGATTTTAATGGTGACAGTTCGTTTACAGTACTCTATTCTTCTTTCCAAGAGCAACTGGAAAGTAAAATAGGGAACACTGCACCTGTTGTAGCTCAAACAGGATTATGTGATCATACCTCTGCCATCTCTCACAGCCATCTCAAAGCACTGTTTGTTTTTCCTTTTCAACCGAGCACACGAGCAATTAGCTTGCCTTGCTCCATTAGAATATTGTTAACTTTAACATGGCCTGAGCTAGCTTAAGGTAAACATCTGCTCCTTCTACAGATGATTTCTGATGACTTATTAAGAGATACAAACACATTTGGCAAACATTTAACATAATTCAGTATTAATTGTAGCTCCATGTAAAATGAATAAATGTGATGTTTCCCAGCTAATCCGCCGCTTGTCTGTGTTAAAGATGCAGTTTACACGTTTTTTTTTTACTTCTGATTTATTAAAAACTATTCTGAGCAAAACATGTTGCTGAATTTAGCAACAGACTTCAGAAATAGTAATATGAAGTAGTAGTAAAAGAAATAACTTTTGGCATTTTTTTATATGATGTAAAGGAAGTACGGTAAAACGGTTACACATTCTCAACCTTAATGACTAAATACACTGCTCAAAAAAAATAAAGGGGACACTTAAGTCACACATCCCAGATCTCGATGAATGAAATAATCCAGATGAAAATCTTTATTGATTACATAGTGTTTGTTGAGAACAAAATAATGTAAGAGCGATCCATGGAAACCAAAATCATTAACTCATTTAGGACTGGATTCAGAATCATACCCAAAATCAAAGTGGAAAAATCAGATCACAGGCTGATCCAACTGTGAATTTCCTCAGGACAACCCATAATGCAGCTCAGTAATGTGTATGGCCTCCACATGCCTGTATACATTCCCTACAATGTCTGGGAATGCTCCTGATGAGACAACGGATGGTCTCCTTGGGGATCTCCTCCCAGACCTGGATCAGGGCATCAGTCAGCTCCTGAACAGTCTGTGGTGCGATGTGGCTGCGGTGGATGCTACGATACATGATGTCCCAAAGGTGCTCAAGCGGATTCAGGTCTGGCGAACGGGTGGGCCAGTCAATAGCATCAATGCCTTTGTTATCCAGGAACTGCTGACACACTCCAGCCACATGTGGCAGGGCATTGTCATGCATCAGAAGGAACCCAGGGCCCACTGCACCAGCATATGGTCTGACAATGGGTCTGAGGATCTCATCCCAGTACCTAACAGCAGTCAGGGTACCTCTGGCTAGCACGTGGCTAGCCTGATGACAGGCCCAACTTGTGCAAGTCGGGCCCTCATGCCATCCTCATGGAGTCTGTTTCTGACAGTTAGGGCAGAAACATGCACACGAGTGGCCTGCTGGAGGTCATTTTGTAGAGCGCTGGCAGTGCTCCTCCTGTTCCTTCTTGCACAAAGAAGCAGATAGCAGTCCTGCTGCTGGGTTGTTGCCCTTCTACGGCCCCCTCCACCTCTCCTGGTGTAGTGGCCTGTCTCCTGGTATCTCCTCCATGCTCTTGACACTGTGCTGGGAGACACAAACCTTCTGGCCACGCATATGGATGTGCCATCATGGAGTAGCTGCATTACCTGAGCAACTTCTGCGGGCTGCAGATACCGCCTCATGATACCACTAGTGGTGAGGGCAATGGAAAAATGCAAAACTAGAATCAGCCAGAAAGGACGCAGAGAGGGAAATGGTCAGTGGCCACCGCCTGCAAAACCATTCCTAAATAGGAGTTGTTTTGGTAATTGTCTCTCCTTTCATCCTGTTGTCTGTTGAATTTGTAGTCTGGAAATCCAGACCCAAATCTAGAAAGATTTAGGGTCTGGCTATGAAAATGGCCCAACTCGAGGGGCGACACCAAGCATGCATTTGAAAATATCACTGCACGCAATTGGATAACACTACGACCAATCAGAACAATACACGGGGTGACGTATCTAGAACTTAGCTATCAGCGGAACTAACTGGTAGATTAGACTCTTGCCGTATCCGGTCGGCAAAACAGCAAAAACATCCTTCTTGCAAAGGAAAGATTCGAGCGCCGTCTTCTGTTCCTCTTTTAGAGAAAAAGCCAAGTCTAACTCGTTCATTGTAGCGGCCAAAGCCGTTTCAAACAACTGGTGTTCATCTGTAGCCATCTTGCAATGTTTACTGACTGATTGCGGACTTCGTCGCAGCATTGTCGTCATCTGTTTAGCTCGCCTCTGGCCCGCCTATATCAGATACACCGATGTGATTGGTGCAGCTTGGCTCCAACGGCATAGGTAATGAGCATTGCCAGATTGATTGCCAGAGTGACTCACTGAGCAAATTCAAATTGTGCTCTAGCGAGAACTCTGGATTTCCAAGGCGCTATGGCAGGTGTCACAGTACACGGCATTTCGTAGGAAGCAATTGATGATTTTTGGAGACATATTGATTAGATGCAGGGCTCAACAATAACAATTGCCCGATTGCCCGGGGCAAGTAAAACTCAAGGTCGGGCATGTAAACTAACAACTCACTAAAAATAGTAAAAGTTAATAACTAATTGATAAAATAAATGTATTTTAAAATGTGCTCCTTCGGCTCTGATGCAGCGGTCTCTCTGCCTGAAGTCACAGGCACAGCTCACAGGACGTCACAGGACGCTGTGGGTGCTTCATATAATAACATAACAATATACTATTTATGGTGTTATGCCATCGTGTCATTTCTGTCTCTACATGGTCACGCGTTAACAATTCTCCTCTGCTCTCTGTATCGCACACGGCGGAGTTCCGCCACACACACAAGTGAGCACGCTAGAGCAGCTCGGGCCGCATTTTCCTGACCAAACCTGGCCCCGAGCCCGGTGCAGTTTGTCAGCTGACAAAGTTATTGTTATGGACACTGTGTTAATAACCAGCAACAGACTGCTGTTACGCACAGACAAGTACGCTGCTCGCACAGCAGCGCAGCACAGCACTCCTGCTGAGCTTGTGTTGTGTTCAAGCTTTGTCACATAAATAACAACTTCCAACACTTAAATATGCTCTTTCTGAGGTTTCTACCATTTTTTTCCCCAGTTAAAGGTTTTTTTGGGGAGTTTTTCCTTATCCGCTGTGAGGGTCCTAAGGACAGAGGGGTGTTGTATGCTGTAAAGCCCTGTGAGGCAAATTGTGATTTGTGATATTGGGCTTTATAAATAAAATTGATTGATTGATTGAAATATGTCATAGCACAAAACAGCAGCATGTCAAGTGACTTTTTACTTTTATTATATTCAATAAAGTTGTATGTTCCTAAATCTTGAGACACCTCATATGTAAGCTAGACAGACATTTCACCTGCTCATTACTGTGCACACATGTATTGTATGTACTTAGTCCTAAAGAGCCCTTCTGGTGCCAGTAGATTCATAGAAACATTCCAGCAGGCTGTGCTTTGCAAGCATACAAAAAAGTTTCACACATGTGAAAATTATTTTTCATGTGTGTGCTTCACCTCTGCTGCTACAACTCCATCCTAGGGGAAACACTGCTGTGTGCGTTTTGTGCAACAGGTGGATGTGGTAGTCTACTGGTAGAGTAGAGAGAGAGCTAAGTAGCGTTGAAGTACAGTAGAGCAGGGCAGAGGGATGGAAGCAAAATATATTAAACCCGGTGTTAATACAGCAGAACTGGAGAGAGGGGTCATCGTGCAGGGCTGCCAACTCTCACGCATTGGCCGTGAGACACACGCATTTGATTGGCTTCACACGCTCTCACGCCACACCCCCGATGTCTCACGCTGAAGTGTCCGTCTGAGCTGGCCGTTGGCGTCCGCTCAATATGGTACACAATGGGTTAACAGTCGTTGGTGTCTACCATACATCCCGCCTCTAATCTTGTATTGCTCATCGATTGGCTCTACTGTATTTTGGTAACGTGTGATTGGTCCTCCCCAGCGCCGCTCTCTCCACTGACTTTGTGGTTGCGCGTCACCATACAGTTCACGGCAGTTCTGAATGGCGTTCCTTGGCAACTCTTTGCTAGATAATGAGATGCTAACGAGCTAATACTAGCTGAGCTAAGTTTGGCAACTATTAGATCAATATTATATGCCAGAGAACATGAAATTCCACTTCACATGTTCCATCAGCAATCATAGATGTCATGTAGTGATGACACAGTTCAAATTAATGTTTGTAGTAAGATGACATGATAGAAACAGTCTGAATTAATAAAGTGTAAACACTATGAATAATAGCTCCTTCAGTGACAGTCTTCAGCATCCATGGTGTGTGAAGGAGAGACTTAGGAGAATACAGATCCACTGCTCCCAGTAAAAACACCAACACTGAGTCATATTCATGTAATAGATATTGGGTGTAAGTGCAACATTTTGCACACAGTTGTATTATAATGATTTTTGGAGCATTTACGTTTTTGTTGATTTATTTTAGTTTTGTTTAACATGATGAAGCTGACTAACTTGTGTTGACATTATGGCTGTTCTTTAGCCTATATACATTCAGATGTTGTTAAATGAATTACACAATTGTAAAACACACAGTATGTTTTCCTCAAAACAATCAAAATCTATGACTGTTGCATCTCAAATTGTCCCACTGTTCACATGTCTTGCATCAATATATTTTTTGTCAGATGACAAGTAGTAGAGAGACTGGAGGAGATGGAGGAGATGGAGGAGGAGAGGCAGGAAGAGAGACAGAAGGAGATGGAAGAGAGATGGGGAGATAGAGGAGAGACAGGAGCCTCACAGGTGAGATTGAATCATGAAGGATATATGTTGATAGTGAGATTCAGCATTGTGACTAGGGGTAAGTAAAAATATTGATTCATGCATAATATATGTTTTTACCCGATATCAATATCAATTCGGATCACTGTTACCAACCAGAGTCCTGCACTGGGTCGGGTACCCGATGGGTACCCACAAAAACAGCTGATTTGCGGGTGGTTTTTAAAAAACATTTTTTCCCGGGTTCGGATCTGGGTGGAAAAAATAACATGCGGGTCGGATCGCAGGTTTTAGATAAACACATCAGTCATTAGTTCGGTAAACTACAAATAACTATCTTGGTCATTATTTACTCTCTGAGGATCGCCTCCACTATTTCACAGCAGTCATTGGTTCAGCTGTTTCACACACGTTTCACCATCTAATAACACAATTTGTGAATGGACGACAGAATCAACATGGCTGCCACCGTCTAACAAGCGCTGCTTCCAAAACAGTAAATAATTCTTTAGGTATTTGAGAAATAAGTGGATAAAACGTACAATTATCACTCTGTAATGTTTCTGAAGTGTTTCCCTGATGGATTACTTCTCTCCTCGATAGATTCTAAAAACACATGACGGCTCGTAACTGCTGAACGTTACTCTGGACAGAAGTCTATTATTAGACATGTAAAGTTCCTTTACATAGATTAAAAGTTTAAAAGCATTAAACGTAACAAATGAGTGCTTTTACACTCGTATGGGAGAAGAACACAGAGGGTTGATGATGGAGCTGAAGTCAGGTTTTTATTGTGAGAGCTGCTTCATTCAGGTCATTGTTTACTTACTGGCACCTTAACTGTGCCGATATGCTGTTCAATATTCAGCCAATATGACCCAACATGATTACTTTAAATCCGGGTAACGGGTCGGGCTGCGGATCGTGTTTCAACGGGTCAGACCAGGTACTAATTGGCCTGATGCGCGGGTTTGCGGTTCGGGTGCAGGTTTGTACGTCGCCGGGTCGGGTTGGGGCGGATCTTGAAAACTGGACCTGTGCAGGACTCTGTAACCAACCCAACTGCAGACCGCAGGCTGGTACTGAAGTTAAGCCCATTCAGAGTATACTGTTATTGTTATTATTATAGTTTACCCTGGGAAGCACATACGGACAGATGTGGTGAAGTTATCAGTGTATATTCATGTAACTGATAACATTAGAGAATACATTAACCAAGACATTCAGTATTTAGTGTAGATATCTAAATATGCATTATAAAGCAGTGATCAGTTTCACATGACGTGAAATTGCATTAAAAAATCACCAACATACAGGTCGCCGCCATGGAGCACTTTTATGTCCCTACCAATGTGAAAATCAAACCTACGCCCTCGGAGCCAAAACAAAAAAAGTCCCTGTTTCAATGCGCAATACACCTCCCGACCGCTACATTGGATGTTGGTGGTGCTTTTTCCCAATTGACACCGGGATTGCACTCAGAAGGAGAAGAAGAAGAAGAAGAAGAAGAAGATCGATTTCCCCTGCTCTTTTCATGTATGTATGTTAAAGGGCCAGTGTGTAATATTTGGCATGGTTTATTGTCAATCTGAATCTGAATCTGAATATTCTACCCATTAATATGTTTATACAAGTATATAATTGCTATAAAATAAAATTTGTTTGGTTTTCGTAGCCTTATAATTATGCTTTTATATACTGTGTATATATATATATATATATATATAGCAAGGGCCTTGCTTTAGAGAGGTCGCCATCTTGCACCGCCATGTATGTAAGGCAGCCCGAGCAGACAATCCAGCCAGCCAGAGAACGCGTTTCGCGTGTATAAATGAACCAACGAAGACAGCGGAAGGAAGGAATAAGGAGGAGGAAACAGCAGAGAGTGTTAGTAGTTTGTCGATAGAGAGTAGTGAAAAGTTTTTTTAGTTATAAAGTTTGCGAATGGACCACACTTACCACGCAACAGGAGAGAATGAACCCGAACCGTCATCTGCGAGGAAAAGAAGACGCAACTTCACTCCTTGTGATGCACTCTCTGCGGCGCTTTTCCTCCTGATGATATATCTCCCAACGATGGTAGCAGTAGCACCGAATCCCATTCTGTGCATTCAGCCTCTCTTCTCGCCCGCTCAGCATCCAACACATGGAGTTCCTCATCTGTATGCTCCGGCTCAAACAGGTATGGCTCTGGGTCTGTGTCTGCTACAAGAAACTCTTCAAAATCGCGTTCAAAGTCGTCCATTGCAGCTACTATAGTCCGGAGATATTGCTAGGCTAAATAAACAGCTGAGCTCTGTTTACAGGCTACGCTGTCAGTCAGTGTGCAGGCTGGAGATTGGTGGAGCAGAAAGGGGAGGGGGTCCCCACTCGGAATGGTAAACGAGTATGTGTGTATGAAGTGTGTGTGTTATACTAGAAGAGTCAGAGTTTGGGACGGAGTCTTTTACCCCCTGGAGTGTTACCAGAGTTTTTGGAGTGCTCAAATAAACGCTACTCTGGTCTCCTGCTCGTGAGGGATTCATTACAATATCGTAACATGGTTTAGATTTCTAAATAAATATTCACCTCGTCGCTAGATAGACCTAGATTTACCCGACGGGAGGGGTGAGCGAGTGAGCCCTGCAATCTAGAATTTGACCACTGATGTCACTGTTTTCAACCCATTTTACACACTGGCCCTTTAAGAGTTTGTGCTCTTAAACTTTAAGTAATGTTTGCATATTTGTTTTTTGTGTGTTGTGAGATCATTTAAAGGCATTTTGAGAGCTTTGTACATATTATTTTGAGGATTCAATGCAGCTGTAAAAGTATACTGTAGGTTGATACCTAATTAATTTTGTCTGTTTTATCTGTACAAAACCATTCCTCTATGCTGCTTTATAATTGTATATTAATTACTGTATATATAGTAGTATATACAAATTAGAATAATTTGTTATGTATGTATAAAGCATCAACAGTAGGTGCGTACATTTTGTTTTAGACAAAATTAATTATCAACCTTTACTCATCTTTCAAAGGAATATGAGATACTTTTTTTCCACTGTGTTCTTGGTTCATTCTTCATAGGTGACAGGGTTGAGTCTGTTCATGAGGCTTGCCACCATTGCAAAGCTGGTCCTGGTGTTACCCCACTCCAATGCAGATGCAGAGAGAGAGACTAAAACCAGGAACAGCCTGGCTCTGGATGGAACCCTGTCATCAATAATGACAATAAAGATGGCTGGCCTGGAGTCCTGCTTCACATGGGAGCCCTCCCCAGAAATCATCAAGGCCTCAAAAAAGGCCACAAGGAAGTACAACAAAGCACACAGATCTTAATGACTTTGACAGTAGCCTCCCTATTTTGGGAATTGTTTGTATAAATGGTTAATTTTTTTTTTTAAATTTAAATTGGTATTAGCTGCATGTAGTTTGGGGATGTTCAAAAATGTCACAATAACATAGCTTTTGGGGGCTTTCATTTTATTTAAATGTTTCTTGCATGATGTTGCATAACTGTTTACTAATTGATGACTTTATTTTTATACAGAATCCCAAAGTAAACATGCACAAATTTGAGCCATGCTGTGTCTTGTGTCTTACTGTTGGGTCAGCTGGTTCAATTGGTACACTCTGAGTTTGGCTAATACATTGAGAATTACTGATATATGGAAAATGGTATATTTAAAAAAAATAATAATAAAAAAAAATAAAAACTTTTTTGCTGTATGGTAATGACACTGAATGGGCCATACAAAAAATTGCAGTGTATGTAGCAAAATTTCGGTTGGCCCCACCAAATCTCACTCCAAGGCTTTCACCCCTCTCAGAGGGGTGGGCATGGCTCAAGTAGGGCGCAAAATTATAGACAGAGAACGATTGACAAAGATTCAGATCCATGATGAACAACACAGCTAGGAGCTAATGTTAGGCTAACTTTAGCTAACGTTAGCTAGAGATGTTAAACTGTTGTACGTAAAAAAACTGTTAATAGTCACTGTTTGACCTACAGGCTGAGATTTGTTTGGAGGCTGTGCTGTCTGATTGTACTACAGCAGGCTCCCACTCAAGCTGGCTGTTCATCGGTAGTAACTATAACCAGCATCATTTAGACATTTGGCACACTGATAGTGAATATTAACATATGTCATCTGCCACAAATCTCAGTGTGAAAGCCTTGGTTAACCCACTACACAGCACTTTTTTGGCATTTTCCTCTTTCTCTCCTTAATACAGCACTTTTCTTTCACACAAAAGGGGGCCCAGAGTTGGCGATGGTGTTATGCCGGTCTGGTCTGTGTGTATCAGGTGATACTAGTGACATCTCAGCAGTCGGTGTGCAGCACTAGAATTTAAATAAATAATACATGGATCATATTTTATGCAACATTAGATGTGTTTTGGGATTTTTATGAGCATATTTTACACAAGTGGTTCCCAACTAGTTGAGCATCGGGGTCCAGATTTTTCTTTAGTCAATATATCAAAGTACAGACAGTTTAATACTTTCAGTGTCATACTGACTGTCCCTTAGTCACTCACTCTACAGCAGGAAACGAGACTTAAAAATAAAGGCTGTACTGGATATTCACTGTACTTAATAATAATTTAATTTACTTTATTAATCCCCCTGAGGGGAAATTCAGTTTTTTTCACTCTGTTGTCATTAACACAGTTCCGAAATTCACACACATGCACAAACAGGACCTTTACATGCACAAACTGGAGAGATGTCAGAGTGAGGGGGGGCTGTTGGCTCAGTTGGGGGGTTCAGTGCCTTCAGCAAGGGCACCCCGGCAGTGCCCAGGAGGTGAACTGGCACCTCTCCAGCCACCAGTCCATGCTCCATATTTGGTCCGGACGGGGACTTGAACTGGCGACCCTCCGGTTCCCAGCCCAAGTCCCTATGGACTGAGCTACTAGCTAATAAAGTGTGGTTTTTATAAACTTGACATGTTAGTAAGTAACTTGGAGTTACTTGGAAACGCCATTCTGAAGGGCAGACTGCAACCCACCAGTTGGGAACCACTGTTTTAAATACTGTAAAACTTTAATTAAAAGCCTTGTCCCAATTGACCTATGGCTAAGCCCCGCCCTCAAACACAATCACAGTGCGTATAGCCATTTTCATACACTCGGACATTCTCTGCCTGGACGTCCATTGAAATGCATTACAGAAAGTCAGTTTTGTTTGGTTTTATGAGCTTTTTCTGAGATTTGAAGTTTAAAAATGGTCAAACGGTGTGCATGGGGTACATGCAACTCTGACACAAGGTATCCTGAGAGGCTGGGCGACGAGGTGAATTTTTTACACTTTAAACCACATCTCAACCGAGAAAAGTGTCTCCTCTGGATAAAGTTGTGTGGTAACGTTAGACCACAACATCAACTCAACGTGAATAAGATTAACAATGATGTCTACATCTGTTCTAAGATAAGTCAACATTGTGTTTGAGGCAACATATTGTTACTTTGCTGGAAAGAAATATAAAGTTATCTTTAACATCTCTAGCTAACGTTAGCTAAAGTTAGCCTAACGTTAGCTCCTAGCTGCGTTGTTCATCATGTCACCTTGTTTGCTGGGAGTTCAGTAGCCTATTTTGTTCTAGTTTTGTACTTTGGTGATGGTACATCATTGTTAGCTGCTGTCCAAAGGGCTCTAGTTAAGCTAACGTTAACTTCTGGAGCTTAGCTTCATTAACTTATCTGTAATGGCAGAGATAACAAAGGTTGGCAAACGTTATGCTGAATGATTCAGTGTAAATACTGGAGCACCAAACTAACGGAGAGACACTCTTGGTAAAGATGGTAAAAAGGCCGTTATCCTTTTCTCATATTCTGAGCCAAAAACCTTAACTTCAGTGGCACTTTAACTTGTTGTCTTTGATGGTGACGGCAACCAGATGCGGTTCACAAGCGTACACTGTGACCTGTAAATTTTGTCTTGTAATTTAAGCTTTTCATCGACCTTCTCAACAATAAAATGATGAATATATCCCTCCAATGCGTAGTTTAGGCCCTTTTGGTTACTTCTCAATGACGTCTGATCGTTATATCCCCAAAAATCATCAATTGCCTCCTGTGAAATGCCGTGTACTGTGACACCTGCCATAGCGCCGGTCACTGAATGTTGATAGTTTGAGTGAGTGGGGGGGGGCGTAGCTTAGCTATAGGTCAATTAAATACCCATTCCTTTTCAAGCCTGGTGTCTACACATTTTGACAAAAGCCTGTCTTAATTAGACGCCTAGTCTCGTTGCCAAGCAGTTATGTTTATAAGTTCTTTGAAAGTATAAAACTGGATTGTTGACTACTCACTTGAGCTATAGTTAGCTGTTTAACGCCTGCTGAGCTTGAACTAACTTAAATTTTACGGTAATAGCCAAAACAATATATATTCAAAACCTTTCCAAGACATTCTCTCAATTCACAAACATTTTCAGGCCTGGTAAACATTTTTTTAATATCTTAATGGCCTTGGGAACATTAGAAATATTGCCAATAGTTGCCAAGACATAATACACACTTTATTTTATTATTTATGTATATGTATGAAATAATTGCACAGGACCAAGGATGAATGACCATACCATTACTTTTATTGTAGATATACTGGGCTACAATTATATATATAAAAAAAAGAAAAATTAAAAGAAAAAAAAAAAATCAAAACAAAAAAAAAATAAAGGTATTTGTGATCCATAAGGTGCAGACCGCAAACCACTGCAGCACGGTATACAGTATGAGTGAGGAGTTCAATTTCTATTCCAATGTCCCTTAAACATTTGCTGCAGGTTGTGATGGCCCATAATTCCCCATACTGATAACAGTTCATCACTCCATCTGTTCAGCTCCACTCTGCTGGTGTTCTGCTGCTCAGTGACCATGCCCACCCCTTGCCTCACCGCCTACTCCCAACCCCCCCCCCCCACCCTGCAAACAGTCACTGTTGGTGCTTTAAGCTGGTTTTATGACACCAATATCTTCCCTCCCCACCCCACTTTAATTGTTTATCAAAGGCATTTCAGTTCTCTGTTAGCACTGATCACACTTGAACATAAACTTGAAGGAAAAATCCACCCTAAAACACCCCTACTGTTGGAAAACAGACAGGCATACCAGGCTTCATTTTCTGGTTTGGTGATTTTTTGGGTGGTTTGGTGGTTTTTCAGTTCCTGTGAATGCCAGGCCAAATGACATCACATGACATCACATCCAGATACAGTTCCTAAAATAAGCAAAAGCAATCCAAGGACTTTTGAATCACAGTGGATGTATTTCAGATTAGGCTTGACAGTTGCTGACTTAAAATGTCAAACAACACCAAGTCAAACTGATTTAAATTAGGATCAAATATATGTAAATGGATAACGGACTGCATGTAAACCTAATGTTTCCACTGGTTGTGGATGTTGCTATCTTGGATCCAGGACTGTCGTACTAAGTGTCACAATTTTGCATCACTGTCTCCCTGAACGCAGACATTGACTCATAAAATTTGTTAGAGGAATGTTAAAAATGACACGTTGGGATTGTGTATGAGCATGACAGGTCTCTTCTTATGGTTGAAACAAACATGAAGATATATTACAGTGTTGAATTGCCAAATAAAGCAGTAGTCTTCTTTATTTAACTTCTGGCCACCAGTAGCAGCACTAAGCCAAAAAATGATCCTGCATGTCTTTGATTTCATACGTTTTGTAGCAATTTCTGTAAACCAGGCCCCCTGGAAGTGAGCTGGGCTTTGATGCCAACTTTTTTAGTGGCTAAATAGTGTAGCGTCACATGATACCCTACAGCCCAGAAAGATTTTTCCCCATTGATTTACATGGTGGAAGAGACGTCTGGGAATTGGGGATAAATTTTAAAATGTTTTGAACATTACAACCCCCTCAATATGACTTTTCTCACAACTGGGATCTGATCCATTCGGCACAATAACATTTTGAAAGTCTAGAAGAGCCACGTGATTAAATCTTTTTATCCCCATTTAAGTTAAAAGAGAGCTAAACCAAAGGTAGCCAGCTCGGCCTGCGGAAGTCTCTAGTAAGCCTGCTCTATGGGTACTAGCTCTCATCTGAGTGATTTCATGCATGGCAGATGAACCTTTTTGGCTATGTGCACAACTGAGCAAATTTTATAGGAATGACTGAGATCCTGCCTCCAACACTGTATCCAGTTCTCTTTATGCATCCATGTTATAAACAGATTCTGCATATGAATGTAGATTCTGTGGGCAATGAGACAACATACTGTGGGCAACAAGATTCTGTAGGCTATGAGATTTTGTGGGCAACAAGATTCTGTGGGCAAAGAAAGAAGCATTATGGGTTCCTTTTGTCATCTGAGTAGTATTAAACAATCATATTTGTGCGGCAGGTAAAGAGTCCATGTGGTTAGTAAAAGAAGTTGAATGCCTTGGCCTAAATGCAATCTCGGAAGCCTTTGGCTATAATCTGATGATGATTTAGTTTTATATCAGTGTTTTTCTTTATTTTTTAATTTATCAGATATCTGCATTTATATGCAGACAGTCCCAGTTCACAGGAATTCACAAACTGGTGTATAAATTGACAAGTATGAACACTGATACAGCACGTGATGTGACATCATTATGGCCTGTGATTTATCACAAAGTACAGATGCAAGTTTGAGTGGATTTTTCCTTTAAGTTCCTAATAAAGGGCTGGGGGAGGTTTTTCTTGTGTTCCAAACTAACACACCACAGGACGAAAAAAGAGGCTGGAAGAATCACTTGCATGACATGTCCGTATCAAAGTAGTCAGAGAAGAATTAAACCAAGAGTGTCAGTTCATCATTCAAGTCACGACTGGATGTGCTAGTTTGACAATTAATTTCCAAACAGCTGTATAAGGCAGGACGTCGGTGTCCAGACATTTTAGCCCCCAAATTGCAGAGACTTTTTTTTTTTTACAGTGTATTTGTCAGATGATAACCTGCAGGCACATTTTGTCTCCCCTCCCATAGCCCTTTACTCTCTCTTTAAGTAGGTTTGTGTAATACCAGCAATTGAAACAGCAGCAAAGCCTGAACCACAAGTTAGTCCTCTTAACATTACGGCATCATATATACACTTCTTTTTTTTTCTCCTCCATCTTTCACTCCCTTTCACACTCTGACATGAGGTAAAGTATGGCGCCCAAGTGCAATGCTCAATTGTGCTACATGTACAAAACGAAAAGAAAAAAAAGAAAACATAATTGCCAGTACGAGAAAACATAGTCCGCTCTGAATAACATAGGACTACCTCAACTTCAGCACTCCCACACACAAACCTCCCTCCTCAATTTAAAAAAAAAAAAAAAAAAAAAAAAAATACGAGGCTGTTGGATATTGATGACAAGATTAATGATGATCCTTATTTTCATCAGTCACAGACAAAAATAGAGTGGGTGTGGCACCGTATGAGTGATTTCACATTCTTTTTTTTGTAATCCTGCCCCCCCGCCGTCCCTCCTAGAGACTTACACATAATTAGTGTGTTGAATCGGTGGAAATGTCTAATGGCTGTGTGTGTGTGTGCGCGCGCGTGCACTACAGACCAAGGTGTTGGAGGGTGTATGACTGGTTGTACAGATACACTCCAAAGTCTGGCAACGTCTCACTAATGGGGGAAAACTAAATGCACATCCCACATTTAAGGGTTTCCTGTGTGTCTGTAGACTTGAGAAATAATGACAAATTGCACTCTTTTTAACTGATTGTAGAAAGATGTACTTAAGTTTCATGGGGTAACTGACTTCACATTGATTTTTAACATGAAGAATTTCAAAGATTCACACTTCAGTGTTCCCATGGTTATCTGTCGGACCCAAAGTATCAAAAGTATGCCACCCAAAGAGAGATCTGAGAGACGTTTAGCCGCAGGCAAATGACAAAAATCCCAAAAAAGACTTTACACTGATGCTTTTCTTTTACATGGACCAACTTAACAAATTTGAAATTAACATCATGAACTTGAATGCTAGAGCTGTAATTTCACATACAGTTTGTCAACTCTGAGACACACTGAGGGACATAGAGAACTCTAGGGCTGGGTATTGAAACAATGCAGTACCAAGTTGTATTGAAACTTCTGTAGTAGGGCTGGGTGTTTTTTTAAAAAAAATTAGGGTATCAGTACCAATAGCAATACTCTTAAAGTGATATTGACACTTGAATTGCCCATTTGTTTGGAGGACAGCAGCTCAGGTGACGGCAGCAACAGAAAGTTTGCTAATCCAAAGGGAAGTCAGGACAGCCCGGGATCAGACCCCTGGCACAAAAAGGAAAGAATGCAGGTATCATTTGACTGGAGATGTTTTGATACTCCTTGGTACCGAGTTATTTCAGTTGATACCTTAAAAGGTATGGAGTACCGACACCTAGCCCTGTTCTTAAGTTAAACAATACCTGCACTGAATCCTTTTTTTTTTTTTTTTTTTTTTTTTTTTTTTTTAAACCCAGATCTGGAAAGAAAAATGAGTGTTTGTATGGTTTCGCTTGCAGCCAATCACCACAAGCATTCTTTGATTTAATGCAACGTGTGATTGGCCCACTACCTCAGAAGCTACAGCTCATGTAGCGAAGTCTATCACAACGTATTTGACAGACTTGGCAGTTGAGCATGTTGAAATGCCACCAAAACGTTCCAAAGTATAGCTATGCTACATGCCTGTGGTGTCTGGTGGTATTTTATGCAACTGCATGCTTCCATTCATATGATAAGTAATGAATTAAGTAGAGAAAAGTATCAAATGAAGCACCCAATTGGTACCTGTATAACACAGAGGATACTGGTATTGGTACTAGTATTGTAATTTTTTAACATCAAGCCCTAGAGAACACAAATTAAGGCTGAGGCTCATTTATGCTAAATGTTACATATGGAGATGGGCAGAGTTTTCTGTCCATCCTCTGCTGTCATTTTGTCTGTATTTGTACACGTATTCTGATATTTTGCAGTTACGGGCAAAATGCAGCTGTACCACTAAGGGATGCACAATATTGGATTTTTTTTTTTTTTGCCAATATCTGTTACGCCAATACATAAGAACTTAGTTGGTCAATAACCGATACCCATATATCCACTTTTTTCCCCACCTAATTTTAGTGAACATCAGGTCTCTTCTGTAGAGGAATTAACATCATATTATGCATGTATACTCTTTTCGTGACAACCCACACACAGATGACATGAAATAAAATACGTTACAATGTATGTAATATTCATTCATTGTGCATTCTGATAGTTCATTGTAAAATCAGTATCGCCCAATGACGTGCCGATATTATCGTGCATCCCTTGTACTAGTGGAGATCATGGAGGCAGTGTAGCTTATTTCAAGCCAGATACGTCGGTAGGAGACAACTGACACATTTACATAAAGACGGAACAGAATGAATCAGTAATCTACAATAATAAACAGTAACACATGGTGAAAATAGTTAAAAGAATTCTCTGTCCACATGTTGGGATTTATTTAATGAGCACACTGACCACCCCCATCTACAACACCGCCTCTGTTAAACGGTACAATAATATGACCTCCTCCACTGTCATCTCGTAGTTGTTGTGTGAAACCTTCTACCTCTAGTGCCATCTATTGGCTGTATCCATGCCATCACAAAGGGCGCATGGAAGTATGAGGGCAGTGACATTCACAATGTTTGAAACGGATGTATCCATTTTCGTACATAAAGAGAGTATAAATAAACCTAGAATCAAAAAGTGACAGTCTGCCACGTCTACCCATACTTATTAGCTAACATTTCATTCTCGACTGCAGCCCGAGTACCTGACCCAAAGTGGGTCCTGGGTTTAACTTTCCTGTCTATATTGGTGTTAGCTTGCTACAGGTCTCTAGCCTGTGCTGAATGTTATTGTGGAACTAACAGCACCTGAAAACAGTCTTCTGTCAGCTTGACTTTGTCTCCACCATGCAGTTATTTCACTCTAGGCCTTTCAAATGATATCTTCATGTTTATGCTTTTAATTAACATATTAACACTGTTCACCCTGCAGAAATGCTGAGATCATCTGGCAAATGGAAGTTGTTAAATCACATGTTTGGGGGATGGATAAGCTGCCTATTTTAGACAAACTGGAGGCACCATCAAGACCGGATTAAGCCTCTGTGGGGGCAAAAAGTATAACTACGGGCCCCCTACCGCCCTCCGTTTCTTTCACTCTGTGCATCATGTACTCACCAGTAAGTGTTTGTGGTAACTTCTTTAAACACAATTATTTAGGGAAATGCACCCTTTAAGCACAATATAAACTGAAATGTTTCAGGCCGTTAAAGTTGACAATGGTCACCTATACAACATGGGGCCCTAAGCAATAATAATGCAGGTGTCCCCTTAAGGTCCCTTGATCTCCAGTTAATGCTTTGCTTTACTGGTGCCACATAGTGAACCAGGAAGCAAATTTGCAAATCCTGGGATTGTGAAAGAATGAGCCGCCCTACGCTCCATGCGACTGGCTAGTACTTGTTGCCTTCATTGGTTAGACTGGTTCGGTTTACGCAAGACAAGAGGGATTGGTTAGGGTAAGCCAATAGGAGGAAGAGTAAGGCAGGCTACTCCTTCGCTATCCTAGGGTTTGCTAATCCGTAACTAGGACCCTTTGGTCCCTTAAAGGGTCGGGGGCCATTAAGCAAGTTTGTGCTTGTTTTGCCTGGTTGATTATCCAACCTGGGACAAAGCACGAGAATCTTTAACTGCAACTACTTTGTAGGAATTTGGGTCCTATTTTGGGAGCTCAGCTGCTGTTGGGTCAGTTGACTTTTTTATTGTCATGGGTCCCAAAGTGTAGTTTAACAAACAGTATGAGGCAGGGAATATCTCTACTCTCTTAACTCAAATTTGGATTAACTGATTGAAATCTAGTCTGTGCTGACACTGATCTCCCACAGAGAAGGCACTGAGTTTTGTTTCTATTCAAGACATGAGACACAAATTACTGTGAGGGAATGTCGACTCAGTGACAGATATGTGACGTAGCCGGTAAAGTTATCACAGTAAAAGGACTACAGCATGTCACTGTCAGAGAGTTACTGAGCTGAATTGCAGTTTTGTCCACAAATAAACGGCGCGTGCACTGTCTTTTGAGGTAGAAGCACCTGCGGGTAGGATTATATGACTGTGAATTTGATTTCAGATAGCTATATTAACACAGTTTACAAACCACACAGGTACATGTCTCTTCCAAGCATTATGTATGAAGATAATTTTGTAGAAATCAGTCAAGTATACTCCCCTCTGCCTATATTTTGGAGTTAATGTCAGAGAAAAGTTTAAGAGTGCAATCTGATTACCTCTACAAGCCTTTACCCATCTGATCAATCAATCCTCTGTTTGTTTTTACCCACAATTCAAAAACAGATTCTCAACTGATGAAATTAATAGCTAGTGAATGAGGAAAAAAGAAGTTAGGCTTATGTGCAGAGATTACATTTCCTGCCCCCCCACACAGTGTCAACCTCGAGTATGAGAGGGGGAAGAGACGACGACGCAGCTCCTCCTCTGCAGCGTGATGGCTGACGAACGGGACAACCGAATCAAACAGATTTCCAATCATTCAAAAAAGGTCAAATAAAGAGGTATTATAGTTACAGTGCAAAAAAGATGAGAAATTCAAGCTTAATACAAAAACATAGCACCAAACAAAAAAGAAAAAAATATAAAGACAAGAAAATGCATGCAATTAACTGAGGTATTCAAGTGAAAAAAAAGGGCTTATTGATGAGAAAAAAAGGACATTTAGCGAAAAGCAAAATTTATGGGAACCACGAAAAAAAAAAGGCTGGTATCCTTATCCCTAGGAATTGACTTCAACCTCATAGTGTCACATCTGTTATAGCTTTGGTAGGTACGGGATGTGAGGAACACTAGTGTGTTGAAATGAATTGGCCTTTTTCACAAAGACTGTATTTGAAAAGATTCTGTGTCTTACACGAGTATCCAATGTAGAAAAGTCTGCAGCATATTGAACTTGTGATATGTCTTTCTCTTCTTATATCAAAACTGGATGATTCGCTCCGTGGAAAGACATTTAGTGCGCAAGAATGACTAATTCAATTCCATCCATTCTTGGTATCAAAACATGTTAAACCAAATCGTCAAGATAATGCCATTAACATCAAATCTCGCTCTCACACACTCTAGATATATCCATAGATTTAGAACATTTATAGAAGCAATCCAGTTGTCGTGGTTTATACATAAGCTACAAGAACATGCAACCTCAAGTGCGATTAAAAACTAGTTTAAATTACAGTAACTGGGAATGTTGAAATTCCTATCCGTTTTGCAGGATATGAGGGTGAGCCTTAGCATCCAAGGCCAAGAATATCATTCATGTATCTTATTCTTTTTATATATATTTATATACTTTGCTACGTATATGATTTTGGTGTCAATGTGACCACACAACTCTCAAAGTAACAGACCCTAATGGAATAAGTGCAAAAATGATTAAGAATACCATTTCAAGACAGATTTCAGACAGAAGTGCCACCAGGTTTTTGCTCCAGTGGTATCTGTTAGCCATGTCTGCCATTAGCGTTTTCAAAACCGCTTTGAAACTGACTGGCACTAGTGCACAGGCTGAGGAGTTTAGCGTTTTTTGTTGTTTTTTTTCCTACATACTTTGATTTACACCTTTGATTGAACTATATACAATCTAATACTACACAATAAGCATAAGCCTCGTCTCATCGACATAGAGGTTAACAAAAAACAAAAACGATGAGGAGTAGACATTGCGACCTGACCTTTTTTTTTTAAACACTTTGCTAAACGTTAATAAAGCACTCATGTGATTACACAAAGCAGAGGGGAAAGCAAAGATTGTGTTTGCGCAAATAAAGAAAAAAAAAAAAAGGTAAAAGATCCGATGTGAAATCTGTTGAGAGATAAGTCTGCTTCTTTTGTTGCGTCTCCACACAGTGTTCCCTGGCTGCCTTGGTTGTGCCGTCGCAGGCTGAAGATGCAGGGCTAGCGTCGCGCTGTGTTGGAAAGCCGATGTTGCTTTTTCTCCGTTAGCGTCAATAGCTTAGATGCTAATGCTGAGAGCTCGGAGGAGGAGCTCAGTTGTTTTGGACCTGAGGTTGATTGGCTTTGAGGCTGCGCAGAGCTCGTCGCGCTGCGGCCGACTTGGCGATCCGGTAGCTGCGGCCGACTCCTTTGAACTTGCCCTTACCGACGACCTCCACTGTCACCCGGACCTTCCCATCATACGTTCTCTCTGCAGGGCTGCACACAGAGGAAAAGGAACAAAAGGGTTTCAAACGCTATATATTATACATTCTCTGTGAGGAAACTGATGTAAGAGACAGACCTTTGTTCTAAATTTCCTCCGTTCACTGTATCATGCAAAGTCTTCAAACACATATATACCTGTTGTCTTGATAAATTCAGTATGATGTACATTTCCACAACACTAATTCCATCAGAAGTTGTGCTTTGTAGTCTTTTGTTCTAATAATTGACATCATTGCTGTCTGTTTCCTTTCTGTTATCTAAACTGTTCTTGTAATTATTTACAGCACAAAATATCTTTCTAATGAAAAAAAAAAAAAAATTGTTTCCAGTTACTTTCGCTTTGCTTTAGTTTTTGAACTGCTGTTAAGTTAATATAAATAATAATTCAACACTGAGATTTCACATTAAAAATCTTCCAGGGGTTCATATAGTGTATACAGTGTCTGACATTAACTTTTGACTCATCTGCTAACAGGACTGGTAGATGAAAAAAATCCACTGGCCAAGAATATTTTTACCTGCCAAAATAATAAATTGCCTTTATGTGTCACAGATATATTTGTTTCAGTGCATTTCATTAAGGTGTTATGTTGAAAACTAACTTTAAGTAGCAGTATTATTTTTGTATACCAGTGGTTCCCAACCTTTTTCCTTTTCCTTAAGTTTGTGTAAATTGAGTGATTTGGGTGAATTTTGAGCAGATTAATTCCTGTCAATATTCCATCAGAGATAAGTTTTCCCAATATTGTAGTAACTTTTGATACAGGTTTGTATGTCTGTATGTAAATGAGTAACCACCGGAGTACGTCGAGTCTCAAATACCACTTGCTGGCCAAGCACACAGCTGATGCAGAGAGCCCTCCTCCCCCTCGCCAAAGGCAGACTACACTGGATAGTTTGCATTTACATTTAATAAACACAGGACTTTCTGTCTAAGTGAGGAAGGAGAAAATCGACATCGGCCTATTCCATATTTCCATATGAGAAATGTAACAGCAGAAGCAGCCACTTAATATAGACAAGTGTAAGTACTGATCTCCTACCTGAACTTGGCAGTTTCTGGTTCCATCTCAAGCAGCTCCCTCACGGGAGAGCGTGGCACATTGGCAGAGAATTTCTCTGGAAGTGGTGAGGGAGTGGAGAGGTGAGGTACAAAAAAACATCCATAGACTTACAGTATTTGCTAACCTGCACTGGTGAACTGAACTGTTCAACAATCATGACTAAAAAGAACATCAGTAAATAAATGTACTTTCACTCTTCCTCACCTATAAGTGGCCTCATCATTGGATAATACACTTGCCACACCGTCTCCAATGACATCCTGCTGTCCATGTAGATTGCTCCGGCTAGTGACTCAAAGATATCCCCCATGGCCTTAGGGACCTCGATGTCCTCCTCCTTCTCCTCATCTTCTTCAGAGCGTCGCAGCTGATTACAAAAACACACCAAGCTTTTAGCTGATGCAATGATAACACTCACACACACACACACACACACACACACACACACACAGACAGACAGACACACACACACACAATTTAAACAGGTTCTTTAAACAGGGGGAAACCAGCTGCCTTACTGTCTTTTCTTTTCTTTTCTTTTTTTTTTTACTGGTGTCCCACATTTGACATGACAAATGCTGGAAAACAGGTTAGTACACAGTAGAAAGCAGCCTGGAGGCCTGTGAAAATGTAGCAGTGGTTACTTCTTTTTACATCAGTTACTTATTCAGTAGGGGTGGGGGAAAATTCGATTCTTAGATGCATCGTGGACAATTCTGCATCGATTCCCTATGTCAATAATCGCTAATGTAAATTTTTGTTGATAACATGATGTTGATGTGACATGATGTTGTTGAAAGTCAGTGTAGCACCCCAACAGTCTACAGCACGGATGAGCTTAAGTAAACTTGCACTAATTCATCTTCATAAAAAACAGCAGTTGCAAGCTTGTTTTAATTTAATGTGTAAATAATTACATTTGAGTAGCGAACGTGAAGTGTATTGTATATGAGTACTTCTTTACGGCATAACTTAGAGAATAACATTGATAGGAGCAGCGATCAGCATGTAAACTGCCTGACCGACACGCTGCAGTATTAACCAAATTAAAATATTTCTGCAGTGAAGAAAATAACTCTCTGCTCAGTCTGTTTTACTTTAAAAACCCTGTGCCTGGTTGTTTCGTTTACATGCAATAAAGATATTAGAAATGCTACAAGACAACAGAGTAGGCAGAGGACTATGATTTTTTTTTCCACAGACTATCTGTCTCATTTAGTGCTCTGTAATTATAATGACAGCTTCAGCAAATATGATTACAGTATTTTTTATAAAACTTAGCAACTGTAGCTTAAAATTACTCCGTAAACCTTTTATAAAAGAATCAAATGTGAGCCTATCAACATTCTCCACCCACATCATCCACTGACAGTCTGACTGTTAAAGTGGCGATCTCTATGATTTCCATCCTGGTTGATTTGTCGACACCTGTAGTTATTGGTGGGAACAGCAGATGTAGTTTAATACAACAGGTCACACAATTCTGGGAGCTGCTAAACAAACTGTTGTCAGTTTAGTAAAGACATCAGGCCTTTTGCTGCACACAGCATGAGTCTGCAGACAGTAGGGCACAGTGAAAGGAGTTGTTGGAGGTGTGCAGCTTATTGCCTGCAGTTCTTAATCTAACTGCTCATTGTGGCTGCTCCTGACTTTTTCCTCACTGCCTGTGATATTTAAAACGAATCTGCTGTCAACAAATGCCGAAAATGGCCCTTGTCTTGTGTAGTCCATGCATTTTAATGAATGACAGTGGTAAGTGTGAAGCTCATTGCAAAACACACTGCATTTCTTGTGACCCCTTCATAACAAAAGTCAACTTATGTTTTGCCAGTGAAATGTTTTATTAGTGTAAAGCTGCAGTAGTAGGAAGTGTTGGGTTTGCATTAGCAGTAACTTGATACAGCATTTTTTCCACAGACATCAGCTGAGACCCAGGGCCATACTGTTACCTCATTAAGCGATAGTAACTTAACAGACATTTATTTAAATGAAAATCTTTGAGGAAAGCATGCTGCATTTGCAGCTTCATCATGTTGTTGTTACGCATATTACTGCAGCATGTTTCTGTATTTGTCTCAGCTGTATGTTTGCTGTCCCTCAGGCAAAGAGTACCTCTCCAGCAGAATGAGAGGAGATCTGGTGCCAAGATAGCCATTTCCAGGCAAATTAAATCCAACTGCATTTTCTCTTCACTGCTGAACTCATTGGAATATGAAACAGATTCATAAAAGCTGACAGCCTTGTTACTCAGGCAGATCTTTGTGAATACGGACTATTATTTTCGGGGGGAAAAAAAAACGACAACAGCAGAGACTAGGTTTCTTGCTACAGGGCTTTGTTGTCCGTACTAATGCTAGCTGTGTTTCTGGCAGAAACAGAACTCACCTCAGAGTCCATGCCTTGCATCTCGTTCTTCTCCAGCTGAAACTGCACAAAGTCATCGATGACATGGAAAAGCTCAGGTGAGATGGCCTTGAAGTACTTGTGGTAGTCGTACTTGACGGCCAGAGAGGCAAAGATGGTGTTGTTGACGAGTGCTGAGCGCAGGTCGGTCAGCACGCCAGGAGAGTGCTGCCGCGGGTCTTCATAAAGGTGCTTTGTTATGAGGTAGTCTAGAATTGCATCACCAAGGAACTCCAGCCGCTGGTAACAATCTGAAGAGGAAAGAAAACTAGAATTACCACTTTGTGGTTGTATGCCTCCTCAAACCAATCAAATTAAAGTTAGTTTACATCCATGTCTGTGAAAACATGGATGCTTCACACACGTCTTCCTCACGGCAGCACAGACAATCTATACAATGAGCACATTTCCAAGGTGGACACCCAAGATTAGTGTCACCAATTCAGTATCTGACCAAATATCTTCCCTTCTGTTCCTGAGATATAAAATTAAGTAATCGCAGGAAAAGTGCTTTTTCACAGAACATAAAATGCATCTGGCTGTGGCTAACACTAGCGTGGAGGCATAAAAAAACACAGTCAGATTTGTAGGTAGATGAGTACATTCGAGCACTAACTACCAATGGATAAAATATATGAAAGGTGTCACTTGTAATGGCACTTGTCACCAACACTGCAGTTTCCCTCAGCTCTACTGAGCATGTTATTCTGTCATGATATTTTACTCTCATCAGCCAGGTTTCAGTGACAAAGCTCTGACAAAGCAACCGCACACTATCTGCTCAGTTAAAGACTAGCTGGTAAATACAGAGGAGCATTTATTAGCTAGAGACAGGTACATTTTCAGCACAGAGTTCATACACATGTCCCATTTAAAATTCCATTCTTTTCTACACGTAGATTATCAGACTTCTCTGCAGATTTTTTGAGCACATTTGACATCTGAGTACAATAGCTAGTTTATTATGTAAATAAATGGGTTTAACGGTAACCATGTATGCTACATTCTGACTATGCATGCTAATATCTTGTCAAATAACTACACAACCAAACAAGACATCTCTGCCGAGAGGGGAAGTTCACTAACCACTGCAACCTATGCTCATATTATTGTCCCTTAACATATTGAATTATTAATATATTATTGTTATCCACAAATTTTGAATCTACTCAGGGGTGCAGTGGTTGGCAGTGCCAAACCCAGGGTGGGGGAGCCCTTTTGTGCAGAGTCTGCATATTCTCCCTGTGTCAGCGTGGGTTTTCTCCGGGTGCTCTAGGCTTCTTCCCACAATCCAAAGACATGCATGTTAGATTAACTGGTGACTGTGAATTGCCTGTAGGTGTAAATGCTAGACTACTTTTATATTTGGTTATCTGTGATGCTAAAGATACTGCAGAAACGTCTTTCAAACTCTCTTGGTCATGAATGTCTGGATTTGGTTCAGTTTTAAGGCACTTAGGGCAGAGCTGTTTTGTGGGCTGTGACGTACAGAGGCAGCTCCATGAAGGAGTGCAAATTCAGTAGCATACCATACTTTAGGGATGTACGGTAATATCGGCTCGTCATTGGTATCGGCCAATATTGGCTTTAAAATGAAAGAATGATCAGAATTGGTTAACATGCTTTTTCTTATTTTGCATAATAAATGAATATAACATACACAGAGAAGTATTGAATACCATGTCTCCATCTGCTGATGGGCCATCACCATAAGAGTACACATGCAAAATATGATGTTCATTCCGCTACAGAAGAGACTTAATAATGGGGTGAAAAAAAGTGGATATATCAACAACAGCATGTCTTATCAGCCAATTAAGCTGTGATATAGCCGCATGTCGGATATGTACAAAACTCCAATATTGTACATCCCTACCATACTTCTTGCCTTGCTCTGACAACATCAAGCTTGCTCTGGCCTGCACATTCTCAATCAGGGGTGAATATTTTGGCTGTGCTGCCTGCCTGCTCCACACATGAAAAACACTCTACTGGTATGGTCATTTTTATTTTCGAATTTCCAATTTCGTTTGGGCAACAATCTGGGAAAAAAATATTTCTTTGCCCAACTCATAAGCAGTGGGGCATGTTCTCCTGAGCCATTTCTGAGACTAAGGAGACAGTCTTCAGAAGAAGAAGGGGTTCCAACAAGGAAAGATGGATAAAAGACGGGACATGAAAATTGATTGATGAAAGGAAGATGGCCAAGATAAGAAGATAACAGAAGAGGAGGCTCCGGAGATGGAGAATAGAAGATGAGGAGTACAGGCGCCAGAACAAGGAACTGAAAAAGAGCTACAGAAATGACTAGGGAAGATGGCTAGAGGAGAAAACAAGGGAGGCACAGGAGGCAGGATAGAAGAACAATATGAGGACACTGTACGGGATCGTGTGAGAGCTAACCAGCTCTAGGAGCAGGTTAAAGGAGAAAGGTTCAAAATCACCAAACACAGTGTGCTGCAACAACTGGCAGGGCATCACACTGCCGTCTATCCCTGCCAAGGTATTCTGCAGTGTTCTGCTCCAACGCCTAAAAAACCGAGGTGGTTAACATCCTAAGGGAAAGCAAGCTGGCTTCCGGAAGGGACGGTCCTGCTCTGAACAGATCTTCACTCTTCGCAACATCATAGAACAGTGCCAATATAATCAATTACATTGATTTCACGAAAGCTTTCAACAGCATTCACCGGGAATCACTATGGCAGACTGTCCAGCTGTATGGCGTGCTGTCCAAATACGTGAACATCTTCAGGGCCCTGTACCCTAACTCCACCGATGACTTTGACATCATGACCGTTGTAAGACACGGTTGCATCCTGTCACCTTTGCTCTTCCTTATCATTATTGATTTTGCAATGAGGAAGATCCTCGCTGGGACGAACTTCGGCATCAAGTGGGGACAGGGCAGACCGCATGACCTGGACTTTGCGGACGACCTGGCTCTGATTAGTCATACCCACGTTGCACTCCAGGAGATGACCAGCAATCTCCAAGAGCATGGAGCAAAGGTTGGTCTACGGATCAGCCACGAGAAGACCAAGGCCATGTTCGTCGGACAGGATGAACACCACCCACCACTCACTCTAGGTGAGTATGACATTGAGTACGACGAGAACTTCCTGCATCTTGGCAGTAACATGGTGGTACAGGAGACGTGGAGAAAGACGTACGAACGAGAATCGGCAAAGCTGCAGGAGTGTTCCAACGGCTCCGCAACATGTAGTCGTCCAAAGCTATCACTACGGCCATCAAGCTATGCCTGTATATGTCAGTGGTCATTCCAACAGTGACCTACGCCTGCGAGACGTGGATGAGGACTGCAGTATTACCAACATGTTGGATGTCTTCCACCGACAATGCCTCAGAACCATCTTGAGGATCTCATGGCGAGACCACATCACCAACAATGAGGTGATGAGAAAGGCAGGGGTGGCGCTACCATCTGACACGGTCTCTGACAGGAGAAGAAGAATGGCTGGACACGTACTCCGACTGCCAAGAGGGAGACCAGCGACTGTGGCAACGGACTGGGTGCCTGAGGGCGGCAAGAAGAAGAGAGGGAGGCCAAAGAAGACATGGAGAAAGATGTTTAAGAAAGACCTAAGGGAGATGGGTGGTAGCTGGCATGGTGAAAGCAGGGTCACTAGGGACCTGAGCAAATGGAAGGGACTCGTCACCCAGTGTTCCAATAGGAACGGGAGGAACTAAGTCTGAGCAAATCTTTTCTTTTGTTACTCTACTTGTTCAGGCCTAGAAATAACTTAAATCTAATTCCAAACCTTGTCAAAAGTTAGCAGAACCCAAACCAGCACTAAAAGGAGCGTGAATACTGGGCTCAGATTCATCAGGATTTGCAACGCTATTCAGGAATCCATTACAAGGTTTTTGTGTAAAATCCTCTCTAAGTTCTTAGTAACGTTAAGCATGTTTCAAACCAATGATTTACTAAATTGGGTTTCAAAATTAAAAATGAGGAAGTGTTTTTGTCAGTGAAGACTTCAGTAATGTGTAAATGAGTTGCTATGAAACATCTGTAGTGCTGTTAAGTCAAAAGTTAAAGTGTCTGCAGCATCACAAACTCTGACATAACCTCCAAAAACAATAGTTTCAGGAAGCCAAAGGATTTATTTAAATCCATAAATGTAGCTATGACTTGGTTTTACTGCCATCTGCATACCTGGCTAAATGTGTGGTATCCATGCTAATCTAATGAAAATATTTTGTTCATTTTGTTATTGCTGTAGCATTTTGTAGTTTGAGGTATACTGTGTTTTTTGTTTAAAGTAAGAGACAATATATCCCCAAATTAGATCATTATTTAAATGCTTTCTAATCAAGTGGCAGGTCTGATGTGTTGACAATATCAAACAATACCTCTTGTACATACATCAGAAAACTAGTTTTGTCAGTGGGTTCAATCAGCTACACAACAGTTCCATCTGACAGTTGGTCACTGAAAATCTAATATCTATGTGAGAACTGGCATATGTGGTACAACCAGTTTCAATTTAGTGTAAACGTACATTTAGTGAACACCCTTTACTCTTTCCACTTTGACTGTTCCTCTTGTTCCAACTCATTCTCCCTTTTTACTGCTTCATCAATTTCATCAACAAACACACACACACGCACACAAAATGACATTTAACGCCGTCAATATACACTGTACCAATACAAGACAAAGACAAAGACAAAATAAAACATATCACAATAATAATATTGTGCAATGATCAATTCCAATGGATTGATGGATGACCAATTCACCCAGCTCCAACTTCTGCCAACTTCTTCATCCCCCCCCTCCAGATGATACCTCTAATTCACAGACACATTATTCTGATGTGTACTGTAAATAACACGAAAAATAGCCTGAACTGTGCAGTACACACTGAAAAAAGTATCCTGCTGCTGTGGAGTGCAGTCTGACCTGTAATGGTGTTGTAATGATAGGAAGCGTGGGTGAAGGCTTGCAAGAGGTAAGCCTTGTTCTGAAAGGTGTAGTTGATCTTTCTTTCAAAGTTCTCAAAGCCAGAGATGAGGTGGTTGAGAGTTCTCTCTGCGTCTGGATGGTCCAGTAAGCAGCGCGGCGGGATCTTCAGCCAGCCGTAGCACAGGTCGATGGCTATGTTCTGACTGCTCTGCACCACTGCTCCTGTCAGGGTCCCTCTCTCCAGTGGTAACACCTGCATTCATCAAAAACAACTCTTAATACTTATCTAAATCCTCGCAGAAAGTTTTGACAAACATTGCTTTAGAGGAGCATCTCCATACAAGCTTATCTGTTATACACTATGAGCCTGATGGCTGCTTGGTAGGGCCCTGCTGGCAGTTTATAAATCTTGCTTTGTCACTAAGTATGGCTTTTCTATCCATGCCTTAGCTACGAATCTTCCTTTTCTCTTTAAATGTGTCACTTGTCTACATATTGTGCTTAATCATACAGTATAGAAACAAAACACTGTGGGAATTCCCAGCTCACCTTGAGGCCCAGTGAGCAGAGGAACATCTGGGCTGCTCTCTCTCCACAGCTGGTCAGGTAGCAGCCCAGCAGAGCCTCCACACAGTCAGCGATGCTTTTGTCAGCGATGCATTGCTCCGTGTGCAGATCGTAAGATATTGACTGTTTGCCAAGCTCAGCGCCGCAGTTCTCCTCAGACGGATTCCAAAAACCCACCACGAAGTCGTCCTCCTCCCCAGCTTTACTGGGATCCAGGTAGCACATGGCGTCCCACGAGCTGTAGTCAAACTCCTCGGCAGAGGGCCCGCTGGGCACCGGCTCTGAGGGGTAGTGGGCTGTGGTGGGGTGGAGGGGCTTCTTGGGAGCCTTCCACTCGTATGGAGACTCCATGGCAGGAGAGGAGCCTGAGGCCGGGGTGAGAGATGAAGGGAAGCTGCTCAGGGAGATCTTCTTACCAAATGCTCCAGATCCCAACAACATGTTGTCGATGAACTTGATGTGCTCCTTGTAATACTCCAGATCGTCCTCCATGTTGACTTCATCTTTTGGCTCATCCTTCAGCAGCAGCTCACCATCCTCATCTACATCCTCACCCTCTTCATCATCTTCATCGTAGTCATTTCCAGACTGCCCGTTGGCCAGAAGCTCCTCTTTGGCCTGGAGGATGGAAACAAACAGGAAGAAAAGCAGAGTTCAATTAAAAAGGAAATTACAAAGACATAGTCATGATTAAGAATCGATCTGAAGAGTTGTTATCACACATTTAGTTGTCTTCATTAAACGTGAACCTCCCTGATGTAGGAGTTCCAGTGAGTCCTCATGTAGTAGAGATGTCGAGTAAAACTCAGATTACAAAGATTCAACATACGTTTGCACTCAACTTGTGTTTGTGATTCCTGCTTTTTCTTATCTATAAGCATTTTATTGTTTTCTAAAATACTCAACAGTGTTACAGATGTTTTTCTCAACACATTATTTATGGCCTTCTTATAGTCAAAGTACAGTCACCAGCCAAGCAACCACCCAAAAGGGTCTCTCCTGATTGGCTGCTCTCACTCTGTCAGCCAAAGAGTCTGCCTTTTTTGTGCAGCTGCTTTGAGTGCATCTAGTTGGAAATTTCTGAGCCTTTCAGAAAGGCACCAGTGACATTACCGCCATTTCTTTAGCTGAGCTACTGTCTGCTGTCACAGCAGGTAAAGAAAAGTTAATTTTTAGGAGCCGTTTGATTATCACGGTTGGCTTAGTTAGCTTGTTGTTCACTGTGCAGTCAACCCCCTGTTAATGTAGCGTTACATTGGCTACCTAGCTAATGTTAGCGTCAAGATATTGTTGTCATAGAAACATACTCATGCTGAGCACATCGTTTAAAAAAGCACTAGGAGCGCTTTTTTATGAAGTGCTATAATGAAGGGCTCCCCAGCGCCCTACCATCACTTTTCTGCTTAAGAGAAAGGCAAAAAACACCAAACACAGTGCGCTGTATATAGTTATATAGATTAAACCAAGAGTGATGAGTTTTATTTAGTCAAATTCAGTTCTAGATGAATCATTTCAGCCCCACACCCAACCCTACAGAGGTGCTGTTCCGGTTGTTCCTGTTAATTTGTTAGTAAAAACCTTAATTCCTGCACTTCATTAGGGTGACAGTCATTAAGTGTATATGCAGTGCTGTGTTAATAAACTGGGTTAGGATGAACTGATAAATTGTCTGCCTTCTCTTTCTGACTAAATTCTTCCCCTATAACTGTGTTATTGTCTTTTTAACACATTTCAAGCTGCTTTATCGCACAAAGTGCATTATCAACATCATCTTAGTGTAAAAGCATTGCATATATTTTTTACTTTTAATTATAATATTTATTATAGTAAAGTAGGAGTAGAGTCTAGAGTCAATGGCTGTGGGACTTCACACCATAATGCAAACATGGTGTGTTGCCAGAGCAGGTGGAAGCCTGTCCTCTAGTGGCCTGATAACATCATAACACTGACAGCATCCATGACAGAAGTAAATGCATGAAGGAATTAAAAAAAATACTATACTGTGAATGCTCCGTCACTAAGCACCAGCTTTATCAAAGTCTAAGGTCTAACCCTTCCACATACCTGCTGCCAATTTTTATTTAAATCCCAAACCCTAATGGAGCTCGTTAAAGAAGCAGGTGTATACAGCAATGCAGTAAGAAGTCAGAGAGAAGCAGGAAGTACACTGACCTCCTCTGAATCCAGTTTGTCTATGCTGCTCTTGTCCTGGTTGACCACATAGCCAGGAGGCAGCCAGTTAACAGGGGGGTCGAATATGGACACCACCATCCTGCTAGGGAGTCCCTTCTTCTTCCCCAGACGGTACAGGTTACAGTTGCTCACCTAGACATGAGCAGAGCACAGAGGGATGAGTTGACATCTGAACACACCATCATCAGTTGTATACTGCAGAATTAGAAAAGTTAACTTTTATACAACAATCAAGTGTAATCATTTTCTGGATAATAAATGAGACTAATCAGAGATCAATCAGAAGCTGTACGGAGTAAGTGAATGAATGAATAACCCATTTGCATGCTGTGCCACTGTGCAGCAACTTTCGGTTGCACAGCAATGCATAAAACAGGTAAAACTTCATTTTATGGACCCTATAGTTGTTAATAATTCCTAGAAAGATACTGATATGCAACTCTGATTTCTTAGGAGGGTACCTGAGATGTGCTGGAATCAATAGAGGCCCTACAATACGATGTTGTCATGATACTTCTGTCACGATGCAATATTGTTGGGATATCAAAAATGTGTCGAGGAATGCGATAAAATATATTGCGATATATTACCTTTTTTCAACCATAATTTGTGTCCCTTAAGGAAAACTTAATCAATATCTGTTTTATCTAATAAGACAAAGTTTTTAGTCTGTCCATCTCACTTTGATGATTTTTATTGCAGCAAAATGTATCTAGTGAACTGAAAAATTAATTGATTCTATTATTCTAGTAGTTCAAGTTAAATTTCTATTTGTAGTATTAAAAATTTATATAATAAAACAAAAATAAAAATCAATATATGGTATTGCCACACATAAAAATTGTGATTCTATGCTGTATGCTTTACATTATGTCTGGCGCCGTTGGCACTAGTTGCCCCGTCTAGGCTGTTTTTTGGCCAATTCAGCAGGCTGAATTGACATCAGAGATGAGGGAGCCCATTGGTGAATGAAATCACTCTGATTGGCAGTTCAGAAGAGAAAGAGAAGTGAGGAACGCAAACAAACAGCCAGAGTCAAGAAGGTGTGAGATCATAACTAGGCTTGGGCGGCATCACAATATGACAGAGTCTACCAGCCTGGGTATATAAAAATCCCAATATTATGATTTTCAATACCATCAAAAATACAGGCGCTCCTCTTTCTATTAAACTCATTGCATGTAGTGCACATCAGGCACCACCAGAGGTCAGTCTCTGGTCTCTACTGTGGAACTGGAAGCTGAGCTGACAGACACTGGGAGTCAGGCTGGTGGGAGGTGGGGATAACGTTACTGCAGCTGGCCAGCTACAGCAGAGAGAGAGACAGCAGGGAAAACCAGCATTTTTTCACATCGAACTGGGTGAATTACAGATTTCTTTTGACCAAAACAGAGTTGGTGATTGTTGGGACAGTGGACTAACTAACTAGATGACTGACAATCAAGACAGTTTTGGTGAGTTTTATTTTGTTTCTGTCAAGTTTGAATGACATGTGTTTTAGAATGAGGTAACAAGGCAATGTTAGTCTCAGTTCGGTGGAAGAGGGAAATTCATAAGGTGCACGGTTGTAATTCTCTGTTTAATAAGGAAAACGTAACAAACTTACCCATGGGGATGGGGGGTTGCACTATACACAAACACCATCATATACCATTTACCCAAGTGAAATTTCAGGAAGGTTTGGAAAATTAGACACTGTCTGGTCCTAATCGAACAAACATGTTATATTAGGTAAGATTACATTTACAGCCATTGAGCTCTTCAGCAGAAATGGTTTGTAATTACCTTTTTCCTTTTTTAATGTCTATTAAACACTACTGCTGTCAGCTGCTATAGAGAGTTATTGCCTATCAGACAGGCACAGAGCGTATGTGTTAGTTGCCCATTGACTGTAGTTTTTGAAAGATGTTCAAGTGCAACTTTTCTGGCTGAGACACAGGCAGCATGAAGCAACGCAACAGCTGGCCTTCGTCGCCACATGTTCTCCTTCTCTGAAGTCAGTTTGGTGTGTCTGGGCCTTAATTTGTTACTAATAATACAACATTTGATTTGTCTTTTCTAATCAACTTATTCCAATAAATTGAAAGTGCAACTGTGAGGCTTTTAGTCAGTGCACAGCAGATCAGATGAATGTGCAAAAATTCACACTTGTCCTTTTAAGTGCAATTATAAGTTATGTGCAAGTATATAATTCAACAAGCAACAAAGATTATGTTTAGAATAATACATTAATATTTACATGGGCTAATGTAAATGTCTCAGTTTTTCAGTTATTTATTGGTTTAATTTTTTTTTAGGGAACTTTAAGACATGTCTTGAAGTTTGTTCCATTGACATGGTGTCAGTGTTTTCATGTAACCTCCATATGTAATCTTCATAGCAAATGAGCAAACTCCATCCACTGATGAAAGCCACAAAATAAGGACAAAGGACTAAAGCTCCTGAAAAACCATGTCACAGTCTTTGGTAATAGCAGCTTAAAGCGAGAACGTGCTTACCTTCTTGCTGCGCATATAGCTTAGTCGTCCCTCGTGAGCGTCAGGGTAGGTACAGAACAGGTATGTGGTGATGGCATGCTTAAGGAAAGAGTCTCCTAGCATCTCTAGCCGCTCCAGGTTGAAGCCGTCACTGGCATTTGATAGGGTCAAGGCCTGCAGGATGAGGCCTGGGTTTGGCCCCAGGCTTTTGGGGGAGTCTCCTACCTGGGCTCTGTGCTGAGGGACAGCGACAAGAAGAGAAGGTGCTGTGGGAACACTGGGACCTGTGGCTGCCTGGTTGCAGAATGAGGTAGCTTTATTTGCGTGGTCTGAGGTCCTCCCTGGTGTACATTCATCACTAGGCTGTGGAGGACTGGAGCTGGGCTTCTTCAAGCTGTGAGAGGGCTGCACAGGAACTGAGGTAGTGGTTTGTATTGATTCAGGGCTCTGCAGCCCAGGGGAGCTGGGCTGAGAGCGTTGGCAATTGTCATGTTGGTGAAGGTGCTCATGTCGGTGGCCGTCGTCATCGCAGTCGCTGACTAGGGCAGTGCCGTTGGTTAGGTTCCTCGTGCATGTGTCTTCTTGCTGCTCAAGGGCCGCGAGAGGCCCCTGCTCGGGCAAAGAAGAGTGGTGACTACTTGGATGTGTCAGGGAATTGGTTTCAGGGGTTACAGTCTCTTGGTGCTTACAGTGGCTCTCCCCATCTTCGCTACAGGAGTCGGGACAGGAGATGAACGTTTTGCTGTCAATAGATCTCTTCCAGCCAAAGTCCAGGTTTGGATACCTGCCACATACACAACATATTTATATTAGAATGTTAGGAAACTGTTTTGGGTAAGTATACCCACAAATGAACAAAATCTTGACGAGAGTGCAGAAAAAGACTTATATCTCTCCTGTCAGCAGTGGTTCAGGCATGTTTTGATCTGTCTGTATCATCCTGCCTTCTTTCAGAGCACATGGCTGTCCAGTTGCAAAAAGCACTACCAGCATACTTCATATGCTGTATTGTAGTGATTACACATAAAATACCTGTATGCAGTTATAGTGTTACATTAGAGTATAATGGTGTGAGACCATTGTTTCACTATTCAAGAAAAATCCTGATTCAGCAAATGGAATAACTGAGAGTGACTCATTTTTATCTAACACTGATGTTATATGTTGTGTAGTGTACAGTATGTAACAGGGACCTGAAGTCAGGGGGGAGGGTCTGGGCTCCCACTCCAGCTTCACTGGCTGTCTGGGCTCGAAGCTCCTCGGCGGTTAGAAGGCAGTGGAGGCGGTAGAGGATGCTGGGCAGACACACTGCTTTCCTCCACAGAGAGGCGGGGATGGGGTGGATGGCACACAGCTCTGGAACCAGGATCTGACAAACACAACACAGTACACAATGTATGGAAGGTGATGTAGCTGAAAGTCATTTCTGTAGAAAAGGTAACGTTCACAAAGACTCACTGCAGCTGACTTCATTTATTTATTTACTTAAAGATGGAGACAGCTGCCTCAGAATGCTCAGAAGATAAGAAAATTATGAATGCATAATAAAGACAGACTGATGCAAACTAGACTAGACTCGACTTAACAGGGTCTAAGCGGGCATTCAGACAGCATTAAGAAATGCAAAGGTCTATGTTGGTGCAGGTGAATTGTTTCAGGTGCTGATAAATGCATAAAATCTAAACCAGGAAGGTTTAACTAATAGATTCATGAGCATGAAGGTTTATCAAACATCAAATCACTGTGTGGTTCACCCCGGTGCTTCTATCAGTGTGACCATAGCAGCAGAGAGTACCTGTTTGTTCTGTAGACTCTCCCACTTGGCCTTCCTCTTCTCTGCACTGCTGAGTGGTAGGGCTTTGCCTTTCTGGTTCAGATGCCGAGGGGTTAACAGGTTCAGTCTGAGAGAAGAAGAAACAAGAGTCTAAACTTAATACCAGTTCAAATACAATTCGTGTACAATGAGGGATGCTTAAGTGCTGTCAGTAAAATTTAGCTAATGCTAATCACACCAGAAGACAAGACCCACAATTTATTAACCCCTCAGTTCTGTCATAATATCAGGTGTGATCAGTGACAGGCTGAAGTCGTCATGTTTCGAGCCACTGCTGCTCATCTCTTATGTTAAGCTTATTTCTTTCAAACTCCACACCTCCAGATTTTTTTTACTTTTCAAACTTGTAGTCTTCGGACCAAACCGACATTACATTTACATGACATTAGAGAATATTGATTTATTATGTAAATCTGACTATAATCAGACTTTTAAAATACATGTAAACATGTTAGTCTGACTGAAATTGTACCAAATCGAATTTTCTGAAAGTCGGACTAACACACAGATGATGCGACTGGAAATTGAATTACTCCTGCCTGTATACAGTCAATCACACCCAAACTGGCCTAGGCGCTCTGCGCATGTTTCACAGTTTCCAGCCCGGGCTTTGACCCTGAAGTTGAACAGCATTAAATGTGTAATAGAAGAAGAAGCCTGTAGCAATATGGCAAAATCTATATCCAGAGCTGTGCATTATGGATTGGACGAAATGTTCAGAGCTGCCAGTGTTTCCCATTAATTAACGAAACTATGGCGGCCCGCCATAGTTTCATTTGACCCGCCATAGTTTCTAAATAAAAGATTTAGGCTGCCGAAAGTATTGACCTCTCATGATATAAATAATATCTCAAATGCCTAGCGTTTTGTGCCGATGTGTTCAGGCTGTCAGATCCAGTGCTCCACAGTGCGAGCATTTCACTTGACTAAAAATACGTGTGTGCCAAAACACCCTATATTTTTGTCAATAAAAAAATATGATAATCTAACCGCAAATGTTGGAGGAATTCCAGCCGCCTTCCCTCTTCCCTCTTCCCCGTATGACACGGTTATGGGCGGTTTTCCAAGCCACTGTCGGCACAATGAATATAAGTCCCACTGTCGGCTGGGTGGAAATAAGTCAAAGGGCTCTAGTTTCCTGGCACAGCGCAGGGTGGCGAACCCTGCACAGAGCTAGTTTCGAGCAGCGCAACCCGAAGCGCGCTCAGTTTGGTAGTTTGGCAGACCGAGGTGCGCTGAGATGGGTGTGGCGGCGCAGCAGGGGGAGGTGTCGACAGATCCAGCTTGGCGCAGTGACAGTTTCGTGCCAAAAAGCTTCGCTGAAGGTGCACTAAAAGCTCGCCAGCTGAAACCAGGTCTACTGTCAGCGCAGGCGGAGCGCAGCCGGTGTAAGCCGAAGTTTTGCTGACCGGCGGACAGAGCGCACATGTCACCAAAACCTCACAGGCAGGTTTCCAGAATATCAGGCACATTAACAATGCAATAAATACCCTATTCACACTCACACTCACATAAACACTATTCAATGCAACTATCTGCAATCAGCACATAAATGTATCTCTATATCGACTGTCCCGTCACATCTGATGTCAGATCAAAGGGGATTGGCACCGTTTGGCACGTTTGGCACGTGTAATGGAAACCCAACCTGATTTGATTAACACAGCTGCAAACTAATGAGTTCACATCCCTCTCAGCCAACCACAAACAGCCACAGCATCAGATAGGGAGTATATATTCAGCATCTGTCATCTTAGAAAAGTCAAAAGAAAAGAAACAGAGTGAGACTGCGAGAGAGAAAGAGAGAGCGCGTGCATGCACGAGAGAAACGTAACATTGATTTACAATTGTGGTGACCTCCTCCCAGGCTACCTTTGCATCATCAGCCCGTGGAGGTCTGCTCGCAGTTCCATATATTCGGACACTGCGAGCTTGGACCTCCCGGACCAAAACATCAGTTTCCTCCTGGGAGAAGTTTGGCCGTCTGACGCTGCTGCTCTCTTCTGCCATGGCGAATTGAGTAAACTCTCATTACCCTTAAATGAGCCCCTCTCAGAGGGGCTCATTTGATTGGTGTGGTGTGTGTAAAACCCACTCCACGCCTTCTCTCCTCCCTCTTTCTGACTTGCGCAGGTAGGAGGGACGGAGGTGGGAAAGAGGAGTAGCTGCGCCAGCGCACACGGTGTGCCAAACTTGCAAAATCCGCCTGGCCACACCCAGTTGGCGAAGCACAGGTGCGCTGCGCCTCCGCCTCGCCCGGTCTGCGAAACTAGAGCCCAAAGTGTGGAGAAGAGGGACCGGAAAAAGCGGCGGACCTCCAGGGAAGCCTGTACCATTCTCCCCGCAGTTAGGGACCGTTCGCCACGGTACTGCTGCTGGGCAGGGTGGAAATAAGTCCTGCAGAGTTTCAGAGGACCTGGAGAATGTTTTAGGATAGTAATAACATTATATAAGATAATCATATTACAAAGATAATATAAGATAATAACATTAAAGACAAAATGAAATTGCAATACTTTTTCAAAACTTGATTGTTTTACCTTTCTGTACATTTTGTATACAAATTCATTTCAATTTCAATGTACAATGTTTTTTTTTGGGGGGGGGGGGGGGCGGCTATGGGGGGGTAGTCCCCCCCATAGTTTCCCAAAATCCTGTGGGAAACACTGGAGCTGTAAAGTTTTCCACCATGGTGCCATTTTTCCACTAGCTCACCGTAGTTAACTTGCTTGTCAATTGTTTGGTCTGTGATGTAATGGGTCAACTGAAAAAAGGTCCAATACTAACAAGCTGAAAAGTGGCATGTTGCCACCTATCATAGTGGACATACTTTGGTCAAAAAATCAATTCCCTCTAACCTTAGCTCGATTTAATTGTGCACGTAAACATTTTAACTGACTCAGGCACATCACTTGATAATATTTACCAGACTTCACACAGCTCCGTCTGGAGACAATAAAGGTTTTACACTACTTCTTCCCACATATGCAGTAGTACTCCTTAGCACCTGGAAACAGATGATGTGTAAAATCGGTGGGGTTCCCCTTTAAGACATTGTGTAAAACCTGTTCTTTTGAACAAACTCAGGAAAAAAGACAAAAAACAGTAAGCTTGAGCTTTGTAAATTTCTATCAGTGAGACCACCACATGCCACTGTTAGAAAATGGAGACGGATCTACAGCTTTATTTAACTGTCATGATTCCCCTGCTGCTGACCTGGAGGAGGTGTGGTCTACGTCCAGAAGCGGCTGGTTCAGGTTGGACAGGTCCAGGTTGTACTTGGTTTTGTAGTACTCAGCAAAGGTCTCATACTCTGGTGAAGGAAACTTACTGAGCGGCGTCAGGTCTGTGTACACATCGGCAACATAGAAGCGATGAGGCTGGTCAAAGTTACGATACCTGGGAGAGGAGCAGTGTGACGGTCATTATGGAGCTTGAATCACTTTCCAAGTCAGTTTGTTTCTCAAAAATCAGAAGCATTTATACACAGTCAAAGTGCAGTATGCTCATATGGTGCAGTGGTACCTTGGAATGATGACAGCATCCTGGTAGTCCTCCAGCTTGAAGGTGAAGGGGTTCTGCTTGGTGTACTGAGTGGTAGGAATGCCAGTGCGGGCCTCAGACTTCTCAATGTCCTCCATGAACTTAAAGTCCATATCTAGTGTGTTGGAGTCCCCAACTGAACAAACCGATGAAGCAGCACAGAGAGGATAATGGAAGGAACATCATAAGCATGTCCACACATCTGAAAAAGTCATCCACCAAGCCTGACTGAGTGATTCTACTCACCAACATTCAGAGGTAGAACGCAATAAGCCGAGTCAGCCAGCGTGGGCTTGAACTCCAGTGCAGGTTTCTCCAGGCGGAGGATGTGGGAGAAGATGTACTGGTGCAGGCGGGTGATGAGGTCGAGCTGGGCGGTGGTGAGCGTGAAACCAGACTTCTGCAGCTCGATGGAGATGGTCACCTCACCCGAGCGGGTGTACACTGGGAAATGGGGAATCTGGACAGACAGAAAGCATCCATAACCAATGGTGAGAGGACACTGCTGGAGCCACTTCTTTCTTATGGTAAGTGAGTAAAAGAAGTACAAAACATGTTTGAGAGAACACAAGGAGGTTTTAACCGGGCGACGTACTCGAGGTATAGGTTTGGCAGTCAGGATGCCGAAGCACCTTGTGGTGTCCTCCGGTGGGTAGAGCTTCCTTCTGCGGAAGTTGAGCTCATCAGGGAGAGGGGTGGTGAGGACCATCCCAATCACATATAGGTAGTAAGTCTGCTCGGGTACAGCATAACTGTCCCGCAGACACTCTGGTATCTGGAGAGGACAAAAAAGAAAAGGGAGAGACTACTTACAAAGTTCAGGAGCATTCTATATGCTCACGTTTCTGACATGAATAGTCAGACAAACTTAAATAAATAAATGTAGACTGACTATCCTTAATAATTGGCTCATGCTTGTTTTTGAGATAAAACAAATATCTGTAATTAATACCAGATCTCAGGTAATCAATGCGATCTGCCATCTTGCTACTACGATTTATGTCCATTGTGCACTGTGCAATGCCTTCTGTTCATGGTGAATCCTTGATTATAATGGTTTAACTCAAAACTGGTGGAAATGCGGGCTGGTTTGTAGATAGCATCAAGGTTCCAAGAATTCTCAGGGGAACAGTTCAGGAAAAAGTATAAGCGTGGTGTTTTTTACCTGAGGAAACCCCTTTTGGTTGAGCATTTATAGTACATTTATAGTGTGAGACACAGCAGCTTGTTTGTCTGAGTTGAGAAATAATGTGTGAGGTGAATCAAAAGCTGACCACTATTCTATTTGGTAGCTGTAGAACAGTCTATCGCAGGACAATGAGATGGCGAGTGCATTTAAAAAATTGCAGCGTGACGAAAAAAAAAAACATTTCATACACCAGATGTAACACAGACCTGCCGATGCGCATTCAACCCTCACTGTTTGTCTCTGTTAGTAGAGACTCCACTCTGCAGGGTAGTTTAGACACTTTACTGATACACCAGATAATTACACAGTAACACTGGGCTTCACAAATTCCCTCTCTCTTACCATTAACTATAAATGTAATACTGACTAAAAAGTCATTTTACTTTCACATCCTTGCATTTATTATGTTCATCTGTAGTGTAGGGTTATATGGGCACAGGGGAGTTGAGGGTAGGCCATTTGACAATATCCCAGACAAGCTCCCTCTTTTTCAACTGTTCTTTGTTTTTGTTGTGTTAACAATAGTTAACAGGTTATTCACTTCTTTTTAAAATACAAAAATGTGAAATTATCGGTTATCAGCCATAAGAAGCAGGTAATTATGGGTTATTGGCATCGGTTGAAAAAATCCATATGGAAGCATCACTAGTCAAAAGAATTTCAGGTTTGTCCCATGAAACAAACCATAAAAAGAAATTGTATGAACTAGGGATGCTGCGATCCAACTTTTTCACTCTTGACCCAATACCAATACCACAGCCCGAGTACCAATGCGATAGCGATCCGATACCAGCGCATATTTCTCTCTCTGTTCTGACCAATAGGTTCACTTTTTTTAGTACTTATTTTGTAATGTGGAATAATAGAAAAGGCTTGATCAAGTGCTATTACTCAAAATGAGAATAACATATACTTCCCGAGATGAATAGTCCACAACAGTAGGTTATTATGACAAAACTTGAGCCATTTATTAGATATTTAAATTTTTATTTGTTTATACGTCTAATACACGTTTTGCATTCGGTCATTCCATCTTTTCCGCTTTTCAGAAGGAAGTATTGCCACACCGCTGACATTTTTTTCAACTATTCACGCTGTTTTTCACCTGGTTGTTGTTATCATGTAACCTCCCCTTCCCGCTCTCCTCTCTTCTTCATGTGTTACAATTAAGTGCTGGATGGAAAAGCTGGAGCGGATCTATGGAATGGAGTGCTAGTATCGCAGTGCTAGTATCGCACTTTTCCCCTGCAGTGCGATACGTTTTTTGGCTGGATTGCAGCATATTTTCGATCCGCGATCTGGATCACAGCATCCCTAGTATGAACACTGTATTTTGCTTTGAGATGCTTATCCTCAGCATCCAATGAGAGTCAGTGAACTGTGATCAGACAGTGAACTTTAATGAATGAGGCATTAGCAGAATGACTTTCTTACGGCTTTAGGGTAGCACTGCCTCCTCTTGGTAGAGCCAGGCCGGCCTGGTACGCTGGTCTCTTCCTCATCGTGAAGGTCTAGCTCCTCTTCATACTTCACTGTCTCCTTTCCCACCGGCATCAAGTGATCGTCCAGCTCACCTGGTGAGAAGGAAGTAAAATAAACACGCTCAGATATCTGTGGAGGCTGATGGTGAGTAAGTTTCCTAATCATGCATTTGCAAAATTTCAATTCTGGTTTTACCTATTTTGTGGAGTTTCTCACAACATACTAGTGCAACTGCTTTCTCTGCCAGTCTGGCACAATTCATTGTAGGACCCTGTAAAGACAATGACACATTAATAACAGAGGAAGGAATATGATTCAGTCTGAGTAAATTCCAGGAGGGAGGCTAGAAACAGTTCACTGTGTTAGTGTGTATTAACAGTGCAGTGTTAAAGGTTGGGGGAACTGATGAACATTCGGGACAGGCCTACTTAAGTGCTTGTGCATTAAAATTCATTAAAATTTCTTCTTCCTCACCTTAACAGGAACTCGCAGAGGGGAGTTGATGGGTAAGTAGAGTGTGGACTGGAAGCGTTCATCCAGCTTCTCAGTAGTTTTACACTTGGGTGCTAAGTGGGTGAATGGGTCACTGGGAAGCCGAGCACAGTACCTGAGCACCAGAGCAAGTAAGGCATTAACAACACTTTTCTAAAGCTGATTTTTGTTTGTTCATGTTCTTTTCTTAAAGCTACAGTAGATATTTTTTTATTAAAAAAGGAACTGTCATACTGTCTTAAACTCTCACTATATCCTAACAGAAGTGAATGAGACAGATAATCTATGAAAAAATCAGATTGCTCTGGCTCCTGTATTCACTGCACTTGAACAAAAATATCCCATCAGAGCCAGAAGGAGACTCTAACACAGTCTCAATCACTGCTTGTGCACACTGCGCTGCCAACAACAGCATACATGGCAAAGACAAGTAAACAAAAGACCTGATGATGAAAAGCAAACTAAAAAGAAAGACTTAAACCAAGCCTGAGATCAAAAGTATTACGGCCCTGTGGTTGTATGCCTCTGCAAACCTTTCAAGTTGCACTTACAGTTTACAACCATGTCTGTGAAAACATGGATGCTTCACAGACATCGTCCTTAAGGTCAGTATCTGTCCAAATGTCTCCTCTTTGTCTCCTCCTGCTCCTGACATAGGACATTGTGTAATGGCCAGAAAACGTGTTTTATGCAGAACATTATGATGTCGCGGTGAAGCTGACCTTTGACCTTTTGGATATCAAATCATCACTTCATCATTATATCTTATTAGACATTAGTGTGAAGTTTTCTCATAATTAGCATAAAAATTCTTGAGTTATGGTTAAAACGTGTATTGTGAGGTCACAGTGACCTCAAGGTGTTCTTGACATATTGCTTTCACGAGAATGAGACAGATGAGGTCACAGTGACCTTGAATTTTGACCACCAAATTCTAATCAGTTCATCCTTGACTCAAAGTGGATGTTTGTGCCAAATTTTAAGAAATTCTCTCAAGGTGTTCTTGGGATATCTCTTTCAAGAGACTGAGACCTACATTAGGTCACAGTGACGTTGACCTTTGACCACCAAATTCTAATCAGTTCTTGTGCCAAATTTGCTGTTTCTCAGCTGTGTTTGCAAAGCCCCTCCTGACACAGCGCACTGAAGATACTGAGCTTGACTGAGTGAGAGCATGCACAGGGGAGAGGGGCTGTGCAGCGTGTGCACGACCAGTGACTGATAGTGTGTTAAAGATTCCTCCTGGCTCTGATCTGTTGTTTTCATTCAAGCACAGTGAATTCTTGCAAATGCCATTAGGAGCACAAGGGGAAACCAAAGGAACCTAATTTTTGATCACAGATTATCGCTCTCATGTCAGAATATAGTAGCTGGTTCAGCAAATATGACAGAAGTAATTTTTTTAAAAAGGTATCTACTGTAGCTTAAAGGATTGAGGATTTAAACACACATCACCATACCTGTTGATGTGCCCAATGGCTGTATTAATGGTGACCCGGGGACCTCCATCCTCAGATCGAAGCACGTAGGGTGGGAGGATGTTGTCATCGTCCATCACCTGCTCCACTTCAAACTCACTCACCTCCACTGACTTGGAGCACTTGTTCCTTAAGATCTGCTCAAAGTAAAACGAGATCATCATCACTACCTCACTCTTCTTCACTTTCAAATAGTAAATATGATTTCTCCTCATTAAACAGGTTTGGAAACTATCTTAACACTGACAGTTTCTAGATGCCTCGTAACACTATTCAAATTTACTACTGACTTTCTCTAAGAAACAAAGAGAAAATGTTACCTTTTCTATGGCCTTATAGGTAGTGAGATCTTCTTCAAAGGCTTTGGTTCTCTCACTGTCAGCTAGCATGATGTAGTTGGAGACAGGTGCTCGAGCTCTGCCTTTGGACTGGACGTAGGACCTGTACTCTGTGGGCAAGTCAAACCGCACCACCAAATTACACTTTGGGATATCCACACCTTCTTCCACGATGCTGGTGGCAATTAGCAGGTTGGTTTCATGAGCCCGGAATTTGCGAAGAACCTGCGAGAGAAGGGGAGGTGGGGGAGAAACAGGCTGGAGTCTTGATACTGCTTTGATAATATGTTGACAAATGTGTTCCAAACTATTTTATTTGCCATCTTCGTGCTGGGCGATATAATGACTCGGTACCATATATCAATATATTTTCAAACAAGATATTGATTTACACAATACCATTCATATCGAAATACTCAAATTGCGTTACATAAGGCATACCACTGTGCATCTCTCCTCTCTCACACTCTCCGCACAGCTCCGCCCCATGCACTCACCCAGAAGTTCTCCAGCAACACACAGAGAGACACAGTGCTGCTACTCTGTTTGATCTGTATGTTAATTAGGCTACAGTGCGACATCGGTCTATAAACTGCACGTGATACACTAAATCAGCCTGTGAGATGAATAAAATCACCGCAGTAGCATACATACAATACTGTGGGCCTTCACCGCGGTCACTCTTTGCTGCACCGGAAAATCCTGCCGTGCTGACTTGCCGTGCTGACTCGTGTTTCAATTGTCAGTTTAGACGCCCCGTGCAAGATGGACATTCTCAGGCTCCTTTAAAGGCCCAGACACATCAATATGACTTCAGAGAACTTACGGCATTGAGAGCTCCCTGCTGCATTGCCCGACTTCACAATGTCTCGGCCAAAAAGTTGCACATGAACACACCAAACTGACAGCCAGCAAGTGTGTATGTTCTGCGCTTGCATGAGAGGACATACCCCTCCACACCAGCAGATGGCAGTAGTCTGTAATCATCATCCAAAAAGGGAAACTGAAATACTGTCATGACGCTAGTTAGCCAGTTAGCACATTAACAACACAATTGAATGTTGCACTAACAGAGCATATTAACCGTGCACCAGTAAACCAGAACACGAACCATCAGGAAATGTTTCTGCAAAAGAGCTCAGTGACTGACTTCACTCAGTGAAGAAAAACAATCTTACCTCCAATAACAATTTTGTTTTGGTCTCACTCTCTCGCTACTTTAGCTCTTTGTTTACATTTCTTACTTGAATCTATCTGCTCGTGCTCTGAGCTGAACTGCCAATCAGAGTGATTTCATTAGCCAACGCAGATTCATTATGCTAAATTGTGAGAGAAAAAAAGCCAACTAGCTCCAGCTGGGGCCAACAGTGCAGGACACACTGCACCGACAACGGCAAGAGATGCTCACCAACAGCCCAACATTGACTGACGGTCCATAAACAGCTTGGTGTGTCAGGGCCTTAAGGTAAACTGTTAAGGTGGACCAGCTATTGACATTGTAGTGAAAATCTCAGCTGCTCCTGGCCAGATAATGGCCTGCTTGCTGACTCTCGAGTTAGGGAGACAATTATTGATCCCAAATCAAAACCTTATTGTACTGTAACTCAATTGTCCACGAAAGACAAGAAACCACAGGAACGCAACGTAGCAGCCAGAAACTGTATGCATGTATGTGAATGGCAATAGGAATGAGAGGCTGGTGTCTCCACTGTCTAATACGTCCACATCGTCTTTTTGTCTGTATACCTCCTCTTGTTTCCTGAACTCCACCTCCATCTGCTTGTTCCGTGGCTGGTTCTTGCCGATGCTGTGACCCGTGATAAAGTTGCTGCTGATGTAAGCCAGCTCTGGGTCCTGCTTCCCCGCCTCTTTGATCAGACTGAGGAAGAAGCACACACAGCATGTCAGAGACCATCATTCTTCTTAAAACAATTAGTCAATTATTCTGCATGCATAAAGCTTCACAGCAGACCTCTTGAGTTCTGTGTTAAAAAGGCTCTAGTTAAGCTAGAATTACGGCCCTGCGGTTGTATGCCTCCACGCACCAGTCAAGTTTCTCTTACAGTTTACATCCATGTCTGTGAAATTATGGATCCATCACCAGAGTTGGGTATAATGTGTTACAAAGTAACGTGCTACAGTACTTTGATTACTTTTTGCAGTAACGAGTAACCTAACGCGTTACTTTGCTGTTTGAGTAATCAAATACTTAAGTACATTTTCAAACAAGACATCAGTTACTTCTGTTACTTTTAGAACGCTGGTCCTTCAGCTCCGAAACAGCAATGACTGTCGTTTGGTTCTAATAACGGAGATAACGTTAAACCTATCAGTCTGACAGAAGCCACGGAGCTTGTGGCTAGCTACGTGGTAGAAGAAATGCTGCCGTTGTCTACGTCTCAATAGGTGGAGTAGGACTGGCTGACAGACATATTTCAGACTCAGGACTTGCATTATGCCTGGTACACTCTACACGCTGGTACTCACCAATTATCCCCAGTCGTCGTTCATGGCGTGTGTGATGTCATCGGGTTATTCTTGTCCTAGTTTTTATTACTTTCACTATTATTTGAGTCACTGTGTGTCTGTTCATGTGCCAGCCGACATGTTGTTGTAGTCACCTAAAAGTGCCAGCAGATGGCAGGAGCTTCATTTGAAGCACCATAAGTAAACTATCAAGCTACTGTATCTTCCACAGGAAGTTCTGACAAATGTTTCAGAATAAAAGTCTATTTAGAAAATGGAGGGATTCTCTCAGCCGAGGTTATAAGGGGCTTTTAATTTGAAACAAGTGTTGAGTTTGAAATGACGGTGCGATATGTTAACTTTACAAAGACAGCGGATCGGATAAAAAGTAAATATATAAACACACAGGGATTAATAAATAACGGACCGTCTATAATGTAGTTTGTTTCAAATGAAGCTGGGAGCCTCTGCAGTTGTGGTGAGTAAAAGCCCTGCCGCTATTTGTTAATGTTATTACTTTATGTCCGACCGTGAGGATGTACCATTGTTTGCTAGCTTGATGCTAATGATAGTAACATTAACTCAGTGGGTTGACAAAGTGCCTCTGCTGTTTCACACCATCATTTCCCCTTTTACTCTGTGTGGTAACATCCCTAGAGGAAATATGAAAAACGCTGGGGTGTTGTTGTCATACAGTTGTCTACGGCAGCAGATCGTTCTGTGTTTCTACTGGTCAAAGTGACGGCTGTGATGGGAGAACTGGATCTCAGTGAAGGGCAAGTGGTCCATAACTTTAATTTTGGAGACAAAAAAATGTAGGCTTAGCGCCCTGTGGTCCATTGCCCAATAGGAAATGTAGAATACTCAAAAGTACTTTAAAAGTGCTTGAGTTACTTTTCTCAGGGAGTAACGTTGGAAGTACTTTTAAAGTAATTGAGTTACTTACGTACTTTGATTACTTTTAAAGTAACCCTTACCCAACACTGTCCATCACTCACATCTTCCCCCCTTACAGCATAGAAAATCTATACAATCAGCACAGTTTCAAGGAGGGCACCCACGATTAGTGTCACCAATTAAGTATTTCATCAAATGTCTCCCCTTCTGTTCCTGAGAAATGACGCTGAATAATGGCCAGAAAAGTGTTTTATGCAGAACATTATGATGTCACATTAAAGTTGACTTTTGACCTTTTGGATACAAAATCTCATCACTTCATTATTTTATCCTATTAGATATTGGTGTGAAGTTTTATCATAATTAGCACATGAATTCATGAGTTATGGCCAAAAACAGATTTTGTGAGGTCACACTTACCTTGACCTTTGACCACAAAATTCTAACCAATGTATCCTTAAGTCCAAGTAGAAGTTTGTGTCAAATTTGAAGAAATTCCCTTGATGCATTCTTGAGATATCATGTTCCCAAGGATGGAACCGACAGATGTATATATGTACGTACAGACAGATGAAAGGACAACCCCAAAACATTATGCCTCCAACTATGGCTATCATTGGCATGGAGGCATAAAAAAAGAAAACAGACAAAGGCTAGTAACTTCACATTAAAGGCCACCAACAATCACATTGAGTACAGTTAGATAAACTAAAGAAAAGTCAATGTTTCTGTGTACAGTAAGTAGAACTCGCACAGCACAGGGCCAACAACCATAAAGATGACAAAGACCTACCGATTGAGGACGACAGCTGTGTACCTCCTCTCCACAAAGATGATCCCACAGAGGATGTTGGTGAACGGTGAGGGAAAGTTGGCTTCGGGCCTCTCTTTGGCCTCCACCTCCTCATCCTCATCTTCGTCCTCGGAGTCGCTCCAGGACACATAGTTGTCCTGGTTGCGGTTGTTGTACCACTCCACGCTTTCAAACTGCTGCCGCTCAAAGGGCTTGTATTCATGCAGGATCTCGAGCAGCCGGAGGACCTTGGGGGTGACAAACTTGAGATCCAGCGAGGCAGGAGAGAAGTGCTCCTCACAGAGTGCATGCACTTTGCGCAGGATGGTGTCAGTGAAGAGTAAAAACTTGCGGTTGAGCTCCTCCTGCTCATGTTTGATGTACTTCTGGAGCTCCCGCACCATGATGCCTGCTGCCTTATCTGCACACCAGGGTCCCAGCACCTGCAGCACAGCCAGGCAGTCACTGAGGACCTGGAGAGGACAGAGACAGTGTCAACAGCAGTTTGATTTGTTTTCTTCTTACTTAAAGCCTCAGGAACCTTTCCAGCAACCTTTTCATGAGCCCATGACGCATGACTGCGTATTGACCTGAGGAAAATAGGTCAATAGATTGCTAAATTTAGCACTTAGCGCATAATTCCTTCTCACCAATAAGTCAGTGCTTCAGTGGCAGGAGTTTCCAACGAACCAGGGACTACCATGGCATCACTGACTGGTCAAACGCAAGCCTTGAGGCTGCTACAGCTTCTCTACAGCACTCACTCACACTGTGAGCACTCAGTTGTTGACAGTAGTATCAAGATTAGGACAACTTGTCAAACAAAGTAAGACAAAGAGAGAAAGTGGGAAAACAAAAGAGAAAGACTAACAATGGAGCTTTGAGTTGGTTTATAAGATCTTTGGTCACTGTGACACAGTAGCTTTCACTATTACTTAGGACATGTAACTAATCAGATAGCATTGTGGGCGGGACATTGAGCGAGGCTACAGAATGGTGACTGTAGACAGAGACAGGCAACTGCATCAGAGCCAAGTATAGTTCAGTCAACACATTTGTTTTACACACACCAGTCAACTGCATCAGAGCCAAGTATAGTTCAGTCAACACATTTGTTTTACACACACCAGTCAACTGCATCAGAGCCAAGTATAGTTCAGTCAACACATTTGTTTTACACACACCAGTCAACTTTCTCTTACAGTTTACATTGATGTCTGTGAAAACATAGATGCTTTACACCTGTTGACCCCCCAACAGCACAGAAGCTCTATACAATCAGCACAGTGTCAAGGTGGGAACCCAAGGTGTGTGTCACCAAATCAGTATCTCATCAAATGTCTCCTCTTTTGTTCCTGAGATATGACACTGAATAATGGCCAGGAAAAAGTGTTTTATGCAGAACACTATGATGTCACAATGAAGTTGACCTTTGACCCTTTGGATAAAAAATGTCATCACTTCATTATTTTATCCTATCAGACATTTGTGTGAAGTTTTGTCATAACTAGCACATGAATTCTTGAGTTATGGCCAACACATATTTTGTGAGGTTACAACAACCTTGACCTTTGACCACAAAATAGTTTATTCTTCAGTCCAAGTGGATGTTTGAGTCAAAGTTTAAGAAATTCCATTAAGGCCTTCTTGAGGTATTGCATTCACAAGAATGCACTGGATGAGGTCACAGTGACCTTGATCTTCAACCACCAAAATCCAGTCAGTTCATTGTTGAGTCCAAGTGAAATTTGTGCCAAATTTGATGAAAACCTTCTAGGTTTTCTTGAGATATCACGTTCACAAGACTGAGACAGATGACGTCACATGGACTTGACCGTGGACCACCAAAATCTAATCACTTCATTGTTAAGTCCAAGTGAATATTTGTGGCAAATTTTAAGAAATTGCCAAAGGCGTTCTAGAGATCTCACATTCACAAAAATAAGACAGACAAGGCCAAAGTGACCTTGACCTATGACCACCAGAATCTAATCATTTTATTGTTGAGTTCAAGACGACATATGTGCCTAATATGAAGAAATTCCCTTGAGGTGTTCTTGAGATATTGTGTTCACAAGGACGGGATGGACGGACAGACAGACGGATGTACTTGCATACGGATAGACGGATGGAAAACTCAAAAACATAATGCCTCCAGCCATGGCTATCACTGGAGCGGAGGCATAAAAGAAAGTGAAAATCATAGGATCAAATAATGACACGGCTCTAACCTGTTTGGAGATGAACGTGGGGTCCCGGTCCTCTCTGGCAACAGATATGTTGCAGTCATTCAGGAAGTGGAGAGCTTCATCCAGCTCTGCCTGAAGGCAGGAAGAGAGGCCACTCTTATCAACATAGGGACCACAGTCCAGCACCACTTCTCTGGGCTGGGAGGCATATCTGGGAAAAAAACAAAACAAAAAACAGAGCACAAGTTTAGACTTCAGGATACATCTATGGGTCACTATTATTGGATGCCAATTTATTGCTGTCATTGATTTTCATTCATGGAGTAATTTTACGAAGCTGTTGTAACTTTCAAAAATCTGTAGATGAAGTTGTTCACCTCTGGTATATAATCACTTTTAGTACCTGTCCAGGACCACAAGGTCAGTGGCAGTTTCAGCGTTGCTCTTCAGGATTCTCTCCAGATTCTGGATCTTCAGCTCCAGTTCTGACGGATCACACTTCCCATTCAGAATGGAGGCTGTGAGACCCAGGATACGAGGACTGCAGGAGCAGCCCTCAAACAGCTACAGAGAGAGAAAGGAGAGCAAAGTCATTCACTATTCTCTGGAATGAGTGTTTACCAGTCCTGCAAAGAAACATGAATTTCACTTGCAACCAAAATCTCACCTTCATTATCTCACAGTAAGGGTGGTCTGTGATGGCCAGGTGACAATCATCAAAAACCACCAAGTTGATTTTAGACAACGGTAAGATTTTATTTCTCAGAACGTGCAGGAATATGTGGCAAGTCATGACCAGCACCTGTAGAAGTGACAGGAGGGAAAAGAATGTTATTATCAACAGTGACCATAGCATTATTCAGTCTGACTATGACACTGAAAGTCAACAATTCGACTTAAGAGTCCTGAGTCAAACCCCATTGTCAATAGGACAACACAGTATAACAATGCAACAAGGCTTTTCAAACCTAGTTTAAAATTTACATCCAACATAACTGTAATGAAAATAACTAAATATGAAAAATGTACAGAACTGAGTGTAACCCAAACGCGGTTGGACTGTGCACCCTTTGAGGTGGCTGCTTGATCATGGTGCATGTGACTGTGCTGAAATTGGAACAAACATTAATAGTGTATGTTTTTTTATAGCTAGACCACTAAGGCCACCTGTATTAATCAACCACCATTGCCTATTGTTAAACCTGACATAACTTTACCAGGGACAGACAAACAAAAAGGATTTGCAAATCACTGTTTTCTATTTTTATTTAGGTTTTACACAGCATCCCAACTTTTTTTGGAATCAGGGTTATAGTATGAAGCTGGTGTTGACTTATTAAGACAAACATTGCCAAAGGCAATGAGAATGATAGGCACACCTGATTCTCGATTATCTCTTGACTCCACCGTTGGTCAGTCCATGCTGAGGTCTCCTCCAGATCTGTGTACTCTCCCACTTGGAGGTCAGAGTGAGTCCTGACTGCAGCTGCTTGCTGAACTACAGACAAAGCTGGACAATGTAGAACACACAAACAATGAACTACTTCAAAAAGTTTAATTATTCCATGGGTTTCAATTTACATGAACAATGAGCTGGGTGAATGAACAATGCCACTTTCCAAATGTATTTTATAGTTCACAAAATGGCACACCAAAGCACACAGAAACTTCTGTGGTGCATCAAAAACAACAGCTGGTGTTGTGTGTTGCAGGTACCTGTGTTCACCAGAAAAACAGTCCTCTTCGCATTTTCTTGGTAATGTCCACGGATTTGGTGGGAGAGCTCTTTTGTTAGAAGTACTGCAATAAAGGTCTTCCCTGAGCCAGTATTCAAGCAGACAATAGTATTATGTTCAAGAGCTGCTTCAAGAAGTTCTACCTGTGGAGGAGAGTAGAGGTTCACAGACAGTAAGCTGAGGAAGGAAAGTGTCCGCTCAAATGAATACAATACTAATCCAAGAGAACAAAACTACAGCAATGAATCGCTCTAAATTTGCCATTTTTCTCTGTTACACACTACTCCAAAAAATTAAGGGAACACTTAACTCACACTTTAGATCCTGATGACTAAATTATTCAAGTTGAAGATCTTTACTGATGTACATTGTATAATTTGTTAAGAACATGTGGGTCCAACATCCTCTAGTGGGACCTGTGCTCACAGCCCAGCACCATGCAGCTCGATTGGCATTCACATCACAACACCAGAATTGGCAGGTCCCCATCTGCGCCCTGTTCTCCTCACAGATGAGAGCAGGTTCACAATGAGCATATCTGACGGGGAAGAGTCTGGAGACACCGTAATGAATGTTATGCTGCCTGTAATATCATCCAGCATATGACCTGTTTGGCTGTGGGTCAGTGATGGTCTGGGGCATATCCTTGGAGGGTTGCACAGACCTCTATGTCATAGCCAACAGTACCCTGGATGCTGTTAGGTACTGGGATGAACTGGGACCTAAATCCAATTGAGCACCTATGTGACGTTATGTATCAGTGCATCCAACGCCGCCAAGTACCACCATAGACTGTCAGGAGTGCATACAGGCACATGAGGGCCATACACACTATTGAGTCATATTATAAGATGCCAATGACAAAATTCACAGAAGTTGGATCAGGCTGGGATTTTAATTTTTACTTTGATTTTTGGTGTGATTTTGAATTAAGCCCTCGATGGGTTACTGATTTTGGTTTCCACTGACCATTATTATTATTAGTAATATTCTTATTATTATAATAACTATTATTAGGTCATTTTGTTCTCAACATATTATACAATGTACATCAGTTAAGGCGCTGTATGTAAGAATGTGGCCAAAACGGTTACTGCACTCAAATTCAAAATACTGCTGTGAGTCGTGTCCGCCCTCCCTCCCCTACGGATTCAAGGTTGCTGGAGACTGATTTGTTTGCCCACGGGCGGCTGCCATGGCAGGGCCACGTCGCCGCGTCCTTGATCTTTGGTTTTCCAGCGGACCGTTCGAGCAAGTCCGGCTTCTCTGCTGCTAACGCTGCTGCCGGGATACAGCTGAGGAGGAGCCGGCTGCTAATGCTATGTACTGGGACACTGCTAACGCTGCTTGCCGTGCTGCTGTAGCTCAGTCGTAACTGTAACTGATGCTGAGACTCGACTGACTGCGTGACTGGTAGACGGCGGTGGGTGGCGCAACAGGCCAAAACACAAATTCAAAACATAAACATGATTTGCAGACTGCAAAAAAACTTTTTAGATGCAAATATTCTGGCTGTACTATTGTTGTCGGTGAGATCAGTATGTTATATGAACATTATTCCTTAGTCTCTGTGACATATTAGGAGGATTTTACGACTATTTGCTTTAGATTTCTTACATATAGCTCATTTAAGATTTTCAACTTGAATAATTCGTTCATAAAGATCTGATGTGTGATTTAAGTGTTTCCTTAATTTTTTATCTGGTCATCAGACCAGTGTTTATCTGGTCATGGCATGTTGGCCTAAAAGTCACGGCTGTGGAAAACATCTGATGGGATGGTGTACTCCACAAAAAAAGCCAATCCCTCACATCATGTTGATTTAAAAAAAAGCAAACGCTATAAAGGGCCGTCCACACTGAGAACATTACCATTAGCTATAACGATAATGCATGCACATTGATTCACGATAATGTGTAAACAGTGGCGCCAAGAAAGGGCTGACAGCCTGTAAATTAATTTGGATTTTGATCGGCTGTCTGTGGTCCTGTCCTTCATCATATCACTTTGAAAGGTATCCCACCAATATTGTCTGTCTGTTGTTGTAGTTTAAGTTGTGGTGTTTGTTCAGCCATCCAGTTCAGTTAGGACAATCTTTTAAATGGTGTTTTTGTAGTTATAGTTATAGGTATTATTCTTGGTGTCTTGAAGGTGCAAGCACAAACTGTGTAAGCTGAGCCTGCCATGCACGTTCTCCAGCCTTTGCCAGCTTTGTCTTGAAACCTCCAGGGAAAACCCAGAGACAACAGCCTTCTTACCTGATATTTCCTAGGTGTATAGATGTTATCGTGGATAGCCTCCTGCTGCCATGGCAGGCCAAAGAAAGGCCCCATGGGTGAAGTGGCAGGGGTGACAAGCTGTAGGCCTGCCATGCTTCAAAGAGGTGGAGGTGAGGGGGCTGGGCTCCTCCGGTTGTCCACTTTATCTCATATCATCATCCTCTTCTTTTCACAAGTTCACTGGCAAGGGAGATGAGAGTGCTATGTTAATGTGCTGTAGACAGTAGTTACAGCAGTCTACGCACACGCAGTCTCCATCGCCTTTGACAAAGACCTTCTGTCACAGTTAATTGACTAGAGACAGTGCCTAGAACAATGTTTAGAGATTTATTAGAGCTTGAGAACCACTTGTTTGGAGCCTCTTTAGAATGTGAGAACACCTTGCTTTGAGCTTTCTTGCAGCCTAAAACATCTGGTTAAGATATCAAAAATAGCTTGTTTAGAGATTGAGAATAGCTTGTTTCAAGCTTGAGACCAAAAGTGCTAAAAGATAAGATTACTTAAACTACGTTCACATTACAGGGCTTAATGCTCATTAATTATTTCCCCAGATCTGATCTTTTTTTGCCAAGATTGTTCACATTCATGTTTGAAGTAGGGGTGGGCGATATGGCCCTAGAATATTAGTATAATATTTCAAGGTATTTTTGCGATAACGATATTCTTAATGATATGACAAATTAGAAAAAATGTAACTGAAGAACCCAGAATTGCAACAAAATAAGTGATACAGTTTTACATGTCAACCTAACAGTCTGCTTTCAAATATTTAGTAAAAACTAAAGAAAAACGATCTCCCATTTCATTTGTAAACAAGAGTTATTTAGAGTGAGATTCAGAATATTAATAGTACAACAAAATAAAATCTACCACAAATTATATATTTTAACAGCTCCCAAATACAAAACATTTACCCTGGGATCTATATATATCAACGGGTGATTTCCTTCTCATTTAGCAAAATCCTAAATTACTGAGTTGGTTTTTTTTGTCCACCTGGACCTTTATGCTCTCCCATTTCTCCTCTAATCATCACCTGTGTAACCTGCGACAAGTTGTTATGCTACCATAACTATTGCACATTTACATATATGTAGTTCACTGTCGAGCCGCGAGCGTCACATGGTTTACATTACACCGACTCCCATGTGTGCACGGCCAGAGAGTTGAGGGAGAGACGCTGTGTTGCTGCCAGAGGAGCTGTTAACTGCTAGCAGCTACTTCTTAAATCTCCCAGCAGTAAGTCACACACACAACATGTCATCCAACTGTCACACCTGTGCCACCCATGATCCCGTCCTGCCAGCTGTCCTGTTTATACAGTCATTGATTCAGTGCTGTTACTACGCCCATTCCTGGCTCAGAGGCAAAACCACTCTGTCCCCCACATTCTACAATCGTAGTTTTTATGTAGAACAGTGAGGCAGCCTAATGGCGCGATATTCCCACCTTAACCCTATGGGCGCAGCGTGCGTCCAAATTCACACCTGTTCTTCTCTGTGGACTTTGTCTGCAACTGTTCGTCATAGCGAGAAGCCACTCATATCACGTGAAACAGCAGACCCACAGCTTTCCAACAAGACCACTTGTTGGTAGGGCTGCAACTAACGATTATTTTCACTGTCGACTAATCTGTCGATTATTTCTTCGATTAGTCGACTAATCATTTTACCAAAAAATGTGTTAAAATGTTGCTAAATGCCAGCCTGTCAAACCCCAAAATTATGTCATCTAATGTCTTGTTTCGTACTCACGCCAAAGGGTTGTAGTTCACCGTCATGGGAGAGTGTGTAAAGCTGCCAATATTTGAACATAAGAAACTGCAATGAGAATATTTTGGGGTACTTTTATAGTACTTTTCTATGAAAAATGACTCAAACCGATTAGTCGACTACTAAAATAGTCACCCATTATTTTAATAGTCGATTAGTCATCGATTAGTCGACTAATCGTTGCAGCCCTACTTGTTGGTAGTCCAAAGTCCAAAAAAATTGATAAAGTTACACTAAAATGATGTATAACAGAGCTTTCATACAGCTTTGCACACACATTACTCTTGGATGGATTACTCATGAACACAGGCTCGCACAGAAATGCCACGCATATCACATGAAAGCGCAGGACCACACACATCATTGTGCTGTCATCCCATCACACTATAAATCCAGATCAATTGTCTACAAAATAAAAACCTGACGAATTTCTTTACAATCCATTATACAGATCTTGTTATCAGTCACCTCATATAGTGAGGAATATCGTATCTTACCACATCTTAGGTTTGCATGTGTTTCTCCCTGTCTATCCACATTTGTAGTCCGGCTTTCAAGATGCAAATATCTCCATATTGTCCAGTTGACACTCCATCAAATTTTGTATGACAAAGTATTTCTGCAATTTGCCTTCTGTTCCAATGACTGAAGCAGTCATAAAAGGACCAGCGCACTTCACCTTTGCACACCCAGACAACTGTAGCCTAATTATGCATGTGTGACATAACCTCAGGTCACGTACGGGGCAGGTCAGTTCAGGTCAGGTCAAAGAGCAGCACGGAGCATGGATAAATAAGTCAAGATCATGTTGACAAGAAAACATCCAGAATTTTTTGTTTACTGCACACAAAGTGGCAAATATTATCTTGGAGGAGATCATTGCACTTGGTTGACTATTTTTCTATGATCTTTCTTGGTCAGCAGAGAAGGAACACTCCTGTTTTAGCTTTTGTCTCTTGTCTTCTCTTATAGCTTTTGAACAATTTTAACAATAATATCAATGTTGAACAACATTTTTCTGAGGTAGGTATTCCAGGCCTGGAATTAAGTCAAAATTAAACGTTTCAACACGATGCATTTGACAGGAATATTCACCTAACATAGCCTACATATCTTTAATTCTATAATTATTTATATGTCTCTATGGATATTTTTACATAAATCCCCAATATTTTTTTTGACAATGTTTATTGTATTGTATTATATGTATTAATTCTCTACAGGATCTTGTATGTTCTTTAATGTGTGTTAAATTTATTAAAAACAAAAACAAAAAAAACATTTTGGTGAACTCTGCAGCAAAGTGAGCCCTCTTCCTCAGAGAGGATCTTTGCCTCCCACTTTGTTCTGGCGGCAGAACAGAGTGATCCGTCTTTCTTCTAAGAGGATTTTTGTCCCATGAGAGCAGGTAGTGTAAACAACTTTCGCTGGCAATTTGACAGTCACTAGAAGCACATTATAACCCTTTGTAAAACTGTCTGTGTGGTACCTGTGTTGTACATGAGCTAACGTTAGCGGCTAAGAACTGAGAGGCTGTCCGGTGTGTGTGTGTGTGTGTGTGTGTGTGTGTGTGTGTGTCTGAGGAGTGTCAGTACGTTAACTTGCCGTAGCCTTGCTGTTTGTCATGTTAATGTTATCATAGGCGGCCCTGAATAGCTTGTAAAACTTTAGCATAGTTAGTGAACACATTTGTTATCGGCCCATGTGTTTACTGCTACAGAAAATTAATAAATCTTTGGTTTATTTGCACAACGTCGCCTCTCTGCCATCTTTTATCACGCTTGCTAAAGCTAAGTTAACTTTACCAGCAGATCTGTATGAGGCACAAACTGAGGCTACAGTGAGCAGTGTGTTTCCCCCGTCTCGCTGCTTTCCAAACTGCCAGCCAGCTGTCGCTCTGCATCACATGGTATAACGCTGCATCGTTGGGAGCACCTGTTTTCATGCAGATGTCCCGACTCCCAGCATGCGCAGGGCTGGTAGAATTGCCGTCACTGAAAAATTAGATCGCATATGCATATGAATCGAGATCACCATTTTATTACGATTAATCGTGCAGCCCTAATTTATACTGAAGCTGATTTGCGTACTTGTATTTGAAATTGTCTCTATTAAGCAATATTTAATGTGTGTTTTGAATCAACTAAACTTTACAAAACTTAACAGAGTCATCCACCGCCAACTAGTGTTTTGGAGGTGTAACTGCAGACTAGGTGAAATAAATCTCACTAAACAGGAGCCCTGCAGTGTGCGAGGTTTTTTCATTTTTTCAGTAACTGCAGAGTGACACAGACACACCACCGCAGAAGTAAAAATGCTTACAACTAATTGATTAGTTGAAGATTATGTATGACTAAGATTTTCTTTGGTTGACTACAGCCCTAGTGACGTCACAACATGTAGGCAAGCTGACCCTGTCAGAGTGAGTCAGGCAGTCTCTATTGGCTGGAGACTGGGGTAGCCTACTGCAGCTGCAGTATATTTACAGCAGCTTCCTGTAGCTTCAGCAGACTGTATCAAAACTTAGTACGTATCCATACACAGTTAAGTGGAGTTACAGTTATAGCTCAACAAGGCCATTTAATTGGACTACTGTCCTTGTCCCAGTACACAAGCACGGGAGGGGAATCGATTTATTGACAGAAGTATGTCAGACTCCGCTACCATAGGTGGCAATATGCCCCCTTTCAGTTTGTTAGTACTGGACCTTTTTCCAGTTGACCTATTACGTCACAGACCAAAGCGTCAACAAAAAAGTTAGCTACGGTTAGCTAGCCAAACTGGTACCGTGGCGGATAACTTAACAGCTCTGTACATTTTGTCTGTGCTGTTAAATATTTAATTCTGTCAGCTGACACAGCATGAACTGTGTCTCCTCGTCCGGCCAAAAATGCATGGCTCTGGATGTAGATTTCACCATGTGGTTACCAGTTTCTTCTTCTATTATGCATTTCATGCTATTTGACTTCCAGGTCAAAGCCAGGGTCGGAAAGTGCGGAGTACGCACAAAGCGCCTCGGCCAGTTTTGGTCCAACTGCATGCATACACACAGGAATAATTTGACTCCTAATTGCAGTATCTGGGTGTGTTAGTCCAACTTTGAGAAATTTGATTGGGTCTGGTTTTAGTGAGACTAACACAATGAATCAATTTTCTTTAATGTCATGTAAATGTACTGACCGTATGGTGAGTGATCTGCATCTGCGTAGTAAAGTCTGACATGGAAAAAACATGGATGTATGGGAAAAACACATGAATTCCAATATGACCGTTCTCACAGTGGTCACATGGCAAAAATCAAATATATGTCAGATTTAGGACCCTATATGAAAGTGGCCGAGATCTGATGGAAAACATTTTGATTTGTGTGTGCACACTACTCTGAAAGATGCGATATGTTTCACGTGAGTGCTAGGGTTGGGATCCGGATCCGGTTCTTTTTTGGAACCAGGTCCAAAAAAAATAAATAAATAAAAAACACGTCACGTGCATTTGCATTAGAGTGCGGCACGGGCCGCATATTTCTGTCCGAACCCGACCGAGCCCGACATTATCTAATCACTAAAGCACCGAGTTTGTGTCACACAGTTGTCATGGTTACAGGCTATTTAACTGGCCGGGCGTGTGCCATGGGTGCTCCAGAGAGGGAGACCTCCGTGTTTGAAACGGGAGCGGGAGGCGGGAGCGGGCGGCGGGAGGTCCAACGCTTCCAGCGAGGGGAGCGGTAGAAATATAACAAAATAAGATAAAATAGGAGACAGCTGTCTCCCTCTTTTATTTAATTTTCAGCGTTTAATCAAGGTGGAGGCTGGCAGTGGGAGAACCGCTTCCAGCGAGGGGAGAGATAGAAACAAACAGCCAATGTGTGTCTGTGTGTGTTATGTTCAGGTGTTGTCACGTAAATAACAGTGCCCAAGCATGAATGCATATAAGTATTTCTTATTACATTGGTGTGGTTAATTTGAGGTAATAGTGTTACTGTAGAAATCAGAGAATCACTTTCTGTTGTTCTATATTCTCAGGGAGATGATACAAGCTCTAAATCTGAAATACACACCACACACAAATGTGTATTTTCATCTAATTGTACTGTGCAACAGTTAGAATAAAGTTTTTGTATTTGTATGATTGCATTTGTGTTTATTATATACTTGTTTAAGTATAGCAAGTATAATGAATATAATGTAGGAATCGGTAAGAGGAATCGGTAAGGAATCGGACCGTTAAGAAGGAATCGGTAAGGAATCGGAATCGTTAAAATCCTAACGAGTCCCAACCCTAGTGAGAGCAAAAGAAAATCTAATTTGAGACACATTTGCTTGTAACGTGAACGTAGCCTGGGTGAATAGGCTGGACTAAAGTAACAGAATGAATGCCTTAGAAAATATACTTACAGGTAATAACTGAGACTTTCTGGATAAGCAGACAACACTTAATCTGGGCTTCATGATAAAATATCTCTTAATCTGATGCTCCTGATGCTTCCCCACATTTAGTTGGAAACAGACCTGAGAAACCACAAACACAGAATACAGCATGTAATCATGGATTTCAGACATGGCACGGGTGTTCAGAAGTCAATACAACAGTAAATAAACGACAATGTAAAAGTGATTGTGGCTGTAGAAAGCAGCAATAGAAACTGATACAGGCTGAATAACATAAATACCAGCCTAAACCAGAACCTCTTCAATCATGAAATAAAATGTAGGAAGCATTCAAGTTATCTTGGCTTCCACAGACACTTTGTGGGTTAGTGCTGTGCTGATACTGTGACTGCACTGTAAGACTCACAGGTAAAATATCTCACCTTTACACAGATGGAAAGTGGCAGGGATTGTGACTGGGTCCTCCAGCTCTGCACAAACAAAGCAGAGAGCAGAATTAGAACAGTATGGTACTGCTGGGTGCCAGATGCTGATGAAGGTAGCACTGAGCAGACTGAGACAAGCTTTTCAACACATTTTGACACATCCCAAAATCACCACCACAGCACATGACTCTACTGTGAGTACTGCTGAGCCCCACAGCTGTAACCAATCCCAGCAGTCAGCTTGGTGCAGCAAACACACCAGGCTTTAGAATAATGCAGCCACTCACATTTAATGGTGATTAAAAACATAACGCAACATGATGTTCATCTATGGCGCTTTAGTCAAGCAGCTATTTAAATCTAAGCTGATGGTTTCTTGGTAAGAGCCAAAACGAAGACCACACTACCTTCAAATTTTAAATGTTCAAACTGTCAACAGAATTAGAATCTAGGTGTGGTGACAGCTGAGGTGGCTGGAGGAGTTTGGGTCCTTGTTTATCAGTCTGTGTCCCTTCTCAAAATTTTAAGGTTTTTGCAGATCTGTGAACGCAGCACAGGAGAAACTCTTACTTTTTTCCTCAGCAGCAGTTTGTGAAGTTTAAGTCATGGGGTGGATAACTGATAACGGTCATTCGATCAATGCTGATCAGATCAAATGGATGGATGAGAGGAGCAGCTGTTTGTGAGTGAAAGCAGACTTTAGACCCAACACAATGAACGGTTAAGTTTTACTTTCACTGCGCCTGGCGATCTTCTGCTCTGTCTGTGCCTAGAGTACTCTCTGTGCTGTGAGCAATAAAAAGCAATAATTAATAAAGCAATAAATAACTGAATGGTATATAGTCCAGCAGTGCGCCTACTGAATGGTACAGCTCCAAAAATAGAAAATCAAAATGTTGCAGCAGATGTTTTAATTGTGGTGGGTCACATAAATTTATTGCTGCCACCAAAAGTGTTCCAGAAAATAACAAGCTCCTGGTGAAAAATTTATGACTATAAACTCTGGACCTATAATGCAACACTGACAACTGTTAAGTAACCGGTGGCAACAGTGTAAGCCCACACAGCAGGTGGCAGCGACAGGTGTCATCACAGTTTGATGTGTGGTCACCATGCCAAGATACATTACTGTCCTATTTTCAAGTGCTAATGTGCCAGAAAAGTCACCACTTTAACCCATTCAACCTACATAGCCACATCCCAACTACTGTACTATGATACATTCTTTTCCTTCAGAATCTTGCTGCTCATGTCATTACGTTTAGCAGCAATAAAACCATAAGAGGACTTTAAAAATGGACAGTACGTCATATTTGAGCTCAGACTGTTAAATTCTGTTCTCCTTACATGCTGTTTATTTTTGTAGGTGAGATCACTTTGTCGGATTTTCATCCTCCAACGTTTAAAAAAAAAAAAAAAATCACTTTATTCTGTTGCTCCATACCATAATAATTATAATAATAAAAACGATGGTTGTATGTATGTAATATGGCCAGCGCGGCTGCAGGAGGATCAGAGCAGCCAGTTTTGGTCAAAAATGATAAAGGAAAAAGCGCTCTTTGGAAATATTTAGTGAAGTGAACACAGTACGCTGCAGACGGCAGGTACAGCCCCTCACTAGCAGCTGGTGTGGTGCCAATTCACCAGAAGCACAGAAAATAAACAGGGCTGTAGATAAATACATTTGTATGGACAGATCTTGTTTCTGGTTGTTATTTATTTTGGGGGGATTTTTTGTTGTTATCATTGATGTTACTGTTCTGATCTTTATTTAAAAAATGACATGCCTCTTAATTTTTTGCTGCTGTATCGAAAATGGTATTGAGTATTGAATATTTTCCTGGGTATCGATATCGAGTTTGAAATTTTAGTATCGTGACAACCCTACGTCTCACCTTCTGTTCCTAAGTTATGACACTGAGTAATGGTCAGAAAAGTGTTTTTGCAGAACATTATGATGTCACAGTGAAGTTGACCTTTGACCCTTTGGAAATAAAATGTCATCACTTCATTATTTTATCCTATTAGACATTTGTGTGAAGTTTTGTCATATAAGCATATTAAGTCTTGAGTTATGGCCAAACACATATTTTGTGAGGTCATACTGTCCTTGACCTTTGACCACCAAATGCCAGTCAGTTTATTCTTAAGTCCAAGTGGACGTCTGTCAATGAGACAGGTGTAAGGTCACACTGACCTTGACCTTTGACCGCCAAAAACTAATCAGTTCAATGTTGAGTCCAAGCGAACATCTGTGCCAAATTTGAAGAAATTCCTCTGAGGCGTTGTTGAGATATTGCATTCACAAAAAGGTGGGGTGTTCTTGAGATATCATGTTCATAAGCATGGGACAACCGACAGACAGATGGACATCCCCAAAACATAATGATACAGATATCGCCGGCGCGGAGGCATAAAAAGATCTTCGGATATCCAGCAGCACCAATACTGAACAGTGGCTAATGGTATGCCATTCTTGTTTTAGTGTGACATGCAGGTTCTAAATGGCATGTCGCTGATATTACTGTTATTGTTATTATTGGTGTTTTGCTGGCATATCACACATACTCTTATTGTGATAGTCCACCAGCAGATGGAGACGTGAAATACAATACTTTTTAATGTATGTAATATTAATTCAGAAAAAGCATGCTGGCTCTTCATTTTAAAGCCAATACTCGCCAATACCATTGACGTACCATTATTGTTGGCATGTTGGTCGATCCCAAGAGTTTATTTTAAGGCCAATATTGGCCGATACCACTGACTGACTTACCAATATTATCAGCATGTTGCCCAATTTCAGTATTTCATTTTAAAGCCTTTATCTTCCAATGCCGATATTATCATGTATCCCTAGTGCCATAAAGACTCCCCTTCTTTAGGAGAGGCCTGATGACTGCAATTTTCAAAGCATTTGGAAAAGTGCCAGAATGGTGTGCAGGTGCTTTGTGCCATCTAAAAACATGGTACTTATGTTCCATTGACAGGTGCTGTGTAAAAGCTTTTTTTAAACCTGGAGCTCATGCTATGATGTTATACTGAAAGAGTATTGATGAATGCTATACTTTTCTGATATCCATAGCTATTAGCCCCATATGATGAGTATAGGGAAGGACAATAAATGGTTAAGGGATGGTATAGCTCCTTTCTAGTCTTCTAACCACTCAAAGCACCTTTACACCACATGCCACATTCACCCATCCATGCACGCATTCATAAACTGGTGGCCAAGGCTACCATACAAGGTGCCACCATCTGTTAAGCATTCACACACGCTCACACACCAATTGGGTGCAGCAATAGGGAACAATTTGGGGTTCAGTATCTTGCCCAAGGATACTCTGACACGCTGACGGAAGGAGCTGGGGATTAGAGGATGACCTGCTCTGCCTCCTGAGCCACAGCCGCCCCAATACTAACAGTAGCATATCGTTTTCATGTGCCATATGCTGGTTGAACGTCAGTTCACAAACCACTTGTCAAAGACAGATACGACTAAAAATTGGGCATTGCACATTAAAACAGAGTGGCACGCCACCTGTATATGATGGCAGAAGAAAAAGATGTACTTATTTATCCCCTTGGGGAAATTAAAAAAAAAAAAAAAAAAAAATCACTCACATTAGCGGCATAACATAATCATCAGTGGCAAATATCTGTAAATATCCATATGGCAGTGACAGCAATAATAAAAAACATTCCTACTAAGCTGTTTACATGGCTAATGAAAATGAATATTCCACTGATACTCCCATTTACATGCAGCTGTGCACACTCCTATTGACGTGCCCTAACATGTTGTTTATCACATCAGCATATGAAAGAGGGAATGCTTGTCATTTTGCTTCTTTGCATCAAAATAGTTTGCCACCAGTGGCTGACTTGTTGGACCATGTGAGCGCAGCCTCGCTCTTTCATTCCTTCAACCACTGTCTTAAAAATGTAAGCGTTACGTTATACATAGTACATATATGCCTCCGGTAAATTACAGGCCATACTTTGCAAACTGTCGGATGTTTAATCATTAAGACAACTTATCATGCACATCCCTAGTAATAACCCCAATTAAGAAGCATATTCCCAATGTGCTGTACACGTTAAAATAGTGCTATTAAAACCTAAATAATACCATCATATCTCACTTCTTAATCGGAATATGCTATATTCAGAAAAAGGCCCAACTCGGAATATCTAAACGGAATATACTGTTTACATGACCTGCATCAAATTCAGACTACTGTCATCTTCTGAATAATGGTGGAATGTTAGTGTGCATGTGAACGTAGTCAGTGACACAACATGCCACTTGAACAAGAGTATAAAACCATCAGCCAGTTCTTAATCTCTATGTCGCTCCACAAACATCTACACCTGACATGAAGACATGAGAACCTCTGTTCCTTACCTTAAAAATGGCAGACTCACTCGATTTTGTTCCTAAGATTGTTTAGCAAACATATTTGCATAAGAACTAATCAGCTGGCCTATGTATGTGAAATGTATTCACATCTTAAGAAGCTTCCACTACGAGGTGTACTTTGTTGATATTTACCATAACACTATGCATAGACAGTGTATCTGTTAATGTGACTGTGCTGGATACAGGCTTAAGTCTTGCAGGAAGACTTACAGAAATACTAGGTTCAAAGTAGACTGACTGCCATGGCAACGAAATGCAATCAAATCTAGCAATATATCAAATTGTAAGAACATTTATTGAGTTTTAATCTGAAAGGGGTTTAAATTGATCCTAACGTCAGGTTTGAATGACTTAATCGTTCTCACCTGTGAACTCATATTGACATGCCAACACACCTGCCACTGTCCCACAGTTCGAAACAAGGTTGGCTGCAGCTGCCAGAAAGAGAGCAAAGTTTCTCTGGCATATCATGCTATATCATGCAAGGCTAGACATACATGCAGGACTCAATGTCCACAACATTAGCCAGAATTATTAATTTTCACCGCATCATACCCAATGGCTGTTATTAACCCTATAACCCAGGGCCAGTATGATCATTTCCACAATTCCCCGTACACAGTACACATAATTAATCCATTATGTTAACACTGTATCAGCAGCTTCCTTCCTCAAACTGAAAATATGAAGATGAATGAAAAACTGCTCACTCAAAAAAAATGTAAGCATTGAAGAAAGACTAGCTTTATTTTGGCTCAGGGTAGGGGCATCCAACTTTAAATGGCTGTATTTTGTATTTATTTTACTGTCAATATTTAAAGAAAACATGCCTTCAGACATGTTTTCTTTAAAACTTGCTAAAATGACACCATTTATCATAACCAAAAACTGTAAAAACAGAAATTATCGTTGGATTTTCAACAGGATTTGCAAGTTACTAATAAAAGAACACAGAGAGTCATTAGCTAGCTAGTTAATAAGCAAGGGACTGTTAATTATTTATGTGGGAAGAGGTGGAGGTGCAGACATGTCAAATAATTTTTAAGCACTGGGGAAGGACTTGTGTTTTTCTTTTGGCTTAGGTGAGGGGCATGAAACTTTAAATGGTCGTATTTTGTATTCATTTTACTGCCAGTTTTCAAGGGCATGTTTTCTAAAAAAAAAAAAAAAAAACCCCAAAGTTAAACCATTTATCATAGCCACAAACAGAAAAAATAGAAAATATTGTTATTCCTAAAGAAGGGCAGTTTATGGCACTAGGGATACACGATAATATCAGGGTCAGAAGATAAAGGCTTTAAAATGAAATACTGAAATCAGCCAACATGCTGATAATATTGGTAGGTCAGTGGTATCGCCCAATATTGGCCTTAAAATGAACTATTGGGATCGACCAACATGCTGATAATATCGGCACATCATCGGTACTGGCGAGTATCGGCTTTAAAATGAAGAGCCAGCATGCTTTTTGTTAATTTGCACAATGAATTAATATTCCATACATTAGAAAGTATTGCATTTCATGTCTCCATCTGCTAGTGGGCCATCAAAATAAGAGTAAGCATGCATAATATGATGTTAATTACACTACAGAACAGACTTGATGATCACTAAAATAGGTTGGGGGAAAAGGTGGACATATCAGTCTCGGTCATACGTCAAATCCGTTCCACAGGGATCCATTTCAGGACCCCTCTTGTTGAATCTCTATGCTTTCATTATGCCAAATCATATGTTAAAGTATCATACCATATATATAGCCTACATACCACTTTCACCAGTTGATTATGAGCCAAAATGAAAAACATAAGTCCTCCCCAGTGTTTTCAATTTTTAAGGGCATGTTTTCTTTAAATAAAAAAAGCCAAAAATGACACCATTTATCATAGCCAGAAACAGTAAAAATAGAAAATACTGTTAGATTTTCAACAAGATTTGCAAATTACTAAGAGACCATGGTGAGTGACATTAGCTAGCTAATTAGTAACTAAGGTAGTGTTCATTATTTATGAGGCAAGAGGTGGAGGTGCAAAAAGGGGAGGCATGTTAAATCATTTTTAAACACTGGGGAGGACTTATGTTTTCCATTTTGGCTTAGGGGAGGGGTATACAAATTTAAATTTAAATGTACTGTATTTCCTATTTATTTTACTGACCAGAAACCAGACACTATAAAAACAGAAATTATCGTTGGATCATGTGCAACAAACATTTCCATCAGATTAAAAATAATAATAACCAAATCTAAGCTCTAAATAGTTATGTTTCATCAAAATCACGTTATTTCACATCTCATTTAAAATATGGCCAAAAATAAACCACTTGCACAAACTAACCAGCATGCACAAGAGTGGAAAAACCAGGGCTGTTTACAACTCCAAGACTGCATCTCCAACTGTGAACTTCTAACATTTCCACATCAAAGGATTAGTTTTAAAAATCTAATACCTACTCTCTGGTGGAGGAAGGGTCCTGCATTTTGCATTTTTCTGAAGTAACTCAGGGAGGTTCAAGAAAAAAATATTTGTGGCTTTAAGGAGGGTAAAAAAAACACTCATAACTCTGCCACCCCCTTCCTCTGATAAGTAAAGAACAGTCCCTAAGCAGCTCTGTTTCTGCCAAGCATTTGACGTTATAGATAAGAAGCTGAGTCAATACACAACTATAGTGTTAAAACAACACATATTTGGAGATGCCTGCCAGAGAAGATTACCTGCACATTAAAGAGCAACAAAGCCTCTGAAGGTCCTTGGCCTCATTACTGGTGGCCAAGTATGAACCGGTGACGCTAGCGTACATTAACAAACAACTGGGCGCTAACGTTAACGTTACCAAACGACAAATCAGCTTGTTTACGGGAGCCGATACTATGCTGTAAGGAGAGACTTAGTACAAATGAGAAACCAAATAATGTCTCAGATAGCCTATTAGCCTCTGACATTGCGTTACCGACTGGGCAAAGACCCACATAACTGCAATGGAAACCCTCTTGCAGCGTTCAACAGGGTAACTTAACCTAGCATGGCTAGCCAATGTTAAATCAAACGGATCGCGCCCGTCTGAAACCAGTTAACATTAATGACCTGACTATTTTAGTGGTCAAAGGCATGTCGTTATGTCTGAGTGTACTTGCTTGGTCCCGACTGAGTGACTTCCAAAGAACTGAAACATGGCTTCACCAAAATTTTACAGCGTGTAACGCAACACAACGTCTGGACAGTGACTGCAGCCACCATGCACCATCACCATGTCAGCCAGGCAGCTTGCTAGCTTGCTAACAGCTAGCAAGGCCAACACATGCAGGAGAGAAACGTTATTCCAGAAAGACGAATCATATCATTCGGTACGTAATCTCACCTGGGGTATGTGTTTCAATTGATAGTCTTGGCAAAAAATGCTTCAAATCATTCGTTGGATATCCTCACTGCCATTCAGTCTTGCTGCCCCGATTTGGTAGCTACTTGTTCACGGTGGGACCACTTCCTTTCACCCGGGCCTCTGCTACGCCAAAACATTAACGCAAACTCCGTAACTGCCATCCGTAATCAGACACGCCGTTCTACTAAAGTGGACGAGAATCCATGCCCTTCGTAATGTGCTGAAAGTCTGGAGGTCTCTAACGTTACAGCTCCACCGCCACCGGCCTCATAAGAGAAAACACTGAAGGAACCGTTGTCGGACTGCTCTTGCATATTATTTTATTTTATTTTATTTCAGCAGCTGTTGTTGACATTGCACGAATTTCTATATGTTATTATTAAACAAACAAAAATCTATTAAAAAAACATGAGGTGCAGGAACACTTGATTTTTGCAAAATGGCATTCAGACATTCAAATAAAATATATCATAAACAGATAAGTAGAGCAAAGCAAATACTATAAGTTGATTACTGCATTACAAATATGAAAAAAAAGAAAATACCAAGACCTTATTACTTCCCAGAGGGTGCATTCACATATTACAGTCAAAGCCTTACATATACAGTGTACACATTATATTCAATTTCAATTCAATTTTATTTATAAAGCCCAATATCACAAATCACAATTTGCCTCACAGGGCTTTACAGCACATGACATCCTTCTGTCCTTATGACCCTCACAGCTGATAAGGAAAAACTCCCCAAAAAAACCCTTTAACGGGGAAAAAAATTGTAGAAACCTCAGGAAGAGCAACTGAGGAGGGATCCCTCTTCCAGGACGGATAGATGTGCAATAGATGTCGTACAAAACAGATCAGCTTAACAGTAATCCGTATGACACAATGAGACAGAAGGGGAGACAGAGAGAGATGCAGGACAGATGGTAATAATAGCTTACAACAACATTAATGAAAGTAATAATATTATAATTATAATTCCAGCTATTGTGGTACAATATGTTGAAAGTATATATTAATATATGAGAGTATACATATGTGACAATAATAATCATATGTGTATAATAACAGTAGAAGTATGACTAATGACTAATGATGGCAGCAGCAGCAGGAGGCATCTGGCAGGACCACGGCAGCAGCACAACCACACACGTCACGCTGTCCAGGCACCGCTGTGATATGAGTTAATCTGAGAGACAGTGGAGCACAAAGGCTCCGGAGAAGAAGCCGAGTTAATGACATGCAGTATGGCCAAGTTAGTGAGATGCAGTAATAGAATATGAGAGAGAGAGAGAGAGAGAGAGAGAGAGAGAGAGAGAGAGAGAGAGAGAGGGAGAGAAGGTGCCCGGTGTATTATAGGGGGGTCCTCCGGCAGACTAGGCCTAAGTCAGCCTAACTAAGGGCTGGTACAGGACAAGCCTGAGCCAGCCCTAACTATAAGCTTTATCAAAGAGGAAAATCTTAAGTCTAGTCTTAAATGTGAAGACGGTGTCTGCCTCCCGGACCGTAACAGGAAGATGATTCCACAGGAGAGGAGCCTGATAGCTGAAGGCTCTGGCTCCTGATCTACTTTTGGAGACTTTAGGGACCACGAGTAACCCTGTGTTCTCAGAGCGCAGTGTTCTGGTGGGATAATATGGCACTGTGAGCTCTCTAAGATATGACGGAGCTTGACCATTTAGAGCTTTATAAGTTAACAGTAGGATTTTAAATTCAATTCTGGATTTTACAGGGAGCCAGTGCAGAGAAGCTAAAACAGGAGAAATATGATCTCGTTTCTTAGTTCCTGTTAGTACACGTGCTGCTGCATTCTGAACTAGCTGGAGAGTTTTTAAGGACTTACTACCTACCTGAGCTACCTGATAATAGAGAGTTACAGAGTTCCAGCCTTGAGGTAACAAAAGCGTGGACCAATTTTTCTGCATCTTTTCGGGTCAGGATAGGCCTAATTTTCACAATATTACACAGATGAAAAAATGCAGTCCGTGAGGTTTGTTTTAAATGAGAATTAAAAGACAAATCTTGATCAAATGTTACTCCGAGGTTTCTTACGGTAGTGCTAGAGGCCAGAGCAATGCCATCTAGAGAAACTATGTCATCAGATAAAGAGTCTCTGAGTTGTTTGGGGCCAAGAACAATAACTTCAGTTTTGTCTGAATTTAACATCAGGTCAATTGTGTCAAATGCTGCACTAAGATCTAATAAAACAAGTACAGAGACGAGTCCTTTGTCTGAAGCAATCAAAAGATCAAAAGATTATTTATACAGTACATTAAAGCACGTAAGCTATATGCATGATTTGTGCACAATGATCTGTGCTTTGTACAAATATCTGTGCATGGTGATGGTGCATGGTTATAGGGGTGTTGTAGTGCAACACTGCAGACGATATATAGGCTATCTATGTATTTATCTATCTATCTAGACAGCCAGTAACAATCTATAGCAAAATATATTATAAAATATATGCTTACCCCCATAAATGATAAATTAACTATAACCACTGGTATTTTGTCATATCCTTACTGAGACCCGGACTTTTGTTTGGCATGCACTCTTAATTTCTCCTAGCTATTTGTGATCAGTAGGACCCGATAAGTATAAAAAAGATAAACACTGTTGAAGATAATTAAGTCCCAATGTCATCAAATGAGACGACAATAAAGTCCAGATGTCTTTATATGAGTACTTTCTAATTAACAGCATCTTAGCTCGTTACTATTGCTAAAATTTGTTGCCATATCAAACAACAAACATTATTACAAGTGTCAACCATAAAACTGGATCAGGTTTTGATTCTCGTCCACTTTTGTGTCTGGATCGGCTGCAGACTGGCTTTGCAGAGATGGCTGCCATCTTGTTTTTACATGGATTCATGTATTGTGCACTTACTACCACTAGATGGCACAAAAAAAGTGTCCATCAACAAGGACAACAGGTGTAAGTTAAGTAGAATGAAGTACAACATCCGGTAAACCCAAAATGTGAGATCTTCGTATGAAGAAACAGGGTCTCAGGAGGGTTAATATGCAATGATGATTTCTGGGTAATATGTGTGTTGATGTTATCCAATGTCAAGTCTCCATTTGATCATGTGACAATAAAATTAACAGTATCATTACTTGGTGGGTTTTGGCCTATCACAATAAAAGGCCACTTTAAAATGTAGACTTTGATTACGTAACTCAATACTGCAGATTTCACAGTTTTTTTTGTTATACTGACTGCAGGAATGTCCACTAGAGCTGAAGCAAGTGAACCGAATGTTCATGTTCATTTCACACTCCAACCAGCTTCACAACCACCAAAGTTGATTATGATGACAAGCTACTGTCCAACTGCTGTCAGTTTGCCGGCGTAATCAACATGTGTGGTTATGAGGATGGTTGGATGTACTGCCAAATCCATGGAAATGACATTGGAGATGGTTTATGAAAATGAAATGAGCATTCGCTTCATGGGCAACAGCTCTAGTAAACATTCCTACAGTCAGTATGCCAACAAACGTGCAATATCTGTGGCATTGTGTTGTGTGATCAAACTGCACGTTTTAGAGTGGCCTTTTATTGTGACCATCCGGAGGAAAACCTGTGTAGTAATGATGCTGTTTAATCAGTGTCTTGATATGACACACCTGCCAGGCCGATGGATTATCTCGGAAAAGGAGAAGTGTTCATTAACGTGGATTTTAACAAATTTGGAACCCGGGTGGGCAACAGCAGCAACAGTTCTTGTTGTGTAGTGTGAATGCAGTGCGCATAAATCAGTGTGTACTTGGATGAATAGTCCTACTAAGTGAGCTGCATATTTGCCACAGGTCATCATAGAGAGGGTGAGAAAGGTTGTCTGAGGGTCTTGTCCCATGTCCATCTCCAGACTGTCAAGCTCCAATTCAACGACACATTTGGTCTTCCTGACCCGCTTGTTAAGTCTGCTGGTTTCATAAGCAAAACAGGGTAGTTAGGGTTATTCTTTATCCCTCTATGAGAACTCACCATGACCCGTCTCATTTTGAGAACCTTGGGTAGTTGAAAGTACAGGAACATGTCTCTCAGACAGAGTTGTGCATGGTGTAAGATTGTGCCCTTAACTTGATGAATTGACAGTACAGGCATGGGTCACAATTTTGTATTGTATGTGTGTGTATGTATTTGTATTGTATAATTGTTTTTATGATTAATACTTTTGTGTGTCATTCTTGCCACGTCAGATCTGCTGTCTTATACCCCTAACTTACAGACGTCCCCATACCCAAAGAGATCATAATGCAATAAGCCATAGGGCTTTATTGTGTTATCTTGAAATTCTCTAATTAAATCAGTCAATTAGTCAGCACCTACCTGGCACACAACTGCAAAAACAAACAAAAAAAAACAGTGCAATGGCTACCACAGACAAGTGAAGCATTCTGCCACGAATTCTGCCATGATTAAAATGTTGTTTTCAATGAATTGTCTCAAATTTATGTAAGGAGGCTGGCACAGTGAGAACACAACTTATTCCTAACAGACAGACTCTGTACGATAATGCAGATAATATTATCTACAATATCATACTGTACTGGGCGGCACGGTGGTGTGGTGGTTAGCACAGTCACCTCACAGCAAGAGGGTTCCCGGTTCGATCCCGGGCGTGGGAGCCCTTCTGTGTGGAGTTTGCATGTGCTCCCCGTGTCAGCGTGGGTTCTCTCCGGGCACTCCGGCTTCCTCCCACAGTCCAAAGACATGCAGATTGGGGACTAGGTTAATTGGTAACTCCATAGGTGTGAATGTGAGTGTGAATGGTTGTTTGTCTCTATGTGTCAGCCCTGCGATAGTCTGGCGACCAGGGTGAACCCTGCCTCTCATCCGATGTCAGCTGGGATAGGCTCCAGCCCCCCCCGCGACCCTCAAGAGGATGAAGCAGTTAGAAGATGAATGAATGAATGAATCATACTGTACTGCAAATGCTGATGTTCATTCCTGTACATTAAGATAACAATAGCAGTTAAATGTAGTGTTTCCACTGTAGCCCTGAAGCATCCAATCCTACGTGGGCGGCAGTGTCTCAGTCCATCGGGACTTGGGTTGGGAACGGAAGCATAGCCGTCTCAAGTCCCCATTCGGACCAAATGTTGAGTGTGGACTAGCAGCTGGAGAGTGCCAGCTCCCGAGGTGCCCTAGAACTAGGCACTGAACCCCAAACTGCTACGGGCGCCTGTTCAAGGCCGCCCCTTTGCTCTGACATCTCTCTATTTAAGCAGGCAGGTCCTGTTTGTGCATGTGAGTGTATTTCAGGCTGTTAATTTAACCTTTTTTTTTTAAAGGAATTCTATCTGAATTAGATGTTGAGGTAAAACTTAGAGAGATTATCAACAAATTGTTAAGAGAATACTTTGAACATATCTCACATTTGCATTGGCAGATAAAAGAAAAAAGAAGATACTTTTCCCCCAATCCAACAGGCCCAGGTTGTACATCCACAGTGTAGCAGTAGAACATATCACTTTGGATGCTTTAGCCTACACATTTGTTCAGCCCTGCTGAAGCTGCTGACTATGTTACATGATGTCCTCTAGGTGGCAGCATTACTATACATGCACATTGCTGCTCAGTCAGCAGGCCCACAAAGTGCCTTGAATATGTGTGCAGTATGTATTGAACTATAAGAAAATCCATACATTTCAGAGAGGCAGACTCAGTGCTCTCAAATCTATTTAACACTGCCTGGAACTGGATCTGGATTTAAGACCAATTTCACAAAAAAAAAGGACAAACTTTAGATTGAAGAATGAAATCTGGAAAAAAGTATCTTGGAGCCATAAGCTTCATCTCAGTTTATTAAAGCAAATAAGCAAAAAAAGCAAAAAATGTAAACACAACTGTGGATCAAATTGCTGTTACCAGTCTAAAGACATGGTAACCTTGATATCATAAAGGACAAGAAAAATCACAAGTGTTTAACCCCAGTTCATAACAGTTCATTTCAGTTATGGATGTTATCTGCTTGACTGCAGATCACTGAATGCAATTTGATAATTGGTGCCAATTTGCCTTGAGCAAGGCATTGCATTTGGGGTGCCTGTCTAAGGCAGCCCCCTCACCTTGATATCACCCAATAAGTCCTGCTTGTGCATGTGTGTGTATTTCAGGCTTGTGTGCATATGACAACAGAATGAAAAAAAATGAATTTCTCCTCAAGGATTAACAAAGTGTATATTAAATCTTATGTTCACCAGCTTGTCTGTGGCCCTGTTTACACCATTTATTAACTAGTAAAGGCAAAATGAAGCCTCATGAACCATTTTCTTTTTCTGACCTCAATAGATGGGGTTCTTGGTTTAAAGAAAAAGGCTGAAGGAATAGCAACTCTGTGTTCTTTCAACCTTTTGTTGGGAGGTGGGTCTGGGTTGCTCATGGCCATAGTCTTTCAGCAGTGTGTACACTAATGTGTCCTGGGTCACATTGAAGGACTGTCTTCTAAGCTGATGTCCCTGCTTTCTGACCCCCTGCCAGATAAGCAAACTTTCTGTTGCTGCCATTCCACCAGTTAGACTTATGTCTGGGCCACACTGACTGTGTGAGCAGTGCATGTTGCAGAACCTCTTGTATTATTTTTTCAGTGCTCATGTTAACCAGTTAGACTTGCCAAACTGCCTGCGTGAGCAGTGCTGCTCAGGTGTGAAACATCTAGAGAACAGGAGTCTTGGATTTTTTTTCCATGTGATGCATGCAGTTTGCAGCAAAAACATCTGCAAAAATATAAATACTTATTTTTAACTCAACACTTTGTGTTTCTGTTTAAAAAAAGTGCTGTGACAACATGTCTGTGGACAGAACCCCTTCATTTGTTAACACAAGGCTTTTTATTTTTGAAATATAATAATTCAGCGAAGTAGCCCTCACGCGCTGCTCACGCAGGCAGTGCAGCCCAGGTGTTAGAGCTGAAGGACCGTCCCCGGAGCTGCTGTCCTCTCAGCGAATGTCAGTTCAACTTCTGTCCGGTTAGCGCAAGCTTGGACAACAGCACCTGTTAAACGGTCCCAACAAACTCACACCAACACCAAAATGGCTTAACTCCATCATTTAACCCATTAGCCACTATTAGGTAATGAGTGATGCTAACAGTTAGCCCGGTCAGTGTGTATATGTGGGCGGACTCTCACCTACTGTCCCCAACATATGGCTCACACTCCTGCAGTGTCCTAATGATTGTGAATGAAATTATGTATTTTTTATTTGCACATCGAGTGGGGAAGTGAGATCCAAACGCAAGTGGTCACACAAGACACATGTGGAGACACATTCAAATGCTAGCTGTAAACAGATTGACTTAAAGCTATCCACTTGTGACTGGATCACCCAATATGCATGTCAGTACCAGGTGTAAACAGGCTCTCTAGCTGTGTCTGTCTGCTGTTTGCTGCTGAGCAGGTAGTGCACACTGGATTTGTCATAGCATTTTCACTGAAAACAGCCGACTGTTGCTGCTGGAAATCATCATGATGAGAGCACTAAGACTGAACCAAAACAGGACTTCTTTAAGGTTGTAAAACTAAAACAATAAACTAAAAGAGGCTAAAAAGTTCAGTAGATCTGAGGGGAACTTAGGAGTCAGGTGATCATTCTCTATGGGTTCGTCACAAGAAGGGACCCCTTTCACATAACAGTCATCTGAGCCATTATTCATGTAAAATATCGATTAATGCAGTTTCATTCATTTTACGCTTTGTATTTAAACAGCTATACTTATTCAAAAGACATCTAGGTTCTGCTAATACCCTAAGGAGTCAAAACAAAACACACAAGAAGAGACAAAGGGTTTTTTATTGCACTTGACTGGTGCTGCTGAAACAATTACAACAATAGAGGTTCCAATACAAAAGCTAATATAATTTTACTAGGTCAGGCCTTTCAGTGTTTTGGTGGTAGGGGAGGCTAGTATGGTACGATGGCCATGGTCACTGGAGACACACAAACACACACACAGTCACACAGTCTACTGTATCCTTGTGAAGACCTTAAACTATCATCCTTTTGTCCTTAAGTCCAATCTCAGACTCTGAGGGACTACCATAGTGTTTTAGGACTCTGACCAGCGAGTGACTTTACCCAGCAGTTGCAGTCTCAGGCTGTCTGAGGGGCAGAGGCAAAAATAAATAAATAAAGAGGGCACCAGCTTGCAGTAAGTTGAGATGTATTTATTGTGAAACAGTTCCAAACCTAGAGGGCACTTGATCACGTTTTCTTGAACATTGAGCCTCTTGAATCTAATCCTTTTTCTCATTTTACAGTGGCATACAAAAGATTGGGCACCCTTAGTCAAAATTTATTTTACTGTGAATATTTAAAAGAGTAGAAGATGTGCTGATCTTCAAAAGGCATGACGTTAGAGATGAAACATGCTTTTCAACATTTTCAGCAAGATCATTGTATTAATTTTTGTTTTGTACAATTTTAGAGAGGAAAAAAGGAAACGAACACCATGCAAATGTTTGGGCATCTGAGACGTCTGAACTCTCAGACAACTTCTACCAGGATCTCAAACCTTAATTGGCTTGTTGACAGTCATCGTTAGAAAAGGCTATGTGATGCAAATTTCAAAGCTTCATTAAAACAAAGCAGGAGAAGGCTACAAGAAGACTGTGAAGTATTTTCAGGTAGCCGTTTCCTCGGTTCATAATGTAATTGTCTGGAAGACAAAGAAAACTAGAGAGCTGCTTGTTGGATTGCTAGAAAGGCAAATCAAAACCCCCATCTGACCGCAAAAGACCCGCAGGAAGATTTAGCAGACTTTCGAGGGGTGGGGCACTGTTCTTCTGTGCAGTGACACGTGTACAAATACTGTATGACAATCATGGAAGAGTCATCAGAAGAAAACCTTTCCTGTGTCCTCACCAAAAAATTCTAGTGTCAGAAGTTTGCAAAGGAACATCTAAACTAGTCTGATTCTTTTTGGAAACAACTCCCGTAAACTGATGAAGTTAAAATAGAAATTTTTGGACTCAATGAGCAAAGGTATGTTTGGAGGAAAAAGGGTGCAGAATTTCATAAAAAGAACATCTGTCCAACTATCAAACAAAGGGTTGGATCGATCATCAGCATGCAAGATGGTCTACGAATCTTACAGAACTAGATGCCTTTTGCAGAAAGAATGGGCAAACAGTCCCCAAACAAGAACTGAAAGACTGAGCTGGCTACAAAAGCGTTTAGAAGCTGTGATAAGGGGGTGCTACTAAGTACTGACAATGCAGGGTGCCCGAACTTTTGTTTCAGGCCCTTTTTCTTTTTTGTTATTTTGAAACCGTAAAAAATTTAAATAAAAATGATCTTGCTTAAAATATTGAAATCAGGTCATCTTTTACTTGCTTAGCTATACACAGGAAATTTTGACAAGGGGTGCCCAACGTTTGCATGCAACTGTAAGTTCCACTGTAAGCGTAGATTAAGCCTTGCCCTAACTCAGACCTATTTTTTATCTAAATCCTAAACCTATAAAAAATGTTGAATTGTTTTTCATTCTTACTTAATGCACAGTATGTCAATTTTAACCTTAACTCTAAATGTGTAAAGACCATGGCTGCCCTTGTTTTTCTGTTGTTTTTTTAAAAAAAATTGGGATCATGAGATGATTGTAATCATCATGTTTTGATCTCAACATAGCCAGGTTTGACAGAGGAACATATCTCACAATCACCAGCTTTGTTTTGTCACCATCCAAATGATACATGAATATGTTTTAATTTTAGCATGAATGTAACACCTGAAATTCTGACAGTCTATTTCACATCTTACAATAGACATTGCAGGGAACAATTACAGCTGCAGATACAACTGAAAACTAAACTAGCCCTTGGTTGAAGTGAGGACTGACTAAAAATCCTGTCAAACTAAGATGTGTCCTGTTTCCACACTAAATACCAAGTATGTAGTCTATCCAGCTGAATCAATATGCAGACTGAGCCCAGCTGATGTTTACAAGCCTGTCCCCTAGACAGTACATTTATAAAGTAATTTGCAGAGGTGTGGACTCGAGTCACATGACTTGGACTTGAGTAAGACTTGAGTCACAAATTTGATGACTTAACAAAGTCAAAAATGACTTGCAACTCAGACTCAGACTCAGAATGACTTGTACTTGAGCCTTTGACTTGAAAATACTTAATATCTTCCCCCAAACCCACAGACTAAAAAGTGTTTGTTTGTTTTTTTTTAAAGTGTCGCAAATCAATTATTTTCCCTTCATTTCCTAAATTGACTAACATTAACACCATTAATTCCCAGCAAGTCAACATTTGATTCCCAACATCCACTTTGTTTGAACCTATCTGACAGCATCCAGTCAAGTTGCAGGAGAGAACCATTAAAAACTAACAAAATAATACCGAAGATAATTTCATTCGGGTACAAAAACAATACGGTGGTCAACGAAAAAGTAATTGCAAAATGTGCAGGCCAAAAATTACAGATGGAGATGCAGCAACTTCCAACCCACTTGTTTTGACACTAAACACAAATTAAAAAAGCGTTCATGACTTTTGTAAATTGAATATATCATTAGTTGGTTAATATTATGGCATTATGTTGAAGAGCGCATTATGACTTGTTTAGGACTCAAAACACAAAGTTTAGAACTTGAGACATGACTTGGGACTTGCCTGTCTTAACAACAGACTTGACTGTGGACTTGCCTGCATTGATTTGGGTCTTGACTTGGGACTTGAATACAAAGACTTGATACTTAACACCCTGACACACCAAGCCAACAGTTGGCAGTTGGTCAGTAGGTTAGCATCTGTCGCCCTGGTCTTTGCAGTGTGCCCCACAGCATGGGCACTGGTCAGCCCGTTGGCTTTCCGGCCGATTAAGCAAGGTGATTTGACATCGGAGATGGCAGAGCCTGTTGGTTAAGGAAATCATTCTGATTGGCAGGTCAGCTCAGTGGACAAACGGAAGTGAAGAACGCAAACTGACGACTGCAGTCAAGGGGCAGGAGATTGAAACAAACTTGTTTAGCCATTTAGCTATTTAGCAGAAACAGTTAATAATTATTTGTTATTGTTCCATAGTGCACTGTAAACATCCTTTGTTTTTTCACTATCATTTTGTGTTGTTGATGTGCTAACTGGCTATTTAGCATCTTGAATTCATCTCATCTGTCTTCCAGTTTCCCTCTTTTGATGACGAATATAGACTTCCACTGCCTGCTGCTATGGTAAGTTATTTCCTCTCACGCTGGTGCAGTATGTGCATGCTATTGGGCTGTTGGCTGTAGTTTTTCCATGTGTTCAAGTAAAAATTTTGGGCCGAGACACAGGCAACATGGGTCGACAAGACAGTCAGCCTTTGTTGCCACTAGCTCTTTGATGTTGGTTTGGTGTGTGTGGGCCTTTACTTGTGACTTGCAAAACAATGACTTGGTTCCACCTCCGCTAATTTGTGGAAGCAAATATATTTTGAAGCTCTTCCAATGTTTTTACTGTTTCTATTGTCATTCACTGTTTATAGAGGCAAAGCCAAAGACATCTTTCCATATCATGGACATTGGACATTAAAATTTCTAACTAAATTGAAATGTAATGCTGTCCAGCTACCATTTTCAGCAGTTTTGAAAAGTCCATACTCAAAGTATCAGCAAATCTCTCAGTGTATTGCATTCGTTTTTCTACTAAGTACTTTTAATTTGAAGGTACTTGACATGGGTATTCCAAAAATTCATGGAGGTTTGTTGGTGCACATATTGCATGATTTTCCAACAGTGCAAAAGTTCTGGTAAAACATATACTAGGACAACAGTTAGTAAATAGTATGGAATTGGGACACAGCTCTAGTTCTCACAAGGATAAAGGTACAAAAACACATCCACACACACACACACACACTTTGAGATGTGATTATAATGCAGTGTGCTATAGGGCTGACCCACTTTGTACTGAGCTGGAATGAATGCTTTTTGCTGCCCCACAGTCAGTGGGTGGAGGAGCTGTATTTGTATCCAGAGTTAACAGAGACCTGGTCAGCTGGTGTGGAAGAATGATCAAATGAAGGATGCTTGCTTTGTCATAGTGCTTCATTACAGACATTGTTCAAAAATAACATGTAGAAAGATATTTCATTGTAAAGCATTCTCTTTCCATGGACAAGCTCAAGCATAGCTCAATCACATAAAACATTTCTTTGTCATAAAACTTTTTAAAAATCCATTAGGAGCCATAAAATATTACAAATACATATTCTGCCTCAACTATTATACAATATAGAGCTGGGGTGAGTAGAGTTATACTAGACTTTGTATGTGTTAAAAACATTTCCATTACTGAGCTTATGGTGAGTTGTGTACTTTCTGTATGAGCACTTCCACCACTATCTTTGGCAGTTTTTATTATTTTCCCAAAAGTGCAACAGATCAAAATTCCCCTTCATTCATACTGATGAGTTATCTTTACAATAGTACAGGTATATATGCTCAAAAAGCCCGGCTGTATCATATATATTCTTATTTTCATTTTCCTGCTTCAGCTCCACTATCTCCAGTTTTTATTATCAGCCTTAAGTACTTTTACTTTTAACATCTTCATCTTGGTTAAATGGCTATTCCGATAAATCCATAGTATATATGTCTATCTACAAATCACAGAGTGCTGTACAGTCATACTGTCTTACAATGTCAGCTCTGTCGGCTTTGCACAGCAATAAACCACTAGCTTCTACACTTCTGTCGTGTCTTTAAAATGGGAGCAGAGCTCCAACAGGATATCAGGGCCATGGTCAGGAGATTTTCAGAATAAAACTGGAATATTTTCAGAAACATGGCAATGTTACAAGAGGAAAATAGTAATACTGAAGAAAAGTTATGTTCCACAAATAAAGCGATTATTTCATGAGTAAATAGTTAATGTATGCAGAATAAAGTTAAAACTTTTTAAGAAAAAAGTCTTAGTATTAAAGTAAAAAGTTGTACTTTACTAATAAATTGACATATTATGAGAATGCGTCTTGATTTAACAAGGAAGTTATTTCTTGTAATATTATGACTTTTCCTCAGAATTGTATTTCCATAACATTGATTTTTTTTTTTCTCAATACAGAATGACTTTATTCTAAATATGTGTCACTTCTCTACAAGTAAACCTAACTTGTAATGAAACAAGGTTTTTCCTTTTAATGTGACTTTTTTTTCTGTAAATTTACAACTTAACTCTCAAAATATTATTACTTTTTTCTCAAAATCTCACAACTTTATTGTTAACATTTTATGTTGTAATATTGTGACATTTTTCTTGTAATTTTTTTCCTTAGAATCACTACTTTATTTTCCTAACACATTTTTTTTCCTCAAAATAATGACTATGTAACATTATGACTTTAGACTTGGAACATTATGACTTCTGATCTTGTAAAATTACTATTTTATTGTCTTGATATCATATTTTCTTCTCGAAGTATTATAATGTTTTATTTCAAATCTCAGACTTCATTTTCTCCCCAGCAGTGACCCTGACACACTGTTGTACAGATTACTTCAAGCCACATCAAAAGCTAAAAAGCAAAAACCTAAGAAAGCTCTAGTAGTTTGAAATAAACATGTTTTAAATGCCTTCACTTGATCTGGAGTACAGTCAGTGTGATGCGGAAAGAAGAGTGGCAGTTGAGCTGTATATGTGTGTGTTTGTGTACATGTTTGGTGATGGTGCATCAAAGTATATATATCTGACAAAATTCTGTTTTTTTTTTTCCTGTAACTATGTTTGTATGTGTGTGTGTGTGTGTGTGTGTGTGTGTGTGTGTGTGTGTGTTTGTGTAAGAGAGAAAGTGTGTGTTCAGTGGTTGAGGTTCAGCAGCAGGCTGGGCAGTGTCTTCAGGTCCATCTGTGGCAGCAGCCAGAAACAGTACAGCAGCAGCCACAGCAGCAACAGCAGATACAGCTCCGAGTTCTCATTCCACCTACATACAGACACACACACACACACACACACACACACACAGGGAGGAAGAGAGAGGAGATGGTTGAATAAGGTCAGCAGAGACACAAAACATAAAGATAATGGTTGCAAGCAGCAGTACAGCAACCAGGTTTTACAGCCCCTCCAGAATGTTGCCATGTTGTGATAATATCAATGAATGCAAATTCAACCAATCTCTGTAAATTCTTCACAGCCTTGCAATTTTGTCCGGTTACCACACGTTCTCCACAAATTTGACCAACCATCATAATTTCCCATAAGTTTTACTAATTATCAGCAGTCTCCTGCGTAACGTCACCAAACTCACTTCCTTTTTTCTGGTTGTGTAGATGTAGGCATGTGCGACACAAACGTCTAATTCATCAACAAAAAATACTATTGAGGACTGTAAAAGGCAATTCCCTGATGGAATGTTGGAGATATGGGCCATAGAGATGTCTGCCTTCTCTCCAATATAATGGAACTGGATGACACTTGGCTTGTGGTGCTCAAAGCTGCAAAAAACATAAAAAAAAAATCAACAGCAACATTTCTTTACAGAAATCATGGACGATTCAAGAATGTTGGTTTTGGCTTGTAAGCAAATAAAAGCAAAAGAAGGATCCACATCCATGTGAGGAGGTGAGATGTCTGTTAGAGGCATTTTACTGTTTGGGTAACCTATTGGAAGCATCATGCCGCTCCAGTGTGTGATTTTAGACAGCATGCTGGCATCCCAGAAGCCAAAGAGGCGTGAGGGGTGTGTCATCACAGTCTCAGTCTCTAGAGTGACATGTAACGTATGTGTCAGAAGCACTTTATAAACAATAAAAATGGCTTTAACATGACAATAACAATCATTTACTGTCCCTGTTATATGACAGCTAATCTCATCCTCTGCTTGGAGGTTAAGGAGCTCCTGGACCTCATTGTTTTCCCAGCTTGTGGACATTTTCATTTGCTATTCTTCCTCACTGAATTAGCTAATAACTCATGCTAGCTGCTTTTTAAAATATGTGGGTCACATTCATAACGTTGTCAAAAAGTCACATCCATCCCATCCGCGGTCCTTCCTTGCCAACTAGCAAAGGCACTTTGGCACCCCTGTGAGTACTGCCGTTAGCAAACAGCAGTTGGGCCTTAACTGCATAACTGCAGAGGGTACCAGCTTCATTTGAAACAGACTACATTTGACACAGGCCTTTATCTTTCATTCCCGCTCTATTTTTTCTATTTTTACTTTTAATCTGCTTCTGTTTGCCCTGTTAAATTTAATGCATCACGCTGTCGTTTCAAACTCGACACTTCCTGTATCCGCTTAAAATGTAATGCTCCTTATCATTTCAGTTGAGAGAATCCCTTTAAATTCAAGGCTTTTATTGTGAAACTTTCGCAGGAACTTGTAGTGGAAAATTTAGTAATTTGCACAGTTTTCATGCAGTACCGCAAATGTAGCTCCTGCCATCTTGTGGCGCTTTTTACGTTACTACACAAATAGTTTGGCTGGGACGTGAACAGCCACACTAACTGAAATAATAATAACGATGATAGTAATGACAATAAAAAAATAGCACAAGAATGCTACATAAGTAATCCAATAACATCACACACGTAATGTAAAGACGACTAGCGATATTAGGTCGTGGACCAGCATGTAGTCAATCATGTCTGTCAGCCAAGTCACGGCAAGACTTTATGATTCCATAAATGCCAATCTGACATAGTTACTGTCAGAACCACCAAACATATTGTGTAGTCTGAATCTGGCGTTACAAAGATGTTGTTCCAGCACTGTTACTACTTCCACTGCCTGCTTAAAGGCGATCTACTCTTCTGTGATTGTATCTTTTATACAGAGGAGTCAGTGTAAAATGGGCTTTAATGTACTGAATATGAGAAGCATCTCCTTATGGACCTATCCTGTGGACATACAGACAAGTATCTGCTCACAGCTGCTTAAGCAACATTTATACTAAACTCCAGAGATGGAGGACTCGAGTTACACGACTTGACTCGAGTCAGACTTGAGTCGCAAAGAAGACTGATATTCACTTGACTAATACTGATAAAAGACTCTTAACTGACTTAAACTCAGTATTCATTACTTTATACTTGACTTGGTGTTGAGATAGATGACTCAAAATGACTTGTTTTTTTAAATGAAATATTTGCAATTTTCTATATATTGAGAAGTTTTCTTTTTGAAACAGGAATTGGGTGATTTCCAGTTCAATGCACACTAGAGAAATGTCGTAGTTGTAAAAGCCTGTTGTAGTGTACTAACTAAAATCAGGGGGGGCAAAGTTCTTACCAAAAATCAGAGTCAGCATTGTCAGCGTCTCTGGTTGCTGCAGTCATAGCTGTCTGATTGTCCTGTAAAAAAAATACAAGGCAAACACTCTCAGTGTATAGTATCAGGGAGAACATGTATCCAAGCATAGCAATAACTCCATTGAGAAGGAAATGAAGTGTCAAACCAACCATGGACTGAGTGAAGCGAGCCCCCTTTCTGTGGCGGAGAACTGGAGGGATCTGGTTTTCATCCTGTCTGCTGGAACTTTTACTGTCACACCTGAAGAGACAAAATCCATTAGTTTAGGTCTCAGCATGAGCAAACAGGCCCAAGAAATACAGCAGTGAAAGCCATTATGAATATTTTAAAATCTCTGGACATTTACCAAATTTTAAGAGTAGGAAATCAACTAAAAAAAGCTGCTTTTCCATTTTTGGCCACAGAGCTCCACAACAAGCTGAAATTAACACGTGTTGGACATATTGTGACTATATGAAGTTCATATGGCCAACATCCAGCAGACAGACCAACATAAGTATTCATGTAGAGCTACAGTATGTGCATTATTGACTCTTTTAGCTCTATTTTGGTTTCCACCAACCCCTGAGGGAAATATCTGTCTCTTTAGACAGGGTTCCCACACATTTTTACGAATGAATTTTCCAAACTTTTCCACAATATTTTACCCCATTTTCGTGACTTTTTTTATGTACTTTAAAATAGGTAGACCAATATTAACCACTGCTGAGGAATTTGCAGATAAGTAAACCTGCTCGCGCTAGCTAACTTTGCTTGCTTGGTAGACATGACAGCTGCCAACTGAAGATCTTACTGATGTCAACGATAAGTGTTTGGATTATAATTTTGAGAAATTTGTTTGCATTTAATTCTTGTTAAACAAATGTTTTATAGACATGTCTGATAATTGGTTTGCAACTGTGGCTGAACCTGAGCGTTCGCCACACCTTAGAAAGTTAAGGTTGATCGGCATCATGTTCTATCAGTCTTCCCCTGCCCAAGCGGATAAATGACTCAACACGGAGGTTAGATATGGTCTAAGTGTTTCACATGATAATTGTGACACACCGACAGTCATGCAGGACAATACTAGATTTTCAAGTAGTAATACAAAGAACTTATTTTGCAAAAACGCAAACAAATTTTTATGAACATATTTTAAACAACAATGTATATTTGAACTTTTTTTATTTTATTATTTATAAACATACAGTACAGGCCAAAAGTTTGGACACACCTTCTCATTCAATGCGTTTTCTTTATTTTCATGACTATTTACATTGTAGATTCTCACTGAAGGCATCAAAACTATGAATGAACACATGTGGAGTTATGTACTTAACAAAAAAAGGTGAAATAACTGAAAACATGTTTTATATTCTAGTTTCTTCAAAATAGCCACCCTTTGCTCTGATTACTGCTTTGCACACTCTTGGCATTCTCTCCATGAGCTTCAAGAGGTAGTCACCTGAAATGGTTTTCCAACAGTCTTGAAGGAGTTCCCAGAGGTGTTTAGCACTTGTTGGCCCCTTTGCCTTCACTCTGCGGTCCAGCTCACCCCAAACCATCTCCATTGGGTTCAGGTCCGGTGACTGTGGAGGCCAGGTCATCTGCCGCAGCACTCCATCACTCTCCTTCTTGGTCAAATAGCCCTTACACAGCCTGGAGGTGTGTTTGGGGTCATTGTCCTGTTGAAAAATAAATGATCGTCCAACTAAACGCAAACCGGATGGGATGGCATGTTGCTGCAGGATGCTGTGGTAGCCATGCTGGTTCAGTGTGCCTTCAATTTTGAATAAATCCCCAACAGTGTCACCAGCAAAACACCCCCACACCATCACACCTCCTCCTCCATGCTTCACAGTGGGAACCAGGCATGTGGAATCCATCCGTTCACCTTTTCTGCGTCTCACAAAGACACGGCGGTTGGAACCAAAGATCTCAAATTTGGACTCATCAGACCAAAGCACAGATTTCCACTGGTCTAATGTCCATTCCTTGTGTTTCTTGGCCCAAACAAATCTCTTCTGCTTGTTGCCTCTCCTTAGCAGTGGTTTCCTAGCAGCTATTTGACCATGAAGGCCTGATTCGCAGTCTCCTCTTAACAGTTGTTCTAGAGATGGGTCTGCTGCTAGAACTCTGTGTGGCATTCATCTGGTCTCTGATCTGAGCTGCTGTTAACTTGCGATTTCTGAGGCTGGTGACTCGGATGAACTTATCCTCAGAAGCAGAGGTGACACTTGGTCTTCCTTTCCTGGGTCGGTCCTCATGTGTGCCAGTTTCGTTGTAGCGCTTGATGGTTTTTGCTACTCCACTTGGGGACACATTTAAAGTTTTTGCAATTTTCCGGACTGACTGACCTTCATTTCTTAAAGTAATGATGGCCACTGGTTTTTCTTTAGTTAGCTGATTGGTTCTTGCCATAATATGAATTTTAACAGTTGTCCAATAGGGCTGTCGGCTGTGTATTAACCTGACTTCTGCACAACACAACTGATGGTCCCAACCCCATTGATAAAGCAAGAAATTCCACTAATTAACCCTGATAAGGCACACCTGTGAAGTTGAAACCATTTCAGGTGACTACCTCTTGAAGCTCATGGAGAGAATGCCAAGAGTGTGCAAAGCAGTAATCAGAGCAAAGGGTGGCTATTTTGAAGAAACTAGAATATAAAACATGTTTTCAGTTATTTCACCTTTTTTTGTTAAGTACATAACTCCACATGTGTTCATTCATAGTTTTGATGCCTTCAGTGAGAATCTACAATGTAAATAGTCATGAAAATAAAGAAAACGCATTGAATGAGAAGGTGTGTCCAAACTTTTGGCCTGTACTGTACATTGTAGTTTCCATGTAGTTATTCATTTGTTACTGCTCAATAGCTCTTCAATTATAATTGTAACAAGGGCTAAAAAGGAAGTTGATATATAATGCCTCATTAAATTTTTCTCAAAAAGGATACAGATAAATGTTTGTCTATATGTGCATCTTCATAGACATGTGTGTTGACATGGACTTGTATGCCTACAAAAGAATGTCAGTTTTTTTTTAATTAGTTTTATTTAGAGAGTTTGTGAACCCATCGATGACAATAAAGAGAGAAAATAAAACTTAAGTTATGCTAAAATTTTGTTTTCCACATTAGGTGAAATGCCTGCATCCTCATGCACTCATCATTTCCTCTGAATCCCCTCTGTGTTGGTACACAATTTCACTCCCGCATTGAAAAAGACTCAAGGCCCTGTCTGAACAATCTATAGTGCATGGTCTAAAGTGCATGGCACAAGTGAATTTGGGATGTGTCCAACCACTTATGCTAGTTAAATGCGGATAATCTGGGCGCTAAGTAAGGTGCAAGGGGCAGAGGGGTTGTATTTATTCCATCAAATTATCATTGGTGTATTTGGGTGTAACATCAATTCAACCAATCAGTCACCTCCCATTCCCTTTAAAAGCCAGGTGAGCCTACATTAGACACACTGCTATTTACATGGAGGATTTGGCAAATCGAAGAAGCAAGCGATATTCTGCTGAGAGTAATGTGGTAAGAGCAGTAATGTTACAGCAGCAAATATCATGGAAATTTAAGCAAGAAATTTAAAACTCTAGCTATAAACTTGACAGTGGAAACAGAACTAAACTTTTAGCTTCTGAAATAATGAAATTCCGCTGCTCCTCATGTGTAAATGTGTTCAATCCCCGGCTCCTCCAGTTCGCATGTCAAAGTATCCTTAATAAGATACTACACCCCAAATTGCTTCCCACGGCTGTTGTGAGTGTGTGTGTGTGTGTGTGTGTGTGTGTGTGTGTGTGTATGTGTATGTGTATGTGTGTGGTTACTGAGTAGCAGGTGGCACCATGCATGGTAGCCTCGGCCATCAGTGTCTGAATGGGTGAATGTGACACTTTGAATAATCATAAGACTAGAAAAGCACTATACAATTGCAGTCCATTTACCATTACTATATACAGAGACTATTACAGAATGTAAATAAATTGAACAGCTATTACTGAGAAAAAAGCTGAAAAATCTTGGGTCTGATATATGAAAGTCTGAAGGGTTATAACTACTGCTGAATAAACTTGTACTTCTCTGGTATTAATTAATTCACCCACATTTATAAGTGTAACCCTCATCTCCTCTCTTCATGCCACAGTCTCTCAACCCTCATAAGGCCTGTCTTCATTCCCATCACCAGCCTACATACATAACTTTGTTCAGTACATTTAAGGAGATATCTGAGCAAAGTGAGAGAGTGCAGGTCAGAACAGTCCCATCCATTGCCATAACACTACTTTCCCCCAGGGTCCACTGTGTTTCTCAGTGTACCAGGGAGCTGACTAAGAATAGAAAGCCTACCTCACAGGCTCTGTGTTTTCCCTGGCAGAGCCTGAGATATGTTGCTCAGAACCACTGAGATCACGGTCGTCTGCCGGAGCATCAGCACCCCAGAGTCCTTCTATCTTCTTTCCAGGCAACAAACAGTGTTCCTGGGATTTAGATGCTTTGTCTGTCTCCAGGTTGGTCTTACTGATCACCTGATAAGAGCGAGACACAAAAAGAGACACATTTTTCAGCAGCTTAGTAACATACAAGAGAGAGAGACATTTCAACAACGACCGGCCAAACTGCCACAATTATCTATGGTGTATCTCTAAACCACATCTCAGAATATTGATGAAATGTAAGGTGGATATTCATGGTCCCTGGAAGATGAATCTTAATTCTTTAGTGGATGGATGAATTTTACTTTATCTCATTCATGTTTCCCAGATGACGAACCTTTGTGTCTGCAATGACCTCCTAGCTGTTGCCATTTCAGTGCGGTTTTAGTTCATAAAAAATTAATAGTATCGTTTTGGTCACCTAAAAAACTCTTGTTTAGCATTTTCTTGTTCTGAAAGATCTTCTAAGAAGTCAAATGTTCAGTTTTTTTGTCCAGTCTTTGGGTTATAATGGGTGATAATTCAATATTAGCCTATTGCTTATCATATCTGAAATTTCTGCAATTCACATGTCACATAATGCCAGGTAAAATCTGTACAACAATCTATCACAGTGTGATATCTTGTGACGGAGCATTTATTTGTTAAAAATTATTTAATTTGAATTTAGTGAAATACGGAAAAAACATTGGACTCAAATGGCTTTAACAGGAGTGTAAATCATTTTCTCTGATTCTGTTAATTACCATATATGTAGCTAGTGCTTATAACTGGCAGTTAAAGTTTTCAGGCAGTATACACTGTTGGTGCTACTCTGAATTTTCAGTTTTTTATATTAATAATTTTTTAAAACAGAGAACATTAGTATGAGTATATCACATTGACTGGCCTCGAAGTGCATCTGTGGAACAGAATGACTGGATGATTAATGTCAGCAGGTCATCTGGTCAGTAGGTGAGATACTGTAGAGGTGTGAAATGTCACATTGCTTCACGTTCCTGTTTGGGCAGTTGGACCATCTCACACACAACGCACGCACAGACACACAGACACACACACAGGCACACTGAAGGCAGTGTTTTGTAAAATACCTACTCCTACTACTATCTACTTTACACTGAAAGAAAAACACAGCAAAGCTATCCAGAGGAATAAGACGTGTGTTAATTTAACTTTGATTTACTCCATGAGGCCATTTATCAAGTACAAGTAAAACTGCAAAACATTCACTCCTTCCAGCTTTTCAAATGTGAAAATTTACTGCTTTTCTCTATTTTATGTTAGTGTTCATTGAAACCGTGTAGGGCTTGGATTTTTGTTTTGACAGAATAAGCTACGAGAATATGTCATCTTTGACACTTGTATATATTAAATGAGCTATACATAAAAAAAAAAAAAAAAACAGTACATCAATCTAAAGTAGAAACAATCTTAATGCATGCGGTTTCTGTTTTTCAAACTGAGGTAACACTAAACTGAAATAGGTTCACATGCTAATAGGGCTGATGTATGGTATTCACTTTCTTGTTTAGTATTGTCTCATGCTAATTAGCACAACACACAACCCAGCTGGCAACAGATATTAATAAGACATCAAAAGGATGTTGAATTCTTGCACTGGACAGATAGTAAATTTTGGTTTGAATGCTAATAGAGTTGACAATATTATAAATGTCTAATGATGTTAGAATTTCATGCTATGTGGACGCTAATATTCTGACGTTTTGCTGACATTGGGTTTTGTTCTCCATACCTTACGACTAAATGTCAGTATTCTACATCAAAATAAAGTTGCCTATGGGCATTTGGAAGACACTGAATTTTGGTTACTTAAAAACACAACTTGAAACTCACAAAATATCGATGTCAAATGTCGTCATTATCCCACATCAAACTTACGACATTAAACATTGACAACATCCAATTTTGGTCAACTGATGTTACAACCTAAATTCAACAAAATATCAATCTCCAACGATGTTGGTGGCCACAGCTGGGAGTATGGACACCTAAAAATAAGATTTTTTAAAAAGTAGGGGCTCCATAGCTTAGACAGAATGTAATTAGTTTTGCATGCATCTCGTCATAAATCAAAGTACTGAATAAATTACCATTTTGATCTGATGACGGTGCTAGATGAAAAGTCACCGTAGTTATTACAATTTATCCAGTGGGTAACATAAATATATGTACCAAATTTCATGACAATCAATATAAAGTCATTGAGAGGTTAGCTCACAACCAATAATTTAGACTATCTGTAAGAGATTTTCATAGCAATCTGTTTCTTACCACAGGCCTTAAAGTGAAAAATTTTCCTGAGCCTGAAACCTGAAACCAACGCTACTTAGCTCTCTCTCTCTGCTCTATCGGCAGACTACTGCATCCACCTGTTGCACAAACAGCGGAGGCACACGCATGAAAAATAATTTTCACATGCGTGAAACTTTTTTGTATGCTTGCAAAGCACAGCCTGCTGGGATGTTTCTGTGTATCTACTGGCACCAGAAGGGCTCTTTAGGACTAAGTACATACAGTACATGTGTGCACAGTAATGAGCAGGTGAAATGTCTGTCTAGCTTACATATGAGGTGTCTCAAGATTTAGGAACATACAATTGTATTGAATATAATAAAGTAAAAAGTCACTTGACATGCTGCTGTTTTGTGCTATGACCTATTTAAGTGCTGGAAGTTGTCATTTACGTGACAACGCCTGAACGCAACACTGGCTCCGCTCCAACAGTGCCGTGCTGCATGTTTGTCTATTAAATCTATTATTTACACACAGTCCATAACAATAATTTTGTCAGCTGACAAACTGCACCGGGCTCGGGGTCAGGTTTGGGCAGGAAAATGCGGCCCGAGCCGCTCTAGCGTGCTCACCTGTGTGTGTGGCGGAACTCTGCCGTGCGCGATACAGAGAGCAGAGGAGAATTGTTGACGCGTGACCATGTAGAGACATGACAAGATGACATAACACCATAAATAGTATGTTGTTATGTTATTATGTGAAGCGTCCGTCGCACAAAATAATATGACTTTGGTTTATGAAGAGATAAGACGGAGCCCTCTCCTCTCCTCTTAGATACGTTACTTTACTCACAAGTGTGTGAACTGACCTGGATATGAAGCATTGGTAGCGCCAAATAGTAACCGTTAAAGTGCTAAGACGGGGAAAGCAACGGTCATATTTCAGCAGCGGCGGTGCACCGCTGCTAGTTGGGGAAACACTGCACGGCATGCTGTTTTCTCTCACACCACGTTTACACATAGCTGGGTATTTAAAGAAACAAATATTTCCCCCCTCCGTTTTCAATAATAACATCGTGCACACAACACCGTTTTCAAAAATGTTGTCATTTACATGAACCCGGATAAATACGCCGTCGAGCGCCGTCATAACTATGCCAAACCTATGGGCGGCAGTGTAGGGAGAAGGATGAAGCCATGCAAGCCAATCAGAATCCTCAGAATCGACAACAACAACAACAAATAAGACGCGCGACTTCCTGTTCCTTTCAAAACAGTAAACATTGTGAGATGTTCGTTTGTGTGGACTGACAGTGAAGTGGAGCTACTCCTAAATGTCGCTTTAAATGCTGGATTTCCACTGGATGCGTGTCCGTTGCGGAACAGCAGGTTATCCGCTGCATGCTCTGCCGTCCGTCCATACCCACCGGCTGCGTTTGCTGTGCGGAGCGGTGCAGCTCCGCCAGAAGACATCTTGGTGCACTGCCATGATTAATATCTCCTCGTCCATGGTGTTCATGGGGTGAAATGACGTCTGAAAACCTCTGACCTGTTAACTTCAGGCCTGCCTCTGCCCATTATGTCGTTTTCAAGGTGTAGTGAAGGGAAATATGATCCGCCGTGAACACTGTGTATTTTATTTTGAAAATTAACCGGATGTTTTATTTTGTTTGTGTGCACGACTTCCTGCTCCGCACGATCTGCTCTGTGTTGAATTGCTGCGTTGTGCTCCGGCATCAGGCAAAAATAGAAGTCCTGCGTGTCTGTTGCTCTGGACTGCCGGAGCTGAGACGGAGCTGGAACGCAGCACAGCCACAGCCGGTGGAAACACACACATTGACTAGAATTGAATCCTATCGGCTCCGCTGCCATGCCAGAGCGGAGACGCAACCGACACGCATCTGGTGGAAAAAGGCCGTAACAAAGCGTAAAAATGAGTACCACCTTAACAGCATCCATGATCAGTAGCCAAACAAAGTGTAAACATAGGTCGCTCACATGACGTCAAGCATTTGTTGGCGCATGCTGTGACTCAGAACCTAAAACCCCGTTTCACCCAGACGGCAACACATACACAGCGTTTTCAGAAATCTCTACTTTGGCCGGAGTTTTTACAAATGATCATTTTCTGTGAAAAAAACCCTCCATTTGCGTGTAAACAAGAGGCCAAACCGCATGAAAATATGTGCGTTTTTCCTACGTGTAAACGGGGTATCAGTGTCCGATAGCTGGTGGTCAAGCTAACACAAGCTAATCATTCAAACGCAGTTCAATTGTCCATTTCTGTTGCACATTCACCCACACTCATTTGGATATCAGGCTGTGATGGACACCTAAACAACATGTGCTTGGAAGTAGTGTGTGTTGAAACCCTGTCTGAGTGTGTGAGCGTGTGCGTGTGTGTGTGTGTGTGTTCACACTGTTTTTAGACCCTCCCCACTCAGCTCTTATTGGCCAGCTGAGTTTGATAACACTTGGTGGAACCCATGTGCTTCGCTGAAAATCAGAAGATGATTCGTTAAATGCTAACTTATGCCAAATTGTTGCCAAAAAAAAAAAAAAAATACTGGAAATGTCTGTCAAGCCAGAAATCCGGCGCCACGCCGCAGTACTTTAAGCCCTGTTTACCATATAGGTAAGAAATTCCAGTCTGGTTCACAATGGTGGAACGTCCGACTGACCAACCAGCATGCCATCCCTAAAGCCTAGCACAGCACAAAAACTCACCTATAAACAGCCAAAAACTACACAGAAACTAAATTGAGAATTGTTACAAAACTGATTGGAAACTGAAATGGTTTGATTGTTCTGAGGCATTGCTCAATAAACTCACATTTACCTTGTCATTTGAATTCAGTCCATTCCTGAAGTCTTCATCCAACAGGATGAGTGGTTGGTCAGGTTGAATCTCTGAAGCTGGTGCTGGCTGGAGAGCAGATACACTCAAAACTGAAGGCCAACTCTGCATTTCAGTATCAGGTGGCTCTGCAAACATGGGCTCCTCTTTGTCAGGGTAGAACAGATCCATGGGTTCAACAGGGTCACCAACTAGATCCTCTGAGGCAGAATTCTGATCAAAGTCTGTGTAAAACAAGTCCATGTCTCTAGACATACTACATAAAATCCCTGTTGTACCATTGGGTTTCGAGTTGTCAGAAAAGGTGCCACCCAGTTTGTCCAGGTGTCCATCTGGTTGATCATTTGAGTCTATTTCCTGCTCAGTATTGACAGGTTGAGAGTTAGCATCCGCAGAAGAAGTCTGAGGAGGCAAGTCCGTCCCAGTGCTACTTGTCTGAGAGTCGTGGTGAGCAGACTTACATTCCTGTTTGGCTTCATTTATTTCCATGTTATCGCTTCTGTCTGGCCCACATATGTCTGCATTTGATGATCTGCTGATACCATGTTCATCTAAATGTCCACTTTCTATGCCGCTTATTTTTTCTGACGCTGTCGGTTCAACATTTTCTGATACCAAGCAGGAAGAAATCTCAACAGAGGTTTTATCAAGGTTGTCATTGGAGTCACAGCTCACTACATGTAGGTTTTGAGGGCTGCTGACATCTGTGTCAGTTCCCACTGCCTGATGTACCTCATCATCCCCAGCATGGGCTTGTCTTTCTGGGTCACACAACCCCTCTCTGTCCTGCTTTTCTGGCTCACTGGAAATAGAGATCAGAGGAATATTTGTGCCTGTGCTCGGGTCCAGATTTGTTTTTGAAACTCTGTCTTGGTTGTTTGGATGTGTGTTTGCTAATGTCTCTGAACTAAAGCTTTCTTGATGATCTAGGTCGTCTCTTAGAACTCCTTCACTTGCTTCATCTTTCTTTTCGACAGCACATTCACCCTTTTTCTTTAAAATCTCTGACTCCTCTCTTGACTCCCCTCTTCTGTCCCCTGACAAAGAATGTTTTTTCTGACATTCAGTTTCCACTTTAAACTCAGTGTTATTTCTCTTGTTCTGACTTTCAGTTTGACCATTATTATTTCCTTCGTGGTCCTGTGCATCCCCAATTAAGTCCACAGCTTTCTTTAAACCTTCCGGTTCTTTGTAAGTGCTCTCTTCAACACTGGTTCCATTGGGTTGGGATTGGTTAGATTTGTCAGCTTCAAGGAGATTTTCTTTTGTATTCAAAGCTTTGCTTTGATCAGGTGCCTTTTCTAGATCTATGTCCTGGTTGTTCTTCTCGAGGTTTGTCTCTTTCTCTTTTACTACTTCCACTTGCTTTTTCTCAGAATGCCCTTGGATTCTCTCCTGGGTGCTCTCCAATGAGCTCAGTGAGTAAATCCCTTCATCAATATATGACTCAGTAATCGACTGCTCATCAGGGGCTCTATCCTCTGTGGATGGAACAAACCCTTCATCAAAAGCTGTGACCTCCACAGGGGTGGCACGATACACGTCCCAGGCTGTTCCACTGTCACACAAAGAACTGTCACTTCGGCTTTCGCAAAACTTCTCTGGCATCCCCCCAAAGTCACTGTCCACCCAGGAGTCCGGTGAGCTGATTGCTGAGTCGCCAATTAGTGACTCAGTGTTTACAGACTCGGGCGCTGATGAGCCTGTGGGCAAGTTAGTGTAAGACAGCTGTGGGGAGGTGGAGGCTGAGCTGGTTAGCACCTCACTGGCAGAGTCTTTGGGCTCTTCAACCACACTACTGGAAATGTCTTCCACGTGGGGGGAATCTGCTAAGAAGTCCTCACTGGACCACGAGCGTTTTGCGGCCGGCCTGACTCGGGGTGACATGGCGCTCCTGTCTTCCGACACAGAGGAAATTAAGATTTTGGGTGGGGGGTGGGCAGAGGCTCTCTGGAACATGTAGGACCTCTCCTTCACCCTGCCTCGGTGAGCGCCATTTCTTATGTGGTTGGAGTCACTGTCTCGGAAGTTGAGTCGGCCCATGGAGATACTTCGTTCAATCAGCTGACAGGGCTCCCCCGGCTAGAAAACAAACAAAGAAGTTGGCAGAAATATATCTGTGGTCACATTCTGAGATTTGTGTTTTACCTAAATCTAATGTCAGACACATCCTCCATGCAAGAAATCATTCTTACCTCCTCTATGCCAGGAAAGTGCTCCAGGAACTGTGACACATAAGTCATTATGGATTGCTCATCTGGTGCATTGATGGTCACATCTGGGCATGGGAACATAAAGAACAAATACTACAGTTATATTTTACAAAAAGACACCTGTGTTAATTTGGCTTTCTCCTTGCAAATATGGCTCACTCTTAAACATGAAAGTGCTGACATTTTATGCATACATGTCTGAATAAAACCATGTGTCACCTTTGTGTAAAATGCACATCTGGTTTTGCCTTTTTATATTTTTAAGCAGATGTCTAATACAAGCCATTTCAAGCCAACTGCAAATCCTTGAAAGGCCTCTTGAGGCTGGCTACAAAAGTGAGTCAATCCCCATGATAAAATGTCCAACTTTACAGCAAAAATAAACATGTTTGCAGCCTGGTACAAAATGATCTGTAAAAATATCTATTTTCTTGTTACCCTCAGGCTCCAGTAGGCGTGGGATACCCAGGCTGTAGTGGGCTATCCTAAAGGCGTCCTCCAAATTCTCCTTGGCAGTCCTCAGCAGTGCCTTCCTCATGTCCACCAGGCTGGGGTCAATGGACTTAATGACAGCAAGGAAGGCCAGACCACTTGTCCAGCTCTTCCCAAAGTCCTGCACTGCCACACCATACCTAGAATGGGACATATTCAGTGGTCAGGGTCTGTCTAGAAAGATGACAAAACAAATTCTTCTTCGTCCAAATTAGCTCTGGTTCTTGATGCGGCTCCATGCAGGATTCTTGGAACCTTGTTGCCATCTAGTGAACCAGCCCGTGTTTCCACCAGTTTTGCACAGAACCATTGTAATTAAAGATGTGTTATCGACGGAGGGTGTTGCACAATGCAATTACATTGATAACCTGCTAACTTTTGTTCTGTTACTACAGATATTTGTTTTTACTCGCCAAAAAAAGCATGAACTATTAATGAGACCACTGCGCGCCCTTTTTTGTCTGACAATTTCTCACATGGCTTCTCCATTATTGCCTTCTCCATCCTCTCTTTCGAACTGGTAGAATGTGGCATGCCCACTGTTATCATCACAGTTCACACTTGAGGTCCAGAATAACCTGCATTTTTTGGTTCCAGCTGAGAACCAACTTTTGGGGTTCTTAACCAATCGATATTTGGTCAAAATGCTCTGACTGATGCAGGAACCCGAACAAAATCAGTTTCATGTTGGTGGAAAAGGGGTATTAGAGGCACACTGAAAGTACAGTCCAATGGAGCCAGTAAATTATTTTTTATTTTTTAATTATTGCAGTCCATTGTTATGTACCGTACACTCACACACAAGAAAAAACAGAATACTAAGAACTTGTTACACTTTTTAGATTCATAAGATTTAATTCAACAATCTTTTTTCAAACTGGCAGACCACACTCACTTGCGTGTTCGCTTCTGTACCCACTGCAGCAGTTTCTTAATGGCCTTGCCGTGTTCTCGCATGGCCGTGGATGCCGACTGTCTTTCATCTAAAGGGGTGTTGCAGTAGGAGGTGTCAGAGTCAGAGCTAGTAGGGATGGATGATAGGCTGGAGCAGGATGGGAACTGGCTCCTGATGTTCCCAGTGAGCTCCTTAATCTGGAAGGAGACAAAGAGTTGGTTTATGTTCCCTTTAGTCAGCTGTTTTCAACTGTCAGTTGAGCCACTGGGTATCCAATTCATATACATGTCTCTCCAGCAGTTTTATCTTGCTATGCACAAAACTCTCAATACTGAAAGTGTGGGATTGGCCCAGAAAAGTAAAACAGAATGTAAGACCAACTTTGGAAACTATCTGAAGTATAAAGCAGAATCTGTTCTGGCTTAAGATTCTGTGAAAACACAACAAACAGTATAAGGCCCAGTTGGTAACAGGATTTATTACATCATGGTAACTATGGCAACCCATGATACACAATGTTATCAGTTCAACAGCCGACTAACGGAGTTACGTCAGAGTCAAAGCCCTTAAAGCACTCAGAGGATCTGTTCAGTGCTGAACCAGTTGTTGGGCCTTAGAGATGGATCCGTTTACTCATCATGGTTAGTCCTACTCAGCCTGTGAAAACAGTTATGTAATGTCTTGTACGGGTCTGGAGGAGCTTTCTAAAGACTGAGAAAATCACCCTTGATGGTGTCAGACTTGAAGTCTGAAACTGAACGCCTGGACAACAAACATGTATCACAAACTGGTTGGCTAAAATGATGTACTTTCATGTGCTTGTTAACATGCAAGACCTTTATATCATTACATATCGAGTGTTTAAGACTGAACAGGCTTAAAATGTTAAGAGCACATTTACACATTTATTGGAAGTGAAAATGCTTTTCCTGTGATTGAAGGGGAAACAAGACCACTTCTTGTTTTTTCTTTTGTATTTTTATGCAATATCAAAGCTCTGAAGGCCTACCTCCACCCCGCATGATATCTTATTTATTAAAAGTATTATTCAAATACAGACAATAGAATGAGAAAGACAGGGAAATGACTGAATGTACAAAAGACGTTGGTAGATTCATCAGCCTGTAGCAGTTTGCCTGGATAGACCATCTAGCTCAAAAGATTACAGCTTAGCAATAGTGTTAAACAGGTACCTTCACGTAACCAGAAACCTGAACAGATGCAAGAGCCATACAAGAGGTCACATTCAACCACAGGGTATGTACGAGTCAGTTCTTCCACTCAAAGAGGGTGGGCATGGCACTGCCAGCTGATGGTATGGAAGCATCAATCAATATTGTTAAAACATACTAAGATCTAACTTGTTAAAGGTCCAGTGTGGAGGTTTTAGGGTCATCTATTTGGCAGAAATTGTATATAATATCCATGACTGTGTTTTCTTTAGTTTTTAATCACCTGAAACTAAAAATCACTGTGTTTTTGTTACCATAGAATGAGCTGTTTATATTAGGGATGCAAGATATTAGATTTCTGCCGATATCTGATATGCCGATATCATGCCGAAAAAACCTTTTCCCCCAACTGACTTGCAGCAGACATAAGCTTTGAAACACAAAACTGAAATTTTATGGTAAATGTGAAATTCTGTGTTTTTGGAGCTTGGACATATAAAACACTACAAGTCAGGTTCAGGGCTCATCTGTGCTCAATGTTAGATACAGGGTCAGATGGAGGCTTCTGTCCATAGTCTGCATTTATGTTGTCAGCATTTGTGGATGTTTTCTGAAAGCTTGCGGATGCGGAGAAAATGGAAGAATGCACTTCAATGGCTAAAGCATGATATCATTTGCAAAACCAAATTCATTGGTGGACACCACTTTTATGAAAATGCTTTATTCCTGTTTTACTGAATCTGTTCTTACGTTCTGTTTTATCTGCTGGCACGGGTCGCTTTTTTTTTTTTAAACAAAAAAATCGCCTGCAAGGCATTGTGAAGGTGTGCATCAAAATTGCTGGAACACCCTTAAATGACCTCCATGACCTGTATCATGTCAGGTGCATGAAAAAAGCTAAATGTATCCTGGCCGACCCAAGCCATCCACTAAGGGACAATTTCGTGCTGCTACCATCAGGGCGCAGATATAATCTCCCCTGATGCAGAATAAATCAGTTCAAAAAATCATTTATCCCTGCTGCTATCAGCCTCTTAAATGGCTGCTAAATGTGCCTGTGTATTCTTTTACAGTTGTTTACTTATTTGTTGTGCTAATTGTTGTCTTTGTTTTAACTGCTGGCTGTGACACAAATTTCCCCTTCAGGGATAATAAAGACACCTTGAACCTTGAACGTTGAACCTTGGTCACTGGGGCTGAGTATTGGTACCCAATACCTTTAGGGTATCGATTGAAATAACCCAGCAAGAAGTACTATAAAAACTCGTAAAGTCACACAATACCTGTATTTGATCCTTTTTGTACCTCGATCTAGACAAAAAATCACCGGAAGCATTCTTCAATTTAATGTAACGTATGATTGACCCACTCCCCTGCAGCTACAACCCATACAGCCTGTGGTGTGGTGAAGTTGTGGTTGTGGTGTATTTGATGGATTTGGCAGTTCAGAGTGCCAAGATACAACCAAAACATCCAAGTATGGCTTTACCACAGGCTTGTGGCGTCTCGTGGCATTTGTTTGCAACTGAACGCTTCCATTCACATGATAGGTATTGAATGAAGTAGAAAAAAAGGTATCGAATAAAATACTCTGTTGGTATTGATATCGATATCAACAGAGTATTTTATTTGATGCCAGAGTATTTCATTTGATACCTTTTTTTCTACAACTCTATTGTTGATACCAACAGAGTTGAAACAGATTTTTTTTAACGCTACCAAGCCCTAACGGTCGCCTTTTTTTGATATTCATGGGCAAAACAAGCAATCAGTTTTGAAGCTGAGAGAGTAAATGGCACAGCTGACAACCCAACTCACTGTGAAGTCATCGAAATTCGCCGCTTGGTTAGTGACCTTCAGTGTCAGACATTGACAAAAAAAAATGTCCTTGCACATCAGCATGATGCACCACAAGATGCTGTTACTGTTTAACAGCAGCCAGCGCGTCAGAAGGAAACGTGGCGGGACAACAACTAAAGTTAAGGCAGCGGAAGTCTAACTAGGGTGGGTGGGAGTTGTGGTGGATGGGTCCAACAACCACCAACTTTCACCTAGGAGGCTGGTGTTTGCTTCCTGTAAGATTGTAAAGCCAAACCCTGTTCTTTTTTGCTAAACCCAACCACGTACTTTTGTTGCCCAAACCCAACCACGTGCCAGTGTTGGCAAAATGTAACCACGCGCATTTGTTGTTGAAGGAAAAAAAAAAACCCACCAATTCGCAGTGTTGTACTGGTGTAGTGCATTTATTCTGAAAGAGACTGTATGCAAATTGTACATTTCCTGTGAAAACAGAAGTGTACTTTGAAAACACACAATGCATGTAACAGGCTGAAGTTGACAAGGCGTCCCAGAACAACATTGTCCAACACACCCAAGGTACTTTGCATGTCATATGTGGATGTGGAAAGTTCACGGCTAAACGTCAATATGTGACGAGTGTGTTGAAGCTGAAGTCAAACCTGGAGAACTGCTGAACTGTTGGGGTTAACTGATAAAGGCTTACAGTAGCTATTAGTTCTGGTTAGGTCTAACTGGGATAATTTCATTTTTCAGAACACTACCCATCAGTTCCTTTAAGCTGTTTCAAGCCCAAATCTCTGTCAGGCCATCAGAGAGGATCAGTGTATCTTGCACATTATTGCCATTCATCCCAGCTCAGACCTGGCAGTGTCTACAGCTTCATACAGTCGAATGGCTCCAGAATGAGAGGACAGTCTGTGTGAACTGCACAGATAATTGTTTCCTCATGGTGTCTGTCCAAGGCATTGAACTGCAGTGTGGATTACATAAACTACCCAGTGAGCTGCACTTTGATGGGCTTTTGTGAATGGAAAGTCCAAAGGCTGTGAAGCAGACACTGTATTCTTACTCTTGACCTAATTTTTAGTGAAAAGAGAGGCAAAGGAAAGGAAGGAAAATGGAAACTTAAAGTACAAATGAGACTGGATGAAGAGGTATTAAATGAGAGGATAAATCAAAAAAATGGCAGGGAAAATAAGATTACCTGGAAGAAGAGGATTATGTTCCAGATGAGTCCCAAGATGATGGAGGAGTTTCCATCAGCCACATCAGCTGCATCGATGCTGACAAGCTTTACCTGGGGACACATGGATGTATGAGCTAACAGCTGAACCATTTAACAAGCAGTAAGTACTCCTGCTACCTGCTGTGGTACTCACGTTTCTCTCCTCCAGGAAAGACAGGACCTTGGCGATGTTGTTGAGTCTGAAAATACGATGGGAGGACTTCTTGAACCCATGAAGCTGCAAGATCATTCAGAATGAGAAAAGTATAATGGAACAGTAGAAAAACCGCCAACTGACACACCTCCTCTTAATACCAGAACTGCTACAGGAGCTTCTAATACGAGTGTTACACACATCACTGTACACTTATCTGGCACTAAAAACAGTGTGAGAGTCTGACCAGCTTGCAGCCAGAGAGCTCCTCCAGCAGGGCCATGAGGATGTGTCCATCCTGTATGTCCCGGAAAAGGTCGTTGACCTCAATAGGCGGGTTGCACTGAAAACGGAGGAAAAGAAAGATGGAAGAGAGTGGAGAGGAGAAAGGTAAGAATTAGAGCTGCAATGATTACTGAAATGAAAAGTACAAATGCATCCATCTGAGCATAGAGGGCACAATCAGTTATAAAATCCAACACTGGGCCATCGTTCCTCTCAAACACGTCCTTGAGCTTCAATTCGACACATTGGATGGCACTGAACAGCTCTCCAAACACCACTTGTCTGTTTCAAATAACAACTACTGAAAAATCACTGTTGTATGCTTTCACTAACAATAAGGACATTATAGAGATGTTCATACTGTGAAATTTGTAGAGCTGTACTGAATACTTCATTCATAACATCTGCATCTGGATTTTGAATCGACATTTGAATGCTGCACAGGTTTTGTCGCACATCTAGTCATTCTGTTTAAAACCATGTGTTACTGCAGAGTTGCAGATAAAGATTAAGCTCCACAAACATTATTAGTATTATACTATTTGTAGAATTTGACTCCAATGGTGCGTCAAATTGTTAAATTTACTAATGCGATCCAAACATTTCCAATTACTCTTGAGTGTTGTAAAGTCCAAAAGTCAAAATGTTTTGAAAAAAATAAAAAATAAAAACACTGCTGTAATCACTTTAACTTGTTGGCTTTTAGCCTTTCAACAACAATATTTTTTACTTTGGTCAAAACAATGTTTGCTGTCCCGCTTGCAGTACACAAAAGGAAGTATGCAGCTGTATGAACAGAGCAGTCTAGCAGCAACCTAACAGCACCATCAATTATATTTATTCATTAAAGAAAGTTGATTTATTAAGTTGAATCACTGCCTTGTGGTTGCACATCTCAACCAACAGTCAAGTTGCAGTTTACATCAATGTCTGTGTGACGGCCTCCTGCCTCTAGAGCCTGCTGTTGTGTTCTGTGTTCCCTCTCTTGTGTTGTCTTGTCTTTCCCTGCAGGTCGTAGGTGGGGCTTGCCACACCTGGGTGGACCTGGCCAGTCCACAGGTGTATAAGAGCTGGCACTGCTCCTCACATTGCTCGCTGCTCTGCTCTTCTCTGCTCTGCTCCGTGACCTACCTGGCGTGGCTGCATCACTGCGCCCGCGATTCCTCGGCGCATTATGTTGTGGTTTAGTTAGTTTATTTGTTAGTTCAGTTAGTATTTGATTATGTTGCCAATTACCTAATTTTATATTGTTTGTAATAAAGTCATTTCGTTTTACTTTAAAAACCGTACATCTCCTCGTTTTTGTCATGGCTTTGAGCCAGGTCATGACAAAATGCGGGCTTGTCCACTTGTTTTGCCTGTGCGCACCATAAGTCATTCATTCAGTTGGTTTGTGTATTAGCTCGGAAGGTTGTGAATGAAATGACTTTACCGTGCTTACTACAGAGAGGCGTGGGAATCCGGAAACTGCGAGGGCTTTGTTTGAAATGTTTGGTACGTTGCGCGGAGAGGTATGGTTGGTAAAAATAATCCGTTTGGTAAGTAATATTTGCCGTGGCTGCTTTGTATTTAAGTAAAGTTCATTGTTTTGTTTTGGGGTTTTTTTTGAGCACCCCGATAAGCTTAGCCAGCGGGCAAGCAGGACTTGTCACTTTGCTATTTTTTTCTCTTTATTTTTGTTGGCAAATCCTGAGGAGGGAGCGCTCCGGGCTCAGGGTATTACGATCGGCTGTGTCCATGGTCGAGAGTGGTATGTCAGGTCTGGTGACGTTTCGAGCTCGGCAAGCCATCGAAGACGGCTATTTGAGGCTCAAGTTAGATCTGTGGGTAGGCAGTCAGGGTTTGGGATGTCTCAAACTTTTCCCATTACATTTCCCATGTTAAAGTTTGGGGGGAATTAAAGTAGCTCGGTAAGTATTTGGTGTTTGATGCCACTTTGTGCGCGAGGTTTTTTGGAAGGTAAATTTGTTAATCTTTGATTTGAACCGCTATAATAATAAAAAATGTCTATTTCTGACTTCGTTAAAGCCCCCTCTGAGGACTGAGCAGTTGTTAAACATTGCAGAGCATTTTGAAATTGATGTATCGGACAGGTGGTTGAAGGACACTGTAAAGAGTATTTTGACAGCTAATTTAACTGAGATGGGTGTGTTGGCCGTAGAGCCTGTGTGTCCTCCTGATGCTGGTTTTTCCCCGCCATTCATTGCAGCATCTAATTTCACTTTCAAGCAGCAAAAAGAAGTGTTAAAGTTGCAATTAGAACATGATAAAATGAGACAAGTGGAAATAGAAAAGCAATTAGCTATTGAAAAGTTGCGCTTTCAGACTGAACAGGCAAAGCTCCAGCTTCAGCAGTATAAGCTGGATTTAATGAAAAGTGGTAAGTTAATTGGAGATGGCTCTTTTGAGGTGGATGCGTCTTCGTGTTTTCCGGGGTCTCCTGACTGTTTTGATGTTTTAGGTAATCTTAGGTTGTTGCCTAAATTTAGTGAAAAAGACCCGGAGACTTTTTTCTCGTTATTTGAGCATGTTGCGGAGACGAGAAAGTGGCCTGAGTCCGCTCTTCCTTTAATGTTGCAGTGCGCGCTGACCGGTAGAGCACAGGAAGCTTATTCAGCTCTGTCCGTGTCAGACAGCCAGAATTACTGCCTTGTGAAATCTGCTGTGTTAAAAGCTTACGAGCTCGTACCCGAAGCTTATCGCCAACGTTTTCGTACGTGGAAAAAGGCTGACAACCAAACGCATCTCGAGTTCGCTCGGGACTTAACTGGACATTTTACGCGTTGGTGTTCCGCATTGGAGGTCAAGACTTTTGATGACCTGTGTGATCTGATACTGTTGGAGCAGTTTAAAAACTCTATTCCCGTGAACATTGCGCAACTTATTAGTGATCACAAGGTAAAAACAGTGAGCGAAGCCGCTGCCCTGGCTGATGACTATGTGCTGACGCACAGACGGTCTTTCAGAGAGTTGCGCACTCACGGTGCCAGTTTTGGTGAGTGTGCAGGTGCCGTGAGTTATGTTCCTTTGGGTAAGTCTGACTTTAGAGAGCACAACACGAGAAAGTCTGATAAAATCTGTAGCTACTGTCACAAGAAAGGGCATTTTAAAGCGGACTGTTTTGCACTCAAAGCTAAGACTAAACAGAGTGGTCCTGCGGGGCAGCCGAAAGGTGCCCGTCTCGCTGTGTCCGTGCCAAAAACACTCTCAATACAGGTAGAAAGTGTGGATGAGCATGTTAAAGATGTACCTGGTGAACTTGAATCCTTCTTGCCTTTCGTTTCTGATGGTCACGTTTCTTTGGTGGGGAGTGATTGTAAAGTGCCTGTTAAAATACTGCGGGACACTGCTGCCTTTGACTCATTCATTCAGGCTTCAGTGTTGCCATTCTCTGAAGAGAGTCACACGGGGTGTTTTGTGCCGGTTTTGGGAATGGGGATGAAGGTTTTGCAAGTTCCTTTGCACAAGATGATGTTGTATTCTGATCTTTTTCAGAGGGAGATAACAGTTGGGGTGCGTCCTGCGCTGCCAATTGGGGGCATCACTCTGATTTTGGGTACCGGTGTGGCAGGTGGATGTGTCTGGGCTGACGCTCCACCTCCGCCGCCCCCTGTAGTCTCTCCTGTTCTGCTGGTGAGAAAACAGCCTGATGAGTATCAGGCCAGCTTTCCTGAAGTTTTCACTGCGTGTGCGGTAACGCATTCAATGACACATGACACTCCTGATTCAGTCTCTGAACCTGTAAAAATTAAAGGTGAGGTGTCAGATTCGTTGTATTTTTCTCTGTCTGACGTCCCTCTCTCTGCTTCGTAGGAAGAGCAGAAATTGGAGCAGCGGGCGGATCCTTCTCTGGAGGGTTTGTTTGACATGGTGTTACCTGAAGATGAGGTAAAAAATAATTCTCATGGTTATTTTTTGCTGAATGAGCTTCTGGTGAGAAAGTGGATGCCTCATGGAGATGACTTAGTTGGAGACCCCATTATCCAAATTGTTGTGCCTGTTAAATTCCGTGAGTCTGTGTTGAAACTTGCTCATGATGAATCTGGACACTGGGGGGTGAAAAAGACTTATAACCGGGTCCTCAGGCACTTCTTTTGGCCTCGATTAAAGAAGGATGTAGTATCTCATCTTAAAACGTGTCACACCTGTCAGCTTACAGGTAAACCGAACCAAAGAGTTAAGCCCACTCCTTTGCTCCCAATTCCTGCCGTAAGTCAGCCGTTTGAGCACCTTATTATTGATTGTGTCGGACCGCTTCCTCGCTCTCGTTCAGGTGCTGTGTATTTGTTAACGGTTATGTGTCAAGGCACTCGTTTTCCTGCGGCATACCCATTACGCACGATTACTGCACGCTCTGTTGTGCGCGCACTGTCTCAGTTTATTTCTATTTTCGGCATTCCAAAGGTAATCCAGTCTGACCAAGGCTCAAATTTTACCTCCAAACTCTTCTCTCAAGTGTTGAAACAGCTTCACATTAAGCATAACAAAGCAGTCTGCATACCATGCCCAAAGTCAGGAAGCTCTAGAACGTTTCCACCAGTCCTTAAAATCATTGTTGCGTTCCTACTGTGTGCAGAGGGACAGAGATTGGGAGGAGGGGTTACCCTGGTTAATGCTGGCAGCTCGAGATGTGACACAGGAGAGCACTGGTTTCAGCCCAAATGATTTGGTGTTCGGTCACACTGTGCGTGGTCCTTTAAATGTTCTGAGTGATCAGTGGAAGGATGCCGAGCCACTTAAAAATCTTATTGATTATGTGAATGGTTTCCGCCATAGACTATTTACTGCCGGAGAATTGGCAAAGAAAAACTTGACACTTGCTCAGACTAAGATGAAAAAACTGTATGACCGGTGTGCTGAACGCCGCGTGTTTAATGTGGGGGATCAAGTCTTAGCGTTGTTACCTATTGTGACTTCTCCCTTTCAGGCTAAGTATTCTGGTCCATATGAAGTGACAAAAATAGTCTCTGAACACAACTACATGATTTCTACTCCAGAGCGTAGAAAGAAAATGCAGCTGTGTCATCTCAACTTGTTAAAACCTTATTATGCTCGTGTTTCAGATGACACCGACAGTGAGAGTGCCTCAGGACTTCTGCACTTTGCTGGTTCGGTGGGGAGAGTGTCCACAGTTTATTCTCCACAGTCAGTGTCCACTGAGGTAGAGGATAGTTTACCTTGTGTTGATCCTGCCGTTCTTCAAGGTCGCCTTAAAAACTCGGAGTGCCTGAGTAACCTGCAGGTCCTCTTAGGTCACTTAGCCGAGTCCAAACAGGCAGATTTATGTAATGTCATCAAATCTTTTCCTTGTTTGTTCGGCGACACTCCCACGCAGACAAACTTAATAGAGCATGATATTGATGTTGGAGATACCCAGCCAATCAGGCAGAGATTTTACCGGGTGACCCCTGGAAAACATAAATATCTGGATGCTGAATTAAAATACATGCTTGATAATGGCATCGCTGAACCTTCTTCTTCCAGTTGGGCTTCCCCTTGTCTTTTAGTGCCTAAGTCTGACAACACTCCCAGATTTCGTACCGACTTTCGTAAGCTAAACGCTGTTACAAAACCCGACTCTATTCCGCTTCCTCGCATGGAGGATTGTGTCGACCAAGTGGGCCATGCCAAATATGTCAGCAAGTTCGACCTCCTAAAAGGTTATTGGCAGGTCCCTTTGTCTGAGCGTGCGCGTGAGTTATCCGCGTTTATTACTCCGACTGGTTTGTATTCTTACAATGTCATGCCTTTCGGGTTGCGTAATGCCCCTGCCACATTTCAGAGGCTCATGACAAAAGTTCTGGGGGACTTGGAGGGGTGTACCATCTATTTAGACGATGTGGTTGTCTTTTCTGACACCTGGGTTTCTCATGTTGAGCACATGCGTGCGTTGTTTGCCCGTCTGGCTGAGGCGCGGCTGACCGTTAACCTCACAAAGTGTGAGTTCGCCAAAGCAACGGTGACATACCTCGGTCGGGTGGTGGGGCAGGGTATTGTCCGTCCCGTTGAGGAGAAAGTTAAGGCAGTTGCGTGTTTTCCTGTTCCTACAACCAAAAAAGAGCTCATGCGTTTCTTAGGTCTTGTTGGTTATTACAGGAGCTTTTGCAGAAATTTCTCTGATGTAGTCGCACCATTAACAGATTTGCTTAAGGCAAGCGCGACTTTTGTATGGTCTCCTGTTTGCCAGCAGGCATTTGAAAAAGTTAAATCCTTGTTGCGTAATGCACCTGTTCTCTCTGCTCCTAGGTTCGATCGTCCCTTTGCGCTCCAAGTTGATGCCAGTCACGTGGGGGTGGGGGCGATACTGTTGCAGAGTGATGAGTGTGGTATCAAAAAACAAGTGAGCTTCTTTTCTAAAAAGTTTAACTCATACCAACTCAACTATTCTACCATTGAGAAAGAAGCATTGGCATTAGTGTGGGCACTTAAGCATTTTGATGTGTATCTTGGATCTGGTGTCGTACCTGTAGTGGTCTTCACTGATCATAACCTTCTTGTTTTTTTGAACTCGTTACAGTGTCCCAATCAAAGATTAGTGAGATGGTCATTATTTCTTCAGTCTCACTGGCTTGATATTCGACACACAAAAGGGTCTGACAATGTGGTGACAGATGCATTGTCCAGAGCGCCTGTAGAGTAAATATAGCCAAGTGTTTTTCCTATGTTGTTGTTTCCTCGTCCCACTTGTTTTTCTCCCCTTACCCCTCTTAAATTGCTCCCAGGTACCAGGTTGCTGAGGTTCCCTCTCTTGTGTTGTCTTGTCTTTCCCTGCAGGTCGTAGGTGGGGCTTGCCACACCTGGGTGGACCTGGCCAGTCCACAGGTGTATAAGAGCTGGCACTGCTCCTCACATTACTCGCTGCTCTGCTCTTCTCTGCTCTGCTCCGTGACCTACCTGGCGTGGCTGCATCACTGCACCCGCGATTCCTCGGCGCATTATGTTGTGGTTTAGTTAGTTTATTTGTTAGTTCAGTTAGTATTTGATTATGTTGCCAATTACCTAATTTTATATTGTTTGTAATAAAATCATTTCGTTTTACTTTAAAACCATACGTCTCCTCGTTTTTGTCATGGCTTTGAGCCAGGTCATAACATCTGTCCAGGCTCATATAACATATGTAGTGAAGGAATTTAATAAAAGGTATTAAGTGAGTTTTTTTGCGTTTGTTTGGATAAAATGTGGAGATGCTTCACAACACATCTTCCCACCGGCAGCACAGTTTCAAGGTGACACCCAAGATTAGTGTCACCAATTCAGTATCTGACCATATGTCATCCCTTCTGTTCCTGAGATATGATAATGAGTAATGGCCAGAAAAGTGTTTTGCAGAATATCATGATGTCACAGTGAAGTTGTATGATTTTTTCAATAATAAGCATACGAATTCTTAAGATATGGCCAACAACATGTTAGTGAGGTCACAATGACTTTGACCTCTGACCACCAAAATTGAATAAGTTCATCATTAAGTCCAAGTGGACATTTGTGCCAAATTTGAAGAAATTCCCTCTGGGTATTTTTGAGATGTCACACCCAGACTAACTAATTTAATCAGACGAATCAATTTATTCAAATTGAGGATTTTGTCCAAATAATTTAACAGACATCCGAACTTCATTACAATACTCTCAATAGTAGCCTCAAATGTCAAAAAAAAGAGAGAAAATAAAAATACATTTGTTGCAGCCCTAGAAATTTGGGTGATTTCAAGCATAACAAGAGAAGACTATGAAGATTTATCTTCTATCTAAAATCAGTCAGTAAGCCGCAGCATGCACTGCTTGAGCCAACATTTAGCCCAGTTATCACAACAAGTCATTACTAACTCAGGCATTTGTGAACTTGTCTAAACACGGTGAATGGATGAACAATGGCTAGACGAGTGTGGGGGGAGGGTGAAGTGACTGGAACGTTCCAAAATGACAGAAGACAAATGTATGATTGTTAATTTATTGGGTCAGAAATTTGATGCAGGGCCAAACAGTGAGTAAGAGAAAAGAGGCTCATTGTGTGAGAGAAAACAAAAGATCTGATCAGACGCTCAGACTCTCAGCTCACCCAGGCTCACCCCTGGCTGGGGACTGAAAACACAAAGGAGAGATGGTCTCAGGAGTGAAACTACAGAGTTTCCACAGAAACACGGTGTAAACAGTATGATGTAAGACTCTGCTGGAGCTTATTGTGTGTAGATATACAGGTGCACTGTGACTATGGCAGGCAGGGAAACTATTACTTTCATTTCATAGAGCAGTCACTTGATATGAGCGGCCTGTCAATGACATTAATAATATCAGGTATTAAGCATGACAAGGTGGTGGCGTCGGTAGAGTAGTGGATAGTGTTGGCACCCCATATACAGAGGTGATGCCTCGCTGCAGCGATCGCGGGTTCAACCCCGGCTCACAACCATTTGCTGCATGTCATCCCCCCACTCTCTCACTCCCACATTTCACTCTATCCTGTCAATTAATGGCAGAAGTATATATATATCAGACATTGCGCTAGACTTTTTTTTTTTGCGGTTATTTTGACTGACAGGGTCATAAACATCCGGTCATAATCTATTTTTACCGGTCATTTTAATTTTCGTTTTTAAATGATAATAAAGATATTCAAAGACATTTAGTTTTCATTTGTTCGTTTTTAATAAATCCAAAAGGCATGTTATAAAGTGTGCATTAATAAGGACATGAACAAAAAGATGAACAGACATCCACACACCCGTGCCATTAGGCTTCGCCCTGGACACACCGGACGGCACTAACGTGTCCAGTGTGTCCAGGGCGTTATGTAGTTATGTCTGTAGGCTCGGTGACACAAAATTAAAATTGTAATGAAGTGATCAGGGTATTGAAAAATGTGTTTGGTTATGCACTGTTGTGTTATTTTAAATTTTACACACGGTATTTTCTCCTCACGTTCCTCGGTGCGTGGTGTTGTTATTTTATTTTGAAAATTGGCTGTATTCTGTCGTCTTTTCTGTGTCTGACTTCCTGTTTGGTACGATCCGCTCGATCCAGCTTGACAGAAGTGCTCGCGGCTCCCGCTCTGCTCAGCAGCCTGTGTGGACAGTCAGATAGGTTAACATGGGCGCTGACTGAAAACTGCCTCCACTGCTGGGCGCTGCGCTTCGGTTCCGCGTCCAGGGCGTTATGTCAACAACGCTACATGAAGCAGAGAAATGACTTTTTCTCTGCAGTGTGAAAACGGCAGCCAAGTGGGCAGGGGTGGTTATTGCAACCGGTCAAAATGGCCGACAGCCTTCAGATTTTCCCGTCATTATTGTAAAAAACCAGTCAATGACCGAGAATATCTGGTTAACGCGACCCCTAATATATATATATATATATATACAGTACAGGCCAAAAGTTTGGACACACCTTCTCATTCAATGCGTTTTCTTTATTTTCATGACTATTTACATTGTAGATTCTCACTGAAGGCATCAAAACTATGAATGAACACATGTGGAGTTATGTACTTAACAAAAAAAGGTGAAATAACTGAAAACATGTTTTATATTCTAGTTTCTTCAAAATAGCCACCCTTTGCTCTGATTACTGCTTTGCACACTCTTGGCATTCTCTCCATGAGCTTCAAGAGGTAGTCACCTGAAATGGTTTCCACTTCACAGGTGTGCCTTATCAGGGTTAATTAGTGGAATTTCTTGCTTTATCAATGGGGTTGGGACCATCAGTTGTGTTGTGCAGAAGTCAGGTTAATACACAGCCGACAGCCCTATTGGACAACTGTTAAAATTCATATTATGGCAAGAACCAATCAGCTAACTAAAGAAAAACCAGTGGCCATCATTACTTTAAGAAATGAAGGTCAGTCAGTCCGGAAAATTGCAAAAACTTTAAATGTGTCCCCAAGTGGAGTCGCAAAAACCATCAAGCGATACAACGAAACTGGCACACATGAGGACCGACCCAGGAAAGGAAGACCAAGAGTCACCTCTGCTTCTGAGGATAAGTTCATCCGAGTCACCAGCCTCAGAAATCGCAAGTTAACAGCAGCTCAGATCAGAGACCAGATGAATGCCACACAGAGTTCTAGCAGCAGACCCATCTCTAGAACAACTGTTAAGAGGAGACTGCGCGAATCAGGCCTTCATGGTCAAATAGCTGCTAGGAAACCACTGCTAAGGAGAGGCAACAAGCAGAAGAGATTTGTTTGGGCCAAGAAACACAAGGAATGGACATTAGACCAGTGGAAATCTGTGCTTTGGTCTGATGAGTCCAAATTTGAGATCTTTGGTTCCAACCGCCGTGTCTTTGTGAGACGCAGAAAAGGTGAACGGATGGATTCCACATGCCTGGTTCCCACTGTGAAGCATGGAGGAGGAGGTGTGATGGTGTGGGGGTGTTTTGCTGGTGATACTGTTGGGGATTTATTCAAAATTGAAGGCACACTGAACCAGCATGGCTACCACAGCATCCTGCAGCGACATGCCATCCCATCCGGTTTGCGTTTAGTTGGACGATCATTTATTTTTCAACAGGACAATGACCCCAAACACACCTCCAGGCTGTGTAAGGGCTATTTGACCAAGAAGGAGAGTGATGGAGTGCTGCGGCAGATGACCTGGCCTCCACAGTCACCGGACCTGAACCCAATGGAGATGGTTTGGGGTGAGCTGGACCGCAGAGTGAAGGCAAAGGGGCCAACAAGTGCTAAACACCTCTGGGAACTCCTTCAAGACTGTTGGAAAACCATTTCAGGTGACTACCTCTTGAAGCTCATGGAGAGAATGCCAAGAGTGTGCAAAACAGTAATCAGAGCAAAGGGTGGCTATTTTGAAGAAACTAGAATATAAAACATGTTTTCAGTTATTTCACCTTTTTTTGTTAAGTACATAACTCCACATGTGTTCATTCATAGTTTTGATGCCTTCAGTGAGAATCTACAATGTAAATAGTCATGAAAATAAAGAAAACGCATTGAATGAGAAGGTGTGTCCAAACTTTTGGCCTGTACTGTATATATAAATGTATATACATATATGAAATAATATATAATATATTGTAATAACTCCCACAGCATTAGCAAATGTGTTCCTTTATTAGTTAAGTTTATTGATTTTCTAATGATTTATATATTATTTTACTTTTTTCTTTCTCTTTTTTTTGAAAAAAAAAAAAAAAAAAAAAACCCAACATTTTCCATATGAATAACATGCATATACCCTGGACTCATTGACCTTTCTTCCCCTTAAATTAGCTGAGTGTCCCCTTTGGGCCTCCATACAGCCCTGGTTTCTAGTTCCTTTCCTTGACAAGATTGTCATTGGCTCCCTCAGGGCATTTCTCCTGTATTTGTCCCAAAGCTCCAAGAGGCAGCAGAGGAGGGGCCCCTTATCCACTCAGCCATTGTTCCCATACTGTACAGCAGCTAGCTGGGTGGTTTGGGGAGGAAAACAACCACCTCGGGTTAGCTAGACCTGTAACATTGCCACTGTTCTCTCAGAGTAACACTTTACATCCTAATAAAACTTTAATGCTGCACACAGGCAGTTTCACACAACCACATGTATAATTCATAGAGGGAGGTGGGGAGACTGCAACTGTTGTTTATGTACAGCACGTGTCTCTGCCGCAGTGTTAAACACATACAGTGAGCGTGGCAGGGCAATCTCATCTTTATGATACAATCTGTGGTGAAGATGGAGCTACAGTACCCTGGGATTTGGGGTGGGGTGGCCATAAAAGAGGCTGTCTTGCTCCACCCAGGTGTTAAATGAAAGCACAGCAAGCAGCTCTGTAATAACTGAGTGTGGAGACCATGATTACAGTTTGTCCTCTTTGCATATTTTTTTTGTAGCAACCATTTTATAAAGCTGTATCAACCAACCTTTTCTAAATGCAAGTTCATCCATCGGGTGAAGGTCCTCTTCTGAACCAGTTCCCTTTCAACTGCAACACAGGAAGAGGAGAGAAAAAGATTTCAGTCATCTGGAAACTGAAGCCAGCAGGGCCACAGTACTCATCAGAGTCTGAAGAAGCAAGCGAGCATGAATCACTCCTCGCCAAAGGCATATCACCATGGCAAAGAAACAAAACACACACACACACACACACACACACTCTCACTCTGTTATCTATGCATCTTGCACACTCACAGATTAACCACCCTGGCACAAAACTCCAGTGTCAGACAGGGTGAGGGTTAACCCTAATGCTAACCTAATCTCAGTGATTTTGAAGTAAACAAACAAGACTGAAGATCTGATCTCTGTATTTTAGCTGGTTGCTGGTATTTTTACAAGACACACTCAAACTGCACTGATCTTCATACTTTTACCATTTGTGCTTAACATTTAAGGACCTGCACATCCTCACAGGTATTTCCACTTATTCTGACTGATTAGACCTCTGCATACAACGCTATAGGCCAACATGTAAATACATGGGGCACAACTGGACTGTGGATCATGCAGATCACGATGTGACTGATAGAGATAGTGCTGTATATCAAATACAGACACAACAGTGTGTGTTAAACTGCAGACTTCTGTACTAAACTCTTACGTATGGGAAAATGCAGTGTACTACTGGCACCCTTAAAATGGTCCAAAAGCTGAATGTGGAATGATGGACACATGTCACCTTCAAAGGTTAACATCTTTGTGACAAAGATGGCGGCTGTTGAAGGTGTATCCTGGTGACCTGCCAACGTGGAGCAATATATAGGCTATCTAGCATTACCTCAGGTAGCCTAATGACAAGTGCCTCTGTTAAAGAACATTACCATTCATCAGTGTGGATGCTCACATTGTCCTAGTTATTGTTACTGTTCTTGGTTTAGACGGCCCTTTGGAGTGAGTCTTGTCATGATGGACCCACGGGTGATTGTGACTGGCTGTGGGAAGTCAGTGTAGCTAACATACTAAATAATTAGTACATATTGTTTGTGAATTATTATAATTACAGGTGTTTAGAGGATGGTATTTCTTTGTGGATTGGGAGGGGAACTGCAGCATGATTACTGTTAACTTCCTTGGAAAATTCCATTAATTTCTCTGCTGTTGTGAAGGAGCTTTAGTCTGCTCAGTCCACGCGGACTCTGCTGCACCAGAGTTCAGAAAGCAGACGTATAGGGGGGATGGCAAGTAGAGAGGGTGAGGGGAACTCTGAAGAGGTTACCATGGTAGCAAAGTCAGCTGTTATTCATCTTTATGTCCAGTATGGCCCACTGGAGGCACAGGGGCTAACTCCGCATTATCTACACTCCAAGGGTAAGGAGAGCTTTGGCTGCTCTAATGATATTGATTGTTTCTCCCTCCAGCGGAATCATGACTGCTCCACTGAAGCCTGATGGGGAAGACAGCAGAGAGCACAGACACAGGAGAAGAAAATATTGCTCTTCATTAAAGGGCATGGGGGGTGGGTGTCAAGGTTGCAGTCTGTATTGGCCTCTTAGTCGTAGAGCAGTGGCATGTGGAGGGCACAGCCACTGATTTGTTAATGTGCCCCATCAATGGAATAGCAGTCTGTCCTGTGCAGTGCTTACTCACAGGGGAACGCCCCGAGTGCAGAGAATTTCCCCCACTGTTGTCAGACAATGCTGGAGTTGGGTTGGTATTCAAGAGGCGTAGCTGGGTCTTTAATGCATGAACGTTTGTCAGAGCAGACACAGGGAGGTGAGAGAAGAGAAAGAGGATGACAAGAAGAGGAGATGACAGGGAAGGGGTGAGAGACAGAGCCTGAAGGGAGAAGAGCAAGATGAGAGATGAAACGAAGAGCACATTCAAGAACATGATTGAAACGACTGCTACAAACTAAAGGAAAAAAATCAACTAGATGTTGGTATTAGGTATCCACTGATGCAAGCTTCAACAGACCAGAGTGTGATAAAGCCAAATGATTAAATGGCCCGTCCTCAATTACAAACTATTATTGTATAATCATGCCAAATGATCAAGCTTTCAGCCACATTTCCATCTTTGTCTAGTAGCAACAACTCCACCACATGCATCATAATGGAAATTCATTCTGCAGAACACAAAATCACAAAGAAACATTAAAAGCATACTCAGGTGGTATTGCGGAGGAATTTAGAAAATCCTAAAGGTATGATGTTTAATACCATCAAAAATACAGACACTCAGAGCATCGGTGGCTTAGTGGATGGAGCAGGCGCCCCATGTATCAGGTTCGAGTCCAGCCTGTGGCCCTTTGCTGCATGTCATCCCCCCACTCTCTCTCTCTCTCTCCCCTTCACACTTGGCTGTCCTGTTCATTAAAGGCAAAATGCCTCAAAAAATATCTTTAAAAAGAAAAAAAATACAGACACTCGTCTTTCTATTAAACTGATACGCAAATGCTGTATTGAGGCAATGTATTGTAGAGCACAGCATGCGCCACCAGAGGTCAGTATAGTGGTGGTACTGAGCTGAGAAAGGTGGCGACTGCAAGAGGTGGGGATATTTTGTTACAGGACTAGTAGTAAAGAAAAATGTCTCTGCCCCTCTTTGGGAGTATTGACAAATATAACTCACCCTTTCTTAAGAATTGGGGCAAATCATGTCCTACCAAAAAAAATCTTAAAATTATAAATGATCAACACACTAATTCCATCTATGGGGTGAAACATTATTATCAAAGGATTTATACATTCATTCATCTTCTAACCGCTTCATCCTCTTGAGGGTCGCGGGGGGGCTGGAGCCTATTCCAACTGACATCGGGCGTCACCCTGGACAGGTCGCCAGACTATCACAGGGCTGACACATAGAGACAGACAACCATTCACGCTCACATTCACGCCTATGGACAATTTAGAGTTATCAATTAACCTAGTCCCCAATCTGCATGTCTTTGGACTGTGGGAGGAAGCCGGAGTGCCCGGAGAGAACCCATGCTGACACGGGGAGAACATGCAAACTCCACACAGAAGGGCTCCCACACCCGGGATCGAACCGGCAACCCTCTTGCTGTGAGGCGACAGTGCTAACCACCACACCACCGTGCTGCCCGGATATATATGTATATATATATGTATATATATATACATATATGTATATATATATATATATATATATATATATATATATAGATAGATAGATAGATAGATAGATATTGTGATATATATATACATATATATATATATGAAATAAGTATGGTCTTAAAAATATTGTCTCACTTCCTGGCCTCCAAAGAGGGGGGAATGCGGCTCAAATATTGATCAGTTTTTCATTTTGTTTTTTTGATAAATTCATTACTTAATATTGCTATCAGGGCCCTATTTCAGAAAGCAGGATTAGTGAAAACTCTGAGTATGTTAAGCCTGAGATGAGGGAAAGTCTGACTTCTCCGTTTCACAAAACCAGCTCAGCGTAACCCTGAGTTAGTTACTATGGCAACATACTCTGTGAAGTATCTAATCTATCTATCACTCATCGAAGTGAATAAATAAATAAATATTTTAGAGGTAAGACTCTGTCCAATCTTATCGCTGACATCCATCATCTGTGCTATTCAAGAAAAAAGTTAAATCACTGGGATTTATTACAGGGTTTAACAGTCAAGATTTTGATCCTTTAAAATGTATTTCTCAGCCTTACTGAGAAATGAAAATCAGTAACACCAGAAAGTAAGGTTTTGTCATTTTTGCTTTTTCTTAAGATGACTTCTTCCAACTATAAAAGCAGTTTATTAGCCACATGTTTTTTATTCAACACGTCATCTCCATTCAGCCCACTGATGTGCTGGTATCCACCACAGCAACAAGTGTCGATAAGCAATAAGTATTTAGACTCAATATGACTTGTCTAAGTAGGCTACATATTAGCAACACAACATAGTAAACCCCAATCCATCCATGACACAAAATTGTGATGTAAAGTCTACACAAATGCCCCGGATTGTCAAAATAACACAAAAACATGATGTCGTGTTAAGGTGAACTATATATTGCTTCCAGGTTCAGAATTAATCTCTTTGCCTTATTCTAGCAATCCATAAACCTATATTTTTTACAGTTCAATGAAATTGTTGTAAAATGTGTCCTCAATTTGTTACGGTAACATGACATAGAATTAAATGCTCTAAAAACAATAACAAAAAATTATGATAAACTGACATAAAATTCCAGTCAGACAAGGGTCATGTGACACATTTATTTTGTGTCTGGTGAACTGTACTGTAAACCAAATGTTTTGAGTGCAAGCTTTTAAGTTGAGTGAGCGAATTTACAATGTAGGCTAGACAATGATATGAACCAGTCACCAGTGACTCAGCTTTTACTTTTTTTTTGTTTTTTAAACACAAATACCGTCATATTTTTATACACCCATTAAATATCAGGAAAGTATGAAGGTATGAAAAAAAAGATACCACCCCAGCCTAAATGCTCTGCCAAAGCCTCTAGCGCAGATATGCGCAGTCCGCCTGCAGCCTCCTTCTTAAAATGTTATTTATGGGCTGATTTCTCTCTTCACTTCAGGGTTGCAGCATAATTCAATAACTCTATCCAGCTGCCAGTAATTGTTTTGCCAAGTCTACTTTAGCTAAGAAAGACAGATGTTGATAACAAGGGATGCCACCCTCAGGAGCGATGGAAAATTACAATATTTCTTCAATGAAAGCCACAACAGTTGTGCTGACCTGATTTGTCACAGTGTTGCCATGGCTAATGAATCAGCACCAAGTCAGACATATTGGAGCTTTCAGAAAAATCTGAGTTTGTTGACATGAACGCTATTTACAAATTGAAAAGTGGTAATTACAGTTACTCTGATATGCTGTGACCGCTGTTCAGCAACACCAACAGAGCAGAGACTCTGATCTAGCTGATCGCATCAGGTCAATTTCAGGAGAAACTCCCAGTTAATATTTTAGGCTGATCAACTTTGCTCTGAATTAGGACCTCGAGTACTTGGATCAAGTAGTTTGTGAAAAAAATAGGTGTAAAGTGGATAACAACTGTCATTTCAATGTGTCAGATACATAATCTTTAATCAACATTTCAGATCTAATGAAACTTCATTGTCAGGCTGTAGCCACAGGTTGTCAACATTAATCAGTATGCCACTCAGAACTGTAGTGCTTCTATCTTCAGAACCAACAAATGGTAATTACATACAGTATCTCAACTGCAGCTGTTACTATTAGTTCCTTTTAACTTACTGGCAAATGCTGATATATTTATTGTGAACAAGTGTAAGCTGTGTTTTCATGGTGGCACTAGTGACAATGAGTGTCTTGCGCAATCAAAGATTAAGGATGCACAATTCAAATAAACACAAGAAGTTTGTGCTCTAGAGAAAGGATCAGCACTCCGTGAATAACCTCCTAAGCCCTATGATAAGCTATTATGGCAAGGCATAACTATACAGACCAGTGAGCAGTAATAACTAACATGTCTTTGGGGTCATCGGGTGGGAACCTCCTTTCACCAGTGTTTCATCTAATTGGTCCCACGACACCTCCAGGAGGCTAGACAGTGATCTCTGGCGTCCCAGAGACACTCCCCTAATGCCAGGTCTCACTGCTCCCCGCACCAACCCAACAACCTGCTTTACCTTACATTACACATGGCTTTCTCAGCCCAAACAGCACTGCCACCTTCAACCAAACCCAGGCTCCATACATGCCAGCTCCAGGTAGTGGCACAGTAATATCTGCATGTCATTGGTATGGACCAATATTGGCTTTATTAACTGAATCGGCCAACATGCTATCTCTTATTTTTCTCAATGAATTAATATTAGGCTACATACACTGAAAAGCATTACATTTCATGTTTCTATCTGCTGGTTAGCCATCACAGTAAGAGTGTGCATGCACAATATAATGTTAATTCTACTACAGGAGAGACTTGATGATCATAAAAATTAGGGGAAAGTGGATATATCAATATCGGTAACGGTTATCAGTCAAATGAGTTGTTATATTGGCATATCAGATATTGGCAAAAATTCAATATAGTGCATAGCGAATCCACTGGAGACCATGAATATTCACAGCACATTTCACAAGAAATCCAGCCACTTCTTAAAGTATCTTTTCATCAACCAATATAGGTACGTATGCTGCATCCTGGGGCAATGAGGTGTCTTTTTTTTTTCTAACTAAACAGAAAGCCAATAACAGTGTGGTAGAAACTGAGGTACAACTGGCTAGGACAGCATTCCCTCTATGAGACCAGAACAACAGTGGAGCAACTTCATAAAATGACAACTCTCTTGGCTACCTGCATGTAATAAATCACCAGAGCTTACAATATGGCACATTCATAAGGATACACTCTGAGGTACCCGAGCGAGTCCGGATACGGTGACGTAATCTTTCATAAAAGCATCAAACACTCTGAAGCCAGAGCTCTGCTTTGGATAATATACCTGGAAAATGACATCAGCTGACAACATGACTTTTACTGCACCAGCTTGGCCTCTTTTAAAATTATGAACAGTTTTATTTCTGGGCCTGTCTTTGAGTGTGTCTCCCCCCCAGTGAGTAATTACATAATTACTCATAAAATGGGTGTTGTTCATGTAATATGGAAAATGGCAGCATTACACGTATGTGCAGCAGTGGATCTGTGATCATCAGTTCTGAAGCTAGACATACGATAGAAAAGCAAGCCTGTGAAAAAGGTATTTGAGGCTCAGCACCATGAGGTGAGAGTCCTAATGATGCCTCTGTTTGCACTGCCTTGTTAGTCTGGTGCTTTGTACAAATGTGTACGTATGCATGTATGTGCCACTGGATACTCAAGTCAATGTCGTATGCATGCTAAGTTAAATTCCATTTCTCCTTTTTCCTTCCTCCCACTTTTCTTAAATCTATACTGTTATACACATTGACAAATGTCCAGCTAAAGGATAATAATCAGTGTCCAATTGCATGAAACACTTTAAGATTAAGATTATCTGTAAAGTCTGAGTTAAGATTTCTTTGAAATAAAACTGATTGCACTCATTACCCTTAAATCTTCGGCAACCGCATGGTTGATATTTTTGACATCAAATTGCTGTACTAAAAACATGGCAAAATCCATTTTTGGCTGTTTGTCCTTGTTGCCCTCATTGATTAGGATGCGTAAGGCTGATTATATACACTGGGTGTTAATGTCACATGAAAGTTGTGGTGTCTGATTTCATGTTCTAGACCCCCTAGTGATTATAATATGATGATAATATGATGGATCTCTATTTTACCAGGGTATAAGTGAGTGACCACTCAAGTTGAGTTTCCCATTTATGGTAAACAGGACCTGGCACTATTTTTAGCTCAGTATAAACCCAGTGCGAGATCATAATGTCATGCTAATAGTTTCCTTTCTAGACTGGATTATATGTGCTTTATCTTATGACTGGCATACATACAAAGCCATTTACTCCTGACATAAAGGGATGGCTTGGCTTTATTCAGCTCAGTAATCTTTATTTCAATCTTTTGCTTTCTATATAGGTTTGTTATTGATGGATTCATATTTATCTAGACAGCAATGTTGTATTTACTATAACCTTGACGTCTGTCTGCTGTTATTGACAGTATTTGATTTTGTACAGATGTTTTCAATCAGACGCATTTTAGTACATTGATTATACTCTTACTCTATTCAATTCTTTTTTTCTATATTACATAGACTATGTCCAGGATAAGCGGTTACGGAAAATGAATGAATGTTGCACTTTTTACAATGTATTTAACCAGGAAAATGTTTGTTCTTGATGAATTACTGCATTGTGTTAACATATGTTACTGTCTAGAATGTTTTTATATGGAAAAAAACTTGGGTTACACAAATAAAAAAATCAGTAATGCCTAATATGTGTAAGTTCGATAAGGGGCTTTTACTTTTAAAAGGATACAGGAAGTGTTGAGTTCAAAATAATTGCGGAATGCATTCAATTTAAATGTGCAATATGTCATTTTCTGCCGCTAGGGGTCTCAAACCAAAACAATAACAGAAGATGGAGTTGGATGACGTCACGAAGTAGCGTGGGATCATGGGAGTTGTAGTCATATAACAGATACAGATCTGACGTTCCTCACTCCGTGAAACCGAAACCGACCGTGGCAGCTCTCTTCTTATCCCAAATTCTTCTGGGATCGCTTGGTTGACCCGTACGTTTCCGTTTTACCAGCTTGTTTACCGGGACAGCTTTGGTGTCAGAAGGTACAGCAACCGTCAATGCATAATCATGATCCATGACGAGTTAGCTTAGCCTAGCAACAGTAACGTTCATTCTCTGACGTCTCATCCGGTCTGCTTCTTCTTCTTCTCCTTCATTTAATGGCTATGGTAACTGGAGTTACGTCGCCATTGACATACGACCTAATGACATGGTCCGTAACTTTTATTAATATTTCATATTTATCTGAGTTTGAAAAATTGTTGGAAATATTTCTGATAATCAAAGTACACAACTAAACAAAATATATAATATTGGTTTAGTCGTTTTTAGACTTTTATGTGGAAAAACTACATATTATACCTTTAACAGGGCCAACAGGAGCAGATTAAAAATAATACAAAATACAGAGAGAATTAGAAATAAAGGTCTTTGTCTAGAACAAAGGTCTGTTTCTAAAGTAGTCTGTCTGTGCTCTGTGTTCCTGTTGGTGACGGCTGTGATGGAAGAAGTTGTGGAAGGCAACCGCATTCCAGACGCGGTGTCGGTTGTCGTCTACTATGACATACTATGTGAGATAAAATGATGGATTATTGCACAAGACACTGTGTAGTTTGGCTGACATCGTGTTATTTGAACCCAACATCAGTAAAAGAGTACTGATGATAAGCAGCATTCTTGAGAGTGACATCCCTCATTTGGTGTTTTGATGATCGCGGTGGGAAAGACAACATCTTAAGGTGTGTCTACACAGGTGGCCTTTCAGCCACATATAACTCACACTATACCAGTAACCTACAGGATATTGCCACACTGTTTTACACTGTTTTCCGAGTAGAACTACTGAATACTGATTGTGTGTTGGGCTCTGAGCGCTGCCAAATGAAGGTAACCTACACTCAGTACTGCCTGAAGGCATCCTGTGTAGACACAGCATACAGCATATGATTCGTCATTTTCATACTCATCAAACCTTTTATTGAGCCTGTGACCTGTAAAGAAAGGTCTCCACACTCATTTCTGCAGGTTGTAACTTGATGCATGAGCTCGACCCCACATGAACTCCTGACACAGCCAGGGGCCTAGCAGGTAGAGCTTAGAACGGCCCCAAAAAACGCAGCCCGACCTCACTCGAGCAAGTGCATGTTCTGTCCGAGCCTGGCCCGGCCCGTCCCTTTAACTGTAATTATGAGCCCAAGCCCGGTTTAAACCCGACATACGAATACGAATGTGGACATTGAAGGCTGACTCTCTTTCTTTCCATGGCAAGTCTTCGTCATGTGCCTCTTAAGTGTCGAGGTTCCTGTCTTTTGCTGTCATATACCAGCATCCTGCTGCACTTGGTTCACATGCGTGTGGCCATTGGCGCCGTCAATCCTCTCCTTTATGTAGACCTTATAGTCTGTGTAATGTCATGAATAATTTCAAAGCTGTGTTGTCATTATAAGCCAATTACTGTAAACCAGCAGAGCTGACAAAAGACCCCTGATATAAGAGAAGGAGACGTGGTGTGAGGAAACACCCCAGCTCTTAGCGTGTAATAAATGTCTTAATATTAAAAAAAAAAAAAAGTTTGGGTTTTTTTTTCAGTGAAAATTCTGGTTTCTAATTGGGTTTGGGCCCAAAACTGCTGCTGTGGTTTGGGCTCAGGTTGGACTGAACCTATGCGGGTTCATATAGTCCGCCCTAATCTTTTGGGCTTGATCAAAGCTCTAATGTGATGTCATCACATTTCTTGTCTTCCCCAACAAACATTCCCAAACCCAGATATATTCAGTTTACCAACCAATAACAGAGAAAAGCAGCAAATCCTCCAACAATTAGTACATTATTATATTTTTTTTTTCTGTAGAATAAGTTGGACAGAAGGATTGCCCGCACACTGACTTGCACTTACACAGCAATGGTTTTTAATGAAGCAAAAGGTATGAAAGATCCAGAGGACCGAAACATTGCTTCAATCCGTCTTTCCATGTTAAGCACTTTCTGCTGTGCCAATGCAGCTGATGACAGGAGCTGATTATCCTGGTGTGCGAAAGCCTCTTCAATACAACAAATCTGTAGAATAAGTTAAAATCTCTTATCTTCAGCAAGTCAGCAAGCAAGTATATATATGTATATATATATATATATATATATATATATATATATATATATATACACACACAGGCATGTACTGTATATATATACTGTGTCCAAACTTTTGGCCTGTACTGTATATATATATATATACAGTACAGGCCAAAAGTTTGGACACACCTTCTCATTCAATGCGTTTTCTTTATTTTCATGACTATTTACATTGTAGATTCTCACTGAAGGCATCAAAACTATGAATGAACACATGTGGAGTTATGTACTTAACAAAAAAGGTGAAATAACTGAAAACATGTTTTATATTCTAGTTTCTTCAAAATAGCCACCCTTTGCTCTGATTACTGCTTTGCACACTCTTGGCATTCTCTCCATGAGCTTCAAGAGGTAGTCACCTGAAATGGTTTCCACTTCACAGGTGTGCCTTATCAGGGTTAATTAGTGGAATTTCTTGCTTTATCAATGGGGTTGGGACCATCAGTTGTGTTGTGCAGAAGTCAGGTTAATACACAGCCGACAGCCCTATTGGACAACTGTTAAAATTCATATTATGGCAAGAACCAATCAGCTAACTAAAGAAAAACCAGTGGCCATCATTACTTTAAGAAATGAAGGTCAGTCAGTCCGGAAAATTGCAAAAACTTTAAATGTGTCCCCAAGTGGAGTCGCAAAAACCATCAAGCGCTACAAACGAAACTGGCACACATGAGGACCGACCCAGGAAAGGAAGACCAAGAGTCACCTCTGCTTCTGAGGATAAGTTCATCCGAGTCACCAGCCTCAGAAATGGCAAGTTAACAGCAGCTCAGATCAGAGACCAGATGAATGCCACACAGAGTTCTAGCAGCAGACCCATCTCTAGAACAACTGTTAAGAGGAGACTGCGAATCAGGCCTTCATGGTCAAATAGCTGCTAGGAAACCACTGCTAAGGAGAGGCAACAAGCAGAAGAGATTTGTTTGGGCCAAGAAACACAAGGAATGGACATTAGACCAGTGGAAATCTGTGCTTTGGTCTGATGAGTCCAAATTTGAGATCTTTGGTTCCAACCGCCGTGTCTTTGTGAGACGCAGAAAAGGTGAACGGATGGATTCCACATGCCTGGTTCCCACTGTGAAGCATGGAGGAGGAGGTGTGATGGTGTGGGGGTGTTTTGCTGGTGACACTGTTGGGGATTTATTCAAAATTGAAGGCACACTGAACCAGCATGGCTACCACAGCATCCTGCAGCGACATGCCATCCCATCCGCTTTGCGTTTAGTTGGACGATCATTTATTTTTCAACAGGACAATGACCCCAAACACACCTCCAGGCTGTGTAAGGGCTATTTACAGGCTGTGTAAGGGTGTGTCCAAACTTTTGGCCTGTACTGTACAGTACAGGCCTAAGGTTTGGACACACCTTCTCATTCAATGCATTTTCTTTATTTTCATGACTATTTACATTGTAGATTCTCACTGAAGGCATCAAAACTATGAATGAACACATGTGGAGTTATGTACTTAACAAAAAAAGGTGAAATAACTGAAAACATGTTTTATATTCTAGTTTCTTCAAAATAGCCACCCTTTGCTCTGATTACTGCTTTGCACACTCTTGGCATTCTCTCCATGAGCTTCAAGAGGTAGTCACCTGAAATGGTTTTCCAACAGTCTTGAAGGAGTTCCCAGAGGTGTTTAGCACTTGTTGGCCCCTTTGCCTTCACTCTGCGGTCCAGCTCACCCCAAACCATCTCCATTGGGTTCAGGTCCGGTGACTGTGGAGGCCAGGTCATCTGCCGCAGCACTCCATCACTCTCCTTCTTGGTCAAATAGCCCTTACACAGCCTGGAGGTGTGTTTGGGGTCATTGTCCTGTTGAAAAATAAATGATCCCAACTAAACGCAAAGCGGATGGGATGGCATGTCGCTGCAGGATGCTGTGGTAGCCATGCTGGTTCAGTGTGCCTTCAATTTTGAATAAATCCCCAACAGTGTCACCAGCAAAACACCCCCACACCATCACACCTCCTCCTCCATGCTTCAGTGGGAACCAGGCATGTGGAATCCATCCGCTTCACCTTTTCATGCCTCACAAAGACACGCGTGTTGGAACCAAAGATCTCAAATTTGGACTCATCAGACCAAAGCACAGATTTCCACTGGTCTAATGTCCATTCCTTGTGTTTCTTGGCCCAAACAAATCTCTTCTGCTTGTTGCCTCTCCTTAGCAGTGGTTTCCTAGCAGCTATTTGACCATGAAGGCCTGATTCGCGCAGTCTCCTCTTAACAGTTGTTCTAGAGATGGGTCTGCTGCTAGAACTCTGTGTGGCATTCATCTGGTCTCTGATCTGAGCTGCTGTTAACTTGCCATTTCTGAGGCTGGTGACTCGGATGAACTTATCCTCAGAAGCAGAGGTGACTCTTGGTCTTCCTTTCCTGGGTCGGTCCTCATGTGTGCCAGTTTCTGTAGCGCTTGATGGTTTTTATGCGACTCCACTTGGGGACACATTTAAAGTTTTTGCAATTTTCCGACTGACTGACCTTCATTTCTTAAAGTAATGATGGCCACTCGTTTTTCTTTAGTTAGCTGATTGGTTCTTGCCATAATATGAATTTTAACAGTTGTCCAATAGGGCTGTCGGCTGTGTATTAACCTGACTTCTGCACAACACAACTGATGGTCCCAACCCCATTGACAAAGCAAGAAATTCCACTAATTAACCCTGATAAGGCACACCTGTGAAGTGGAAACCATTTCAGGTGACTACCTCTTGAAGCTCATGGAGAGAATGCCAAGAGTGTGCAAAGCAGTAATCAGAGCAAAGGGTGGCTATTTTGAAGAAACTAGAATATAAAACATGTTTTCAGTTATTTCACCTTTTTTTGTTAAGTACATAACTCCACGTGTTCATTCATAGTTTTGATGCCTTCAGTGAGAATCTACAATGTAAATAGTCATGAAAATAAAGAAAATGCATTGAATGAGAAGGTGTGTCCAAACTTTTGGCCTGTACTGTATATATATATATATATATATGAATCAAGGGCACGGGTAAAAATGAAATGCGGGCAGCGGGTGAGAATAAAAGTTTTTGGGTTTTTTTCAGAACTAAACAAATGTGTGATGTGCAGTATATGTGTAATATTTTGACATCTAAATCTTGAACCTTGGACCCTGTTGTCACATTCGTCACCAGTGTGGAAGACTCTGGCAGCCTATATCGAGTTCGAGACACCCAAGGAGGATCCTTTTGAGGTTTTATGGTGGTGAAAGGAGCATGCTGAAATGTTTTCTAACCTGGCAGTGATTGTGCAGAATGTTTTCGCCATCCTGGCATCAAGGGAAGCCAGAGAAAGAGACATCTCCTCCACTGGATTTTTAATTCAACAACGGAGAACTGTAGGACTGTAGCCTGCGTGTGTTTAATCATGAGCGCAGGTTGGGTTGCAGGACTTTTATCAACGGGTGTGGCTTTGACTTAGACCTAATAATCCCTAATGGGTCAGGTCCTGGTGCTGAGCTTTACAGGTGTAGGCAGTGTGGGTTTTCAAAAATGGACCCACAGAGGGTTCCCACAAATTTTCATGGACAAAATTTCAAAACACTTCCCTGACTTTTCAAGGACCCATGATAATCTTTTTTTTTTCTTGCCCTACTTGCCAGGCATTTTCAAACATATCAGATTCAAACTCTATTCAAACATTTTCAGCAAGCAGGCATAAAGGAAGGGAGAGACGGAACGTGGGGAGAAAATGTAGAAACATCCGTGATGATAAACAAAACATCCCACATCGACTCACACTAGACACATTCTGCTGCCAGCTACACAAAATAAATTTGACAGTCCCCAACTTGTTTACTGAGCTATAGTGACACACTTGTAATAACGTAAAAACTAATTATAATCTTACAATCACATAAAATGGTCAGGCACTTTTTCTCCATTACCAAAATATAACCATATTGTTGAAAGAGTCTGAGTTTAACAGTGAAAACTAAAAGTGAGAGCAGTGTGTTGGAATAACCTGGTATATGCCATTCATACCATCCGCCATTCACTCCTTGCAGGCATGCTCTCTCATAATTTCCTTGCTCTCGTTGTCGGAGGCTGTTCTGTCAGCTGATCACAGTTAACCAGTAGCACAGCAACACACTCTCTCTTATTGCCTGGTGTTCTTTCATGCTGCAGTTGTACGCACCCTCCACCTCCCCATCACTGCTCAGTCTTTGCAGATTCATCAGCCTCATCAGCCATCAGCCTCAGTCATCATCTGCCACCACCACCACCAGTGTCTGAACTCCATTGGGAATTTATCTTGTTGTTGCTCAGATGCCCCTCGATTACAAAATCTCTCTCTCTGGAGTCAAAGCACAAAAGACTTTCTGTCAAATCTTAATCATCACACATCTGGTAATCTGTATTAAACAATTAACCTTACGTCCCTCCCCAGTCTCTCCTGATTGAAATGGTTGTAATAAGGTCCACAGTCTTGATTTTCAAACATAATAAAGTCAACTCCACTCATGATATTATGTCTAAGAGGTGGGGTCCTGGTATAAGTAGGGACAACTGTCTATTTTTTCTGGCAACAATTCCATATTAAGTTTTACTTATGTTGCACACCATTTGTTTCAAGCCTTGAAAAACAACAAAAACATGGTTCTATCATGAGCTGTGATGCTGCACAGGTGCAGGGTTCGGCACAGGTACAGTAGCCTACTACTGCTGAGTACACTGCTTTAGTGTGGGGAAAAATGAGGATGTCTCACTTACTTTAATTTGGTAGAAGATGAGCCCTCTCTCACCGAGTGCTCCGGTTGGTCTTATCGCAAACACAGCAGGCTCAGCTGAGTATACCAAATCCACATGGACACATTTAGCATGACAACTCTTTTATTACATTCTGGGTGGAGGGGAGGGCACAAAGGGACTGAGCAAATATAATTAAATGGCAATTAGCTCTGGAGGCTATAAATAAACACACATCTATTAAAACTAGACAGTATGGACTGACTCTTTTGTGGATTTTGTGGCGTTGCTGTCTCTTTGCTTTGTTATTTTCAACCACAGAACACAAGTTAGTTGTTTTGTTTTTTTTACCTCAGAGAGAGGATTAATGGATATCTGAAACACATAGCTTGTTATTTATTCACATAAGCTCTTCTACACCATTTTTTACCAGCATAAAGTTGGATCTTGTATATCTTACATCATAAACTTGAATTTCACAGTCTCACTGACATCATGAGATGTGAGGTAGTTTGGCAGCTTCAACAGCAGAGATTTATAGCTGAGTATTATAAGATGATTATTTCTCCTGATCAATATGGAAGTCCATCCAATTTTGTGATACCGAAAGCAATGATAAGTGCAAAATTTGTCATCAGTAATTAAGTGTAATGCACTATGATAAATAGGGTTTAGCTGCTGAAGTAATGATGGGGCAGCGTGACAGTACAGAATATCTCTGAACCAAATATTAAAGTTAACTAAGCAACAGTTTTATGGTGAAGAAAAGAAAAACAACCTTTAAGTTTATACAGAAAGTCTAGTTTGACTTTGAATTCTTTGGTCAAACAAATATGAATCTTAGGGGTGTAACGGTACACAAAAATCTCGGTTCGGTACGTACCTCGGTACACAAGTCACAGTTCGTTTTTTTTGGTACAGTAATGAAAAAAATAGACAACTATTAAATATCTTTTACTTATTGGTAACCTTATTAAAACATACCACCACAGCAGTTAACTCTTTTTACCCAATTTTTGAATGAAACAAATATATATAAAATCCTGCTTTTTCACATTGTTTGAATGAAAATAGAAATATAAAAGTGAAAAATAAAATCCTGCTGTTTTTTTAACACAAAAAGTATAGTGCAGCTGGTCAGCCTTAAAGCCTGCTCAGATTCAGTTTTACTAGGAACTTACTTAGCTTTCCCACTTTGTTAAAGTGCAGTGGGTCTTCAGGTTCGTTAGGCTCACTTGCCATGTTGTCAAAATGCGAGAATGCGCAGCACAAAGTGAAAGCGGAGATTCGGACTCGGTCCGTCACTCAATTATGTCCGTCGGGGAACTAGATATTTTAAATGGTTTAGCTCGCAAAAACGGAATTAAAATAAAACAAAATAAAATAAAATAATATCCTGCGCCCAATAATTCAGTACAGGGTTGTGCCGAACCAAAAGTCGTGTACCGAACAGTTCGACAAATACATGTACCGTTACGGCCCTAATGAATCTTGAATGACAGTCTGCCACAGTGAATCTGACCTTTGACCTTTTGGATATAAAATGTCAAGACGTCATTATTTTATCCTATCAATTATTAATGTGAAGTTTTGTCATAATTAGCGCAAGAATTCTTAAGTAATGGCCAAAAACGTATTTCCTGGGGTCACACTGACCTTGACCTTTGACCACAAAATTCTAAACAGTTTATTCTTCAGTCCAAGTGTACATTTGTGCCAAATTTGAAGAATTCCCCTTGAGGCGTTCTTGAGATATCGTGTTCACAAGGATGGGATGGATGGGATGGATGGACAGACGTATGTCCGGCGGACAACCTGAAAACACAATGTTTCTGGCCATGGTTATAGCTGCTGCGGAGGCATAAAAATTACATTAAAGTAATACAATAGTGATAATGTAAATAGTAATGGACCAATAATAGATCCCTGTGGCGCCCGAATTACTGATGGTAAATGGGCTTAAATCCACTATATGGCACCACCATAATCTTCCCACAGAGTTCTCCCTTTAAGATAGGAATGAAATCAAATATGTACAGCATCATCTAGACCTAAAGACTGCAGGTCTAGACTTATAATTCTACATGCAAATAATGAGCAGGTAGACAGGCGGCCTACTTTAGCCACCTGTCTACCTGGTAAAGAAGCAGGCTCAGAATCATTTAGTGTAAAGCAAAGCCAAACAAATGCAGGGCAAACACAATGGAAACCATGGTAACCACAACACACCAAGTACACATTATAGCAGCTGTCTGCCAGAGTCACCACCCACTGTTCATAACTTGAGGACAGAGGTGATCAACCTTTTTTGGCACGGGATCCCATTTTCACCACCCCTGGTATGTACTGAGTCATTCAGTTGATCAGATTAAAATGCTGATCTGATATGAATCAAAGTTGAACTGGCAGATTTTCTAATTGAATTTAGTGATGCTGAGGTTTTCAATGCAGAGAGTCCCTGGGACCAACGAGTGGTCATTGAGTGAGTCCCAGGGAAATTAAGTGGGTCCCAAATGAAACTTGTGTTTTTGACAAATAAGAGTTAAACTCGTGTTTGATGTTATGTTTACATTCAAGTAAAAAATGTATCTTAACATTTAACAAAGGAAAACCCAAAAGTCCAGAGTGTAGGCGATATGTATCTTTATATAAAGTCTATGTATGACAAAAGCGGTCTATGACTATATCTACTTTTTCACAGGAAGTATAAAACACTCTTACATTCTCTTATAAATTAAGAAATCCCATTAAATTATGTGAGTAAACTGTAAGAGACACTCATATTTTGAATTGGTTTTTTTTCTGATTGAATTGTTAAAATTTTATTCATCCACCACATGATTAGACACGCTTTCTGATGACAGACTGTGCTTAAATTGTAAAACATAGAATTCTGGGAATTTGGGAATCACAGATTTCATAAGGCCCTAAACATAACCACTATGTCAAACCGAAATGCATGAGATTTTTTACAGATTCTAATGCTTTCAATGCTGTGTCTGACTGAAATTACATAAGGAAATTGGGAATAGCCTTTTTTGTACCACATTGTCTGGCTGAGATTAACCTAGCTCTGGGCTCTGTCAACCCAGGTGCCAATTAGAGCCACATAGATGACTTCTTCCATGCTGAGGGAAAAAGAACAGTCAAAGGGAATGCCTGCACATGTTCTGGAACCATCTACGCAAATCCTGAGCTCATGGTAACAGTTAGAATATGAAAAATACAGGAGAGCTCTTTTATTGAAATATTCATGGAGCAGATGTGACGGGGGCATCCCTTCAGACTGCAGTGCTTCATCATTCAGAGGTATTACATAACTGCAGAGTTCATAGACAGGCTCTTTCTCCTTGTCTTTTTGAGAGAAATGATCACCTTTCCTGAATGCAAACTAACCAAATGCATGTTTGAATTAGTCAGTTACCATTATCACACCTATTATCTAAATGTCATTTTTACTAAAACCATCCACATCATATGAAATTAAATGTTACACTCCACTGAAGAAGACTGGGGTTTTAATACAATAAATGCATACATACAAAAAAAAAAAATCAATCAATCATTTATTTGTCACGTGGAATTATACAAGGTACATTCCAGTGAAATGAGATCCCATCAGCTCCTTTAACATGTTCACTGTAATTGAGTCCTTTTTTTGCATCTTCTTACATTGTTGGCTGCTGCTTTATAATTGCCCATGTTTACAGATGGTTCTGGTAATCCATGGTTTCTGGTTGTGGAATGATTTAACTGTCCACAATTAACACAGACAGTGCTGCACTGCAGTCGTCTTTGAACAGCATTTAGCAGGGATCCACAGCAGGAACAGGACAGCACCTCCAACACATTCTTACTCCGTCCTCATCACATTTGGTACGTGACGTTTGGATGTGGACTTTCCATGTCGACATGTGACGTGGGACACTGTGTCAACTTCTGCTTGTTACATGCATTGTGTGTTCTCAAACTACACTTTTGTGTTGTTTTCACAGGAAATGTACAGTTTGCATACAGTCTTTCAAAATAAACACTACATTGGTACAACATCGCAAATTTATATATTTTTTTTTACCTTCAACAGCAAATGCATGGGGTTACATTTAGCCAACACATGCACGTGGTTGGGTTTAGGGACAAAAGAACAAAGTTTGGCTTTACAATTACACTGGAACACTGGCCTTCCAAGTGAAAGTCGGTGGTTGTTGGAACCATCCACCACCCCTTTCCGCCTGTCCTACTCAGACTTCCACCCCCTTAACTTACATTGTTGTCCTGCCGCATTTCCCCCTGATGCCATTAGGCGCCATTTAACAATAACAGCAACCGGCCGCATATCATGCCGACGTGAAAGGATGGCTTTTTTGGCAGTGTCTGACGCCAGAAGTCACTGACCAAGTGTTGGTATTTGACGACTTCAGAGTGAGACCGGTTTAGCACCTCACATTCCCATCACCACACCAGTCCTTATTCAACACACACCTCCTCTCCTTCTCTCCCGGAGTCCTTTACTCTGTCACATCAGCATATAGAAGAGGAGTCACCTGGTTGAATTATGCTGTCCAGGATTTAGCCAAGTTTCACTGAACCAAAGGATATTACAATTCTTGATATTCAATTGGAAACTGATGCAGGCTGATGGTCATCCACTTAATTTTTCAACACCTGCACAATGGCTAGCAGGATGCTAGTTCAGCTGGTGCTCATTCTTCTCCATCTTTTCCTCAATGTGTACTGATGTTTACATTTCAACATCTCAAACTGGCTATCTAGCAGCTAGCTAACAGAAGTTGGCAGGAGAAGAGTTTATAGACTGGTGAGTTGATGTCCTTCTCCTGATGAGTGACTTGCAGCACCACCAAGACAAATATCCATGACATCTAACTTGAGCTGCTATATTGACCACGGAAGCCACGCTTGCCTACAGAGCTGTTCTATTTTTTTTTTTTTTTTTCCTCTGAGTACAGCGGTCCACGGCCCTCCAAGAGCTAGGAGATTACATTGAACTGTGTAAAAAAACAAGTACAATCTGTTTAAACTTGATAAAAAATGAATACCTCATTGTACCAGAGGCAATGTGAAGCAGCAGTGCAACCATGTGGGTGTTTTTACATACATTTACATTAAACTAAAACTATCAAATGCATCCTGTTGTTAAAACAATCCAGTGAATTAATTCAACAGTTAATATAGCCTACACGCTTCCAAACCCTCCATAGCCACCTGCATTATTACTTGGCAGAACTCAATTCACACACAGTGAAGCTGGCAGCAACCACACGCTATGTAGCAAGTAAAAAAAAACCCAACCCTGCTCTGCTCCGCCTACGTGATGCACTGCACCCATGTACTGAGGTTTTAGAAGTGTTTTGATTCATAGTTGATAGTAATCAAGATATCTTTCTCTACACCAGTGTTGGACAGACAGACCAACTAATATTGCAGGAATAAACTGTGGGACAATGTCTGAAAAAGCATGACTCTGAATGAAGGAATGGACATGACTCCCGAAACACTTCACTTTGTAGAATAACAGAGCAGTGAGGAGACAAAAGAGACTCTGGCGCTGAATGGTTAATCAATCATTAAGTCCTTCAAGCAAGCCCAACTTCAGAAAAAGTAGTGTCGTCACTGATGTTGGCACATGACTAGAATCACGTGCACCTACTAAAGAGGTCTATAAAGCTATAAGGAAACAATTTCAGTGGTTAACGTCTGAAAATGATTGGATGACGTGAAAACAGAAAGATAAGACAAGGGCCAATCACCATCTGTGTAGCTGAGATTACTCATCAAGCTTATCTGCTGGAAGGGTTAATGAGTCACGGGGTGAGAGGGGAAAACTAAACAAAAGGTGAAGTTTAAAACATTGAATGAGAAGGTTTTAGAAATTCTAAGCACCATATACTGAACATATACAAGTAGTCTAAGTTACCTGGATCTGAGTGTTCCAAACTGCCCCAGTGATGGTGTGTGCTCACTACATACAATTTCAAAAGGTTATA